>NC_082688.1:29166082-29481466 GCF_949987515.2 Delphinus delphis
GGTTATATTCTTAAGAATGGTGATTTTTTTGGTTTTGTTTTAATAGGCAATCGATTTGGTTACATTTAAATTTCAAACCTTTTATTACATCTCAAATCTCTGTTCAGTTATTTTAGAACCATTGGAGGCTACCTTGAGTCTGCCCTATGCATTTATGGGTCAGGAGCAAGCCAGAGACTTGGGTAGAGCTTATAATTTGGGTCTCCTCCTCTGTGGCTTTCTCCTTTCTGGAAGTCTCCTCTCAGTTTTTAGAAATACAGTTGCTTTGAGATATGTCTTCTGGTTTTTCAGGTCAGGAAGTCTGCAGGATTTCTCTAAGAATTATAGTCACTTCACACATCGAAAATGTTGGTCTAACTTCAAACTAAAAGCCAGGAGAAAAAAACCACATACTCACACAGTACCATTCTTTATTAACAAGTGTCAATTCAGCTCCTGAATGTACCTTCATTTGATTATTCTCCATTGCCTTCTAGTCATTCCTTTTTTGTAGTTTGTCTGGAGTTTATAGTTGCTTTACACAGGAGAATTGGGTCCAGTAGGAGCTACTTGATCATGCTGGAAGTGATAGTCCTTGTCCTTTTCTTTTATTCTTTCTTATTTTGTACCTCCATGCAAGGAAGCAGGAGAAGAGGAGCCAGAAGCTGCAGGGCTGGGGCTGGCATGGGTTTCCTGCTCCCCAGTGAATGATATGTGTCTTCAATTTTAGGCAATGCTAAGATACATTTGCACAGATGTCACAATTTGCATTATGTGTATGTATGTGTGTATATATATATATATATATATATATATATATATATATATAGGAGTTCTGAATCATATCTTACAACATCTCTTTATAGCTTTTTATCCTCAATATATATTACCTCCTATTCTAAGCAGGATTCATAGAAGGGTTGTAACTTGAATATATTTAAATGCTCAGGAAATAGCAAGGCTTCAAATCAGTCATGTTCTTTGTCTCATATTTTATTTCCATTACAACAATTGATAATAAGTTAATGGTTACCTTTATTGAAATTAATGTTACTGTTGCATTATGTAATTTTCAAACTTCACTAAGCTCTGCAAATATCTTCAGTGACAGCATATTCTGGATATGTTCAGAAACAATAGCCTGGATTAATTTAGATGTGTAGAATCATCAACAGAAAATTCAAAATTGCTTTTATAAGTATTTGAAGGGAATTAAAATCTATATATAATCTTTATATTGCCATTTTATTCTTCAGAAATACCATATGCTTACTAATTTAAGATAAAGTAGACACCTTAAACTTGTTTGTAAGGGAAAATACAGTCTGGGTGTCAGTTTCCATGGTGCTTGATTGACTAGCACAAATTAAAGCACATATCTGTTTTAATTAATTACTTGCAATGAATCAATCAAAGATGAATAGGTGAACCAAATAAATTTTGCTAAATATATTGCCATGGGTATGTCATTAGGAAAAAATTCATAGCTATCATAAAAAAAATACTGGTTCAGATTCCAGCATGCTTATTGGGGCGTTAAATATTCTAGATACATGCTCGTTTTCAATTCTTGGGTGATACAGTGAGGCAACTCCCTAAAATTTGAAAATGAGGGAATTAATTTTTACTGACCTCTGACCTTAAACAGAGAACAAACATTTAATAGGGGAATTTGGTAAATTCTTAAATCACAGACTTTTACAGTAAGTTTTAAGAAAAGTTTACGGATTTCTCCTAGTCAAGTTATCTGAGTGTAGCTTAAGGCCAGGTTGCTCTGTAGAAGCAAGACAAATTTAGGCCACAAAAAATGACATTAGTACTCACAGAGGGAAAATTAAAGATAGCCAGAGAAGATAAAATAACCCAAAGGAAAAGGAGTCTATTTAATAAATATTGAAATATTCTAATAAATATTGAAAATAAATGTTTTTAAATGCATTGAAATTGCAGTGTTCAGTGCATATTGAACATGGTCAATGTGCAATCAGAAATTCAAAGAAACTATAATCGCTTTGATTCTTATGTACCTGGGCAATAAGATGTAAAGCAGATAATAACTGATATGTGTATATTAAGTGCTCACTACGTTTCAGGCTTCACATGCATTATCTCTTTGAATGCTAATGGCAGTGCGTTTAAGTTCAATAGCTTTGTATAAGTTAATAAATTGAATTTCTGTCGTCTACTCTGGTATTGTATACATCTATTAGTTTTATATTTGTTAGATTAGGCATGTAAGGACAGATTTTTCTCTGGGCATTGAGCAGCAAGCCTGAACTTTCAAATAACTTTTATATTAGTGAACACGTCCAAACTAGTTGAGATAATATTTAGTGTTGCTATTTAAATTCATCATTCTATCCCTTGTTCTTTAATTCAGTGACATTGAAGTTCATGTAAAAAATATATACAAGATATATAAAGCTTAAAATTGTGTATTACTAGCATGCATAGTACGTAAATCTAGAATCATGATTATAATAAAATATAATTTGCCATTCACAGAATAAGCTAAATGGTGAGTTATAGAACAGCAATAATAGCTAAAATCATCAGCAGTACCGTACAGAATAAGCAAATTGAAATTAGTGGAGGACAGAGAATGTCACACTGTTGGAGCAGGGAACACAATGGGAAGAAAACATAAGACAAAACTGAACATGTTCTGAGCAGTTAGCCCAAGAAAGGGATTATGATATGCAAGGGGGCAAGCTTAACTGGTTCATGATGGGAGATAGAGAAAAAGAGTTTGACTAGAAAAAAGGGTGAGATTCTGGGCATTGTATTCAGGTTAAAGACTTATTTCCTTTAGCAAAGACAAATTATTTTACTTTCTGGGTAAATTTAGGATTAATTTTTGTCATAAGCAATGAAGAATTTTCCAATTAGTGGAATATATCAATACTATACCAGACACAGATTTTTTATTTATGTGTAAGGAAGAAGCTTACCTGTATTTTTATATGGATTCTGCTAGAAGCAGTACAAACTTCTGTTACTGCTGCTAGATAATTTAAAAATTATCAGTGATTTTTCATATTTTATGTATATGCAGATGTGTCTATTTATGCACTCTAAGAGAGATTGATTTGTCCCAGGTCACACACTTATCCAGGATTCATATTGAGAGTTTCTGACCTTTGTCTGCTTTCCACTCCCTTATAATGCACTTGCAGTGTTAGGTTGGGTGGTCCTTGATTAGGAGTTAAGGTATATGTCCCTTCCAGGCTTGAATTCTTAATTTTTATATATATCCTGACAGAGGGCTTTAATATTCATAAGATAATTTTGTCATCTGCAGTGAGCAGGTGATGTTATTTCTAATCCTTTGAATATTTGAGAAAACTTTGTTTTCTTCATGCAGGAAAAATATAGTTGGATTTACATTATTGGTTTGTAATATATTCATATCAAATTTTATTAACATTATTTATTTATTTCATCTTATTTTTGACTTTAGTGTTGAATTTAATGTTATAGAGGCAAATTCTGAAGCCAGTTTAACAGCTGTTGTTTTTTTGCTTATGACTTGTTAGGACATCTTTAGTGATACTGTTGGTTGTTTGGTTGTTTGCTTTGTGGGGTTTTTTTGGTCTGTTTTTTTTTTTTTTTTTTTACTATTTATTTATTTTTTTGCCTTCACGAGTCTTAGTTGCAGCACGTGAGCTCTTTTAGTTTTGGCAAGTGGGATCTAGTTCTCTGGCCAGGGATCAAACCCGGGCCCCCTGCATTGGGAGCAGGGAGTCTTAACCACTGGACCACGAAGAGAAGTCCCGACCTTGCTTTGTTTTTTTTGTTTTGTTTTTTTTCTTGTGTTTATTTGTTTTATTGATTTTGCCCTCATTTCTCCTTAAGATTCTAGCGCTTGTATTAAGCCCTCATAAATTTCAGGACAAGTTTCAGTTGGTGCTCAAGTGCAAGTGGATACATTCTTTTCTTGCATTTAGAGTTCTGCCATAAAATCATCCCTCTAAACAAAAAGCCCACAAAAAATATTGTTTTAAAATTCCTTGATAGATAGCAACATTTATATCCTTGTTTTGTTTACTATGTGTACATCTTTATTCAGTAACCTTGATATCTGAAACTGAAACTGGAACTGAAATGTTGTCTTCCAAGCCCAGGACAGTCTTGCAGTTTGTCTTCAAGGATTCTGCCGTAATTTGTGCACACTAATAGAGGTATCTAACATATGTGTATTAAATTAAGTAAAACAGGGAATTCCCTGGTGGTCCAGTGGTTAGGAATCTGCATTTTCACTGCCGAGGGCCCGGGTTCGATTCCTGGTCTGGTCAGGGAACTAAGATCCCACAAGCCATGTGGCATGGCCAAAAAAACCCCTCCAAAACAAAGAAAACTAAATTAAGTAACACAGACCTTTCTGAAATTAAATTGTTTGCAGTTAACATATGGATTCTTTGCACTTTGTCCCAAATAGAAAGTTGTTGATAATCAGGAATTATACCAAATCATTTTAAATATCTCTAGAGCATTGTTCTTAATTAATCTATTTGTGTACCTATTCATGCATACATCATCTAATTTAAAATAAATGAAAATGTAAAAATATTTTAAAATACATCAGGAATTGTGGTATTGAGAGACATTAGCTGAATCTTTGGTGATTCAAAGTGAGAGAGGAATAGAAGGTGGGCCGAGATTTAATAGTAAGTTTTTAACAGAGGTGCAAGTAAAGAATTATGGGGCTTGCCTGGTGGCGCAGTGGTTGAGAGTCCGCCTGCCGATGCAGGGGACACGGGTTCGTGCCCTGGTCTGGGAAGATCCCACATGCCGCGGAGCGGCTGGACCTGTGAGCCATGGCCGCTGGGCCTGCTCATCCGGAGCCTGTGCTCCGCAACGGGAGAGGCCACAACAGCGAGAGGCCCGCGTACAGGGAAAAAAAAAAGAATTATGGATGCCTAGAGGAGGGATTGTCATTTGCTTGAAATGAGCAGTTGTTTGCATGTCTCAAATACTATTTTAACTTTAATATTCCCCAAGCAAAAGATTCTTCATAGGAAATCCATATAATCCATTTACCTACTATAGAACTCACTAGTGATTTTTATTTGTATGCCTCAATTAATGATTTAGGTTAATTTCTATAATCTAAGTGATCTATATTTTTGGTTGAGAATAAAGAAAAATGATGTATGTGTTATTTTAATTTTTTTAAACTGAAATAAATTTTCACATAATGCTATAGAGGAGGAATGTATATATTAAAAGCTTCTTCCTTCAGAATAAATTCTCCTATAAAAAGAGGAGAGGGAAGGAAAGGAGGAAATATTTTCTTCTTTTCTTATTTTAGGTCCTCAATCTAGTCATAGTAACCTGGTCTTCTTACAAGATGCTATTGTTTATATGTAGGCAGAAGTATCATCTTTTTTTTTTTTTACATTTTATTTATTTATTTATTTATGGCTGCGTTGGGTCTTCGTTCCTGTGCGTGGGCTTTCTCTAGTTGCCATGAGCAGGGGCTAGTCTTCATTGCAGTGCGTGGGCTTCTCATTGCGGTGGCTTCTCTTGTTGCAGAGCACGGGCTCTAGGCATGTGGGCTGCAGTAGTTGCAGCGCCTGAGCTCAGTAGTTGTGGCTTGCGGGCTTATTGCTCCGTGGCATGCAGGATCTTCTCAGGCCAGGGATCAAACCTGTGTCCCCTGCATTGGCAGGTGGATTCTTAACTACTGCGCCACCAGGGATGTCCCAGAAGTATCATCTTATTGGTAGTAATAACTCAGAATATAATGCAAATGCACGTGTTTATTACTTTATACATTTTTCTCATTTCTTTAATCATTTGTTATCATCAGTTTATGTAAGAAATCACATTAAAGTGTATGATGAATATAAACCTAGATGCTTTCTTTGTCCCTAATACATTAAGCCAGATAGTTAAGATAAAATATGTATGCCGACTAGAATTCAATGAAAAACAAACTATTAAAAAATGATATATAGTACTTGAATGGATGTTCTGAACCCCAATTTCTGTTGTGGGAATGTCTCCCCACAACAAGCAATGCTCTGACACCAGCTGGGTGTCCTACAATACAGCTCAATTCTGACATTGTGTCCCAGAGATAGCATCAGATCCCACTGGTTAAAGACTGCCCCCCAGGTTGTCACCCATCCTGACCAATCAACTATAAATCAGAGGTTCTCACAACTCCCTCCTTGGAGCGATTAATTTGCTAGAGTGGCACGTGGAACTCAGAAACATTTTACTTACTAGGTCTTTGGTTTATTATAGAAGAATATAATTCAGAAGCAGATAGATGAAAGAGATGCATAGGGCAAGGTATGTGGGAAAGAATGCAGAGCTTCTGTGCCCTCTCAGAGAGCATCATTCTCCCCAAATCTCCAAGTGTTCACCAACCCTGAGATTCTCAAAACCCAGTCCTTTTGGGTTTTTATGGAGACTTCATTACATAGACATTTTTTATTAAATCACTGGCCATTGGCAATTGATTCAACCTCCAGCCCCTTTCCCCTCCCAAGAGATGGGGGTGGTGGTGGGGAGACTGAAAGTCCAAGCCCTCTGACCACGTGGTCTTCTGTCCTGGCAACCAGCCCCATCCTCATTAACATAACTAAAGACACCTTTCTGGCTCTCATCACTTAGGAAACAGGAGTTTTAGGAGCTCTGTGCCAGAAATGGGGCTGAAAACCAAGTATATTTTTCTTACTGTAAATCACAATATCACAGTACTGTTTCAGCATTCTGGCTACGGATGTGTTGTAGTAAGAGCATGTGTCAGGAGCTAGGCAAACTGTGATTTAAAGTTATTTTACTTCTGTGACCTTTAGCTTTCTTATTTGTGAAGAGTACCTTTCTGAATATGCTGTTGTATTGATTAAAAACATTAAAAATAAAGTGATTAGGAGAATGAATTAGTAGTATTACAGATGCTTCAATTATAGAGCAAGGCCAAATCCACTGAGAAAAAATGTACTTTTAGACGTTAAAAGAAGAAAGTATTTATAGATAATTGGTACTAATTACTTGTTCCCTCCTGGAGCATTTTAAAAGCTTTTGTGGAGTTAGTTAACTTGTATTTGTTTAGATGGGACTCTTGTCACGAAAAGAAAAATCTACTGTAAATAGTGCAACTAACTTCCTAGGCTTCCATGCTTCCCTTTTGGAAAATCTGAGCCAAATCTGTCACTCACTTCTGGCAGCTATAAAGGATATTAGGTTATGGTTTATAACCTAATAAGCCAGGCAGGTTTATGCCTGAAGCTTCACTCCTGGCATCATCTGCTGATCTTCTGTGGTGGTGGGATTTTACGTCACACAGACTCTGCTCCAATTCAGCTGTGCCATTTAGCAGCTGTGTGAACTTGTTACCTCATTTCCGTAGGTCTGAATTTTCTACGTGGTAAAATAGGGTTAACAATACCTACTTGAAGAGATTTGTGAGGATTAAAATATATGATGCATACAGAGTACATGGTAAAGTGTCTAGAAAGTCCTCAATAATTAGGTAATTATTACTGTAACCAAGCAAAGGTTTGCTGCTCAACAGGCACGGAAGCCAATACCATGGCACCAGCTTTTGAGAAAAGGAAAAGCTTTATTTTGAGGTCAACCAGCAAGGAGATGGGGAGGCAGGGCTGAAATCTGTCTCCCTTATCTGACTTTCGGTCAAACTTTCATGATTTAGGGCAAGAGGGTTGAGATGCGGAAGCACTGGCAGGGCAGGTTTCCATTGCAGGGCTTGGGAACTCGGCCATTTATGGTAAAGTATGGTAATAGGGCTTCAATACTGGATCTTTCTGGACAACAGACCCTTCGCTTGTGAAAGGATTCCCTGCGTTCAGTTTCCAGTCATGTCATGGTCCTTTTGTTCCATGGAGGGGAGAAACGTTGGTTCAGGGTGTTGTATGAGGTCAAAATTTTCTCCTCTGAGCGTGCTTTGGCTGCATGACTTGTGGTTTCATTCTGTTGCCTCTGAAAATCAACTCATTATCTTGTTAGAAACAGGATGGGGCCAGTTTTGGGCTAGCTTTGTGCTTATATACAATAATTATATATATTTTAGTGACCTGTTACTTTATATCCGTATACTTATTTTTGTGTAAAAACCCCTATTTTCAAGAACTAGATAGGACATAAATGAATAAATAAACTCAATGTTACAATGATTTTATTTCCTTCACTTTGATGTTACTCATAATTTTAAGTAAAGTTAGTCATTTTTCTTTTACCCTCCCTATATTAATGTTCCTAATTTCAGATAAAAACATCGGAGATCAGTTATTTAGCTCAGCATCCAAGCCTTCCCTGATCCCTCTGCTCTCTAAACTTGAATAAGGCAAAATTTCCCTTTTCTTTTCCTTCTAAGTATTGAAAGCTAAGTCTCTGAATGAAAGGAAATAGAAACTCAATGAAAAGCCAAACTAATTTTACTTAAGCAGTTACAGCTTTCACCGTGAATGATTTGGAGCTCTTCAGTGTTACTTAGTGAATGTAATTACATGTATTTGTCTTGTTGAGAATTATATTGTGACATATGCATGGTAAGCAGGACTGCTATTATATAAATTATGCAAGATTTATTGCTCAGAGTCGCAGAGTACAAAATGAAAGCCTGTTTGAAGTTTTCTTGACAAAAATATTTTCATTATTTAAAGAAACCTTATGTATGTAAGTTACTAACCAATAAGACTAATCATAATCTCATTAATATTTATACATTATTTGAGTTCAGTGACAGAAATGCCTAAAATGGCTAGTAAGTGGAATGGGAGGGAAAAATGGGTTGGTATTCTGAAGAGCAGGACAGGGTTCAAAGTTCACTGGTGGCAAAATATAATTATGATATACTTTCCCCTCCTTTTATTTCCCTAGGTGTTTTAGTTCATCTATTTTTTCCCAGCATACACTTACATTTCTTCTTATATTTTCTTCTTACTGCATTTTTCTTGTTAGGATTACATTTCCCTTCAGGTGATGCTTCAGTATTATTCCTTTTTTCTTGTTTTCTTGAAATGGCAACTTGGTATGCAAACAGAATGAGAGGAATTTCATGGGGTGGTGGTGAATTGAGAAAAATGATTTGGGTTACAGTAGACACATAAGGAAAAAAATTCTCAGTTCCATGTTTGGTAGAAACCCTAGGGTATGTAACTCAGGAAAAAGGCAGTGGTGAAGGGAGGTCTCTATGGTCTTTCAACTGATATTTTCCTCCAGTGGTTAAATATGTGCCATCACTATTCACCAATGGCACAGTTGGTTCTATAATTATTTGAAGAATATCCAGAATTCAGGTAAGCAGTGAGCAGTAGTTTTATATTTGTTTAAACTAATATCATGATTAAAGATAAAAAAAATTTTCTGTTTTTTTTACTCCCAAATAATTTAAATGAGTAATTGAGAGTCAATAAATATTTAACTAACAGTAAGATATTATCATGAAACTGAGCTTACCTATCCACTTTAGCTAGTAAATTCTTTTTTTTTTTTTTTCGGTACGCGGGACTCTCACCGTTGTGGCCTCTCCCGTCGCGGAGCACAGGCTCCGGACGCACAGGCTCAGCGGCCATGGCTCACGAGCCCAGCCGCTCTGCGGCATGTGGGATCTTCCCAGACCGGGGCACGAATCCGTATCCCCTGCATAGGCAGGCGGACTCTCAACCACTGCGCCACCAGGGAAGCCCGCTAGTAAATTCTTGAGTTCATTCATCCCATACAAATTCAGTTTTATCTCCATATTTTAATAAGTGGGTAGCTTTAGGATATCTAGTGCTTAGAGGAAAGACTTTCATTTTTAATATTACCTTAGAATAGAAAGTAGATTCTAACTATGTACAGAGAAACTGTCAGTTCCTGAAAAATCCTCTGGAATAGGGTCAATGTTATTTCCACAGTTGAAGCTTTAATTACTGCTTTGTTTGTCATTTAACCTATTTTGTTAGTAAACCTCACTGTATGTAAGAGTTGAATGATTATAACATTTTACTATTCTCTATTTCATCATCATAGGAACCCTATGATCCAGGTAGGCCAGTAATATTATTTCTACATTTAATATGAGCAAAGATTATCTTACTAGCCCACTAGCATAAATCTAAAATGTTGGTAGGCTATAAATAAAACATAGGTCTTATGACATCAAATGGTATGTATGTCTTTCCTAGCAAAACATACTTTGTCTATTACTAGGAATTAGTTTTTATTTTAGAAGACAAATTTCTTAGTACTGTGTTCAAACAATCAATTTATGGTTGAATTTATACATGTTCTGCAAACCAGTTGGAATTATATCAAATGATCACTTGTAAATGTGAAATTATTTTTTAAAAGATTCACCTTTTTTATTTTGCCACTTACTAGCTACATGACCTTGAACATGTTACTTAACAGCTCAGTCTCAGTTTTCCCATCTAAAAAAAAAAAAAAAAAAAAAAAGGAAAAAAAGGAAGTAATAATTTTACCAATCTCAGACAGTTGCTTTGTAGGTTACATGAACCAATATGTTTAAAATATTTAGCATAGGGCCTGACACACAGTAAGTGCTATATAAATGTTAGCTGTTATTAATATCATCATTATTACTAATCCTTTTTAAAGTATGGAATCAATACTTGGATGAAGAATAAAGGTTGCCAGTGGGTTTACATGGTCTTTTAAGACAAAGGATAAACGATGAAGTTATATAGGAAGTGAACAAAATTAGTTCCAGGAAAAAAGGAATAAGAAAAATTATAATTAAGGATTAAATCTAGACCTCAGCTTTCTGTCAGTAAATCAAAAGTAGGAAACATAAATTGCATGTTTATTGATAACTGAAAAATGGAACAAAGTCTAGATTTAGAATATAGCTATAAAAGAAATTATGTGAGGACCATTACACAGTAAATATTAAAGATTTTCCTGTGTATGTTTAATATTGGTTGTCTTCAAATGTCACCCAAAGATGAGCAATTATTAATTGGGAAATTAATAAGAAAATGATTACTCAACATGGTACTCAAACACTGATTCTCATTATGATGTAGCTAGAGAAATAGAAAGTGATATAGTTGATCTTAAATCTATAGAATAAAGATTAGCACAGTTAGTTGAATTTGAAAATGAATAAGGGGGATTACAGACTTCAGTGTTTAGAATGCAGTCATAATCACAGTTGTGGCTTTTTTCAGCTGCAGCTGCAAAGTGGCCTTGAAGCTTTATTTCTTGGGTGCATTGCAGTGATAACCAAAATTCATAGTACATTAAGTTCTGTGGCAATACTTGGATTAGGACTGAACCTTTGCAACTTCGGTAGTTTTGGGGAAAGGACATTAGAGCTACTGTCTGCAACTGTTCAGGAAATTCCCAGCTTAAGGAGCAGTATAGAAGAACCTGGGTGAATGAAGAAGAGTTACAATAAAGAAAATAATTAAAGTTAAGCAGAACTCAGTAGGGAATCTCAAATTATAAAAAACAGAATTGTACATGAAGAGTTCTTAACCCTGAGTTTCCAGAACAAAAAAATCTTTGTTCTAGTTGTGGGTTGGTTTAACAGTTAATTTATTTTTCAGATATTTTCTCTAAAAATTCCAGAGAGATCTCTAGGGACGTGGGTACAATGGATTTTCTCTGAGAGTTGCACATGTACCTCCTCTAGAGTTCAAGAAAATACCTTGTATTCCTATCTATTGATTTATGATTTTCCCAATTTTGATTCCTTCTCTAGTGACCAGATCAAATATTTTAGTGATATTATTCAGAGTTCTGGTAAATTTTTAACTATGACATACAGAACTCTGTGAACTTTGTATGTTCCTCTTATGAATTAAAGTGAGACATAAGTAGGGCAGAGAACAGCATTCCAGTATTCTGTGGATGGGGGTGACCAGGTTGTCTAGGTTTATATATAGTGTTTAATCTTCTTCTTCCAAATTTTGATAGTTTTAATAAAGAGAAGTCTGTCTGTCTTGCTGTAATCTTATCTCTGACATTGACACTGTAGCAAGAGGTCTGTGAATCTTTAAGAAAACTTTCTGAGATACTGAGAACATAATATTGGTTGGAATGAACAAATAGAAAAAACCCTACAGTTTCCCTTGAAAAAGTTTGAGTAGTTATTTCTTTAACTTGTGGCCACATAGAATGTTCCAGCTGTGGTAAAGGTGGCCTGAAAAATATATGTTTTAGAAAGGAGGATTTTAAGATAGTATAAGAAAGTACAATTTTTATATTCAAGAAGTTAATTAATATTTTTCAGAAGTATTTGCCTTCATTACACATTATTTCTCTAGATGTGTACTCAAAGGTAAAAAACATTTTTGGTTCTTGTTCTCCATCTGCACATGGCTTTGCTAACATTTTAGTAATTTATGTTTTCCTTATCATGAGTGAGATTGAAAACTTTCCTTCAGTAACTCTACTGTCTTTAGTTCCAGTTTTCCATATATTTCCAGTTGATCAGTTGATTTAAGAAGTTCCCCATCTCTCCAAACAAATGGATTTTCAGATGTATCAATGTGTATGGCATCAATTTCCCAGACAATGTCAGACATGGAAGATACACAAAGCATGTTTAGCAATCGATGCACACATATACACATAATCATATATTTATGTTATATCTATTATGCATATATATGTATATTTTACACATAATTCAACAGGGTAAATATTCCTTACTGTATAGGTGTTTTCTTTATAAATCTTGACTAAACACTTACACTTAGCTGCATTCAAAACCATTTATAATTGTTCTTTCACATTGGTTGTTGGAACATTATATTGGTCTGTGGAAGGGCATATGTATTTCATACATATGGCTCATTTTTCTCTTTATCTATTAATAACAAGTACAAAGATATAAACCCAATCACATTAATAGTACAAATTCCATTAAAATAATTATTTATTCATCATGCATTCTTGTCTATGCCTGTGACCATTCATTACTGGAAAGGAAGGAGTTAGCATTAGGCCTGTAATCTCTTTATCTTCTATTTGGAATACCCAGAAAAGAGAGATAAATGAGTTCTAAAATCCACCTGAATCATTCTGATTACCAAAATTCTGATAAACACACTAATGGGGCTTAGTAGAAGGAATGACCTTTCCTATGAAATGCTCTTAGCAGTATGCACCTGTCTGCATATTTGTTACCTGTCAAACTTTGAAATCCTTCTGGGTTAGGAAGGAGAAGAAGCATTAGCAAGTATGCTGTTATTGCTCAGCCTGTGGGTGACCCATATATCTGAGCTAGAGAAACCCCACCATGGTGGGAAGTATGTGGGTCCAAAGAAGTGATACATAGAAATAGGGGAAATTGTGGCAAACAAAGGATGCTCATTAGTGAATCATGATCTCAAGTAAGAATACAATCAAGGGCTTCCCTGGTGGCACAGTGGTTGAGAGTTCGCTTGCCGATGCAGGGGACACGGGTTTGTGCCCCGGTCCGGGAAGATCTCACATGCCACGGAGTGGCTGGGCCCGTGAGCCATGGCCGCTGAGCCTGCGCGTCCGGAGCCTGTGCTCCGCAACGGGAGAGGCCACAGCAGTGAGAGGCCCGCATACCGGTAAAAAAACAAAAAGCAAAAAAACAAAAAAAAACAAACCAAAAAAAAAGAATACAATCAAATTATTTCCACAGGAGTACCTCAGAGCAAGAAAAGAAGACCATTAGCTATCTCTGTCAAATCTAGCGTTCAGTAGCGGCAGATGGCTCGGAGAAACCTCTGGATATGTTTTCTCCAGAAAAGCAGAATTGGACTCTTGATGATTTATGGGCTTTGCCCCAAAACTCCGCCTAGATAATCTGGTGAAAAGCTGTGACACAGTACCCTTGATAACTCAACTTATCACTAGCCACCTACTACCATTTGATTCATGGTTTATAGTCTATATTTACCATTCTGGTTATTTTTCTGATTACCTGAGAAAAATACTACCAATGAATCATAGAGTGTGAAGAATGCTGAACAGCAGAGCTTCTGTCACTCTGTGTGGCTGTTAATCAGAGTGATGCATTGCTAAGACAGCTGCCTGGGTGTGACAGAAAGCAGATTGCTTCTATCATCCCAGCATGTCAGAAATTTATTCGCTACTTTGAATGTATAGAATGTCAGTGTCAACAGAATGCATTTAAAGAAGGTACAAATGGAACCTGAAGAGCCTCAAGGGAGTTTGCATGTGATATGGTGTCCTAATTTTACCAATAATACCCCTCTGGAGATATGTAAGGAATATTTATGTGAGACCTTATATCACACCCAGATGGGGATATACTAGGGGACTGAATATACCTAAGTGACAGTTTCATGGGGCACATAATGTTTTAGGGTGCAAGTAGTTTCCAAAATTGCACAAAAACAATAAAATATCAATAGCGGTAATGTATATTGTGGCTTAATCAGAACTGGCCATGCAGCCTAAGATAATCTGTGAAAGATTTAGGGAGTCGGTCTTGGAATTCTGAGTGTGGCCAAAATAACACTACTAAAGCTTTGTCATTAGATGCCAAAGGCTTGCTAACCCAAATTAGGAATACTAGCGAGAACCAGAGGGATCTCTATTGAAGGAGAATGACCATGGCTGGAATCAACCTGGAAGATTTAATAAAGGTATAAGCAAATGGACAAATTGAATGATAATTCTCATGGAAAGTCATTACCAACGTTGGGAGAAGTCTTGTACTTTCATAGAAAGGACTAGTGGATATTCTAATATTTATTAGAATTCAGTATTTTTAAAGGTCAGTGGTTGAGAGTGCTAGAAAGGGAAACAGGAGGTTGTATTGATGGGATCTGTTGCAAGTCTAAATTAAGACATATTGTCCATGGAAAATGTGGCAAATATTGTTCTTTAATGCCCTGGGTCACAAAATAACATGGAATTTTTCTTCTCTATGATGAGTTGATTGGGATTGGGTAGATCAAAGAATGGCACGTTTCACTGTTACAATATTACATAATGTCACTTGGAAGCTGGTACCTGTAAAACGTGTATGAGGATATGTGGAATATGATTATAACCACAAAGCAGATCAAATCCAGAATTTACTGAAATATCAATGTACCAGTCAGTGAGGGAAGTGATACATAAGAAAATAATTTCTTTTGGAAAGAATAATTATACTATATATATTTTTCTTTTAATGAAACCACTGGGAAAAGGGCAGTAAGACCTGTAAACTCCAGTATACAGGTGAAGGCACATTGTACCTAGAGGGAGGATTAAAAATAACCTCTCTATTCAATGGAGAGAAGACGGAAACCATCTGTGTTCATATCATTAGACATCTCCTACAATTGGGGAAAGGTTAGGATCTGTGAAAAAGCCCAATCCCTGAGACCCAGGGAGATAATGTTTTTTAAACCTGTTTGCCATTACCATCTTAGCAAATCTGAAGCAACTGTCAGGAGCTTAGCTGAGCCTGGTAGAGTTGAACTGCCAAGAGTCAGAGTGGGCAACTGAGACAACAAGCCAGAATGAAAGTAACAGTGAAGTCCTTAATCAGTTACTGCAATAGTATAGAAAGAGGTTAAACTGGAGAAAACATCAAAACCTCCCTGTTCCATGTCCCCATATGGAATGGCTCACTTGCTGATAAGATGAATCAGCACAGATATGGTGGTCATCTCACTGTGGTGGTGGGGGGAACCTGAACAAACACTGCCTGAGTTTAATGAACCTAGATGCTGGAAGAGGGCTAGAGAGAAGGGCTAGAAGTGGACAAGTACTGAGTCAGAGTAGTGTCTTTAACATCTCCCTTCTTTCCCCAATGTAGAGGTCTCGACAGAGGCCTGAGGAAGGCATTTGCCAAATGGCCCAGTTAAAGAGGTTTCTAAATGGAGACCCCTGAGCTAGGAATGCAGCTTTGTGTAAGAGCCTGGTCGACAAGGAGGTCCTGAATCGTTGACTGTAACTTCCTTCAGACATTACAGGGCATTGGCTGTGTCTTGTGTGGGGAGGGCAGCTTTCCCCCATGAGGCCTGCAGGTAAAGCCTTTGTAAATGCCTATGACTGAGCTTGAAAAATCACTCATAGGCTTTTTGGCTGGGAGACAAACTCCTCACTAACAAGAAATGGCAGTCTACTACTAGTAGAAGGACAATCGTGTGAAGAGGGACCTCTTCTGAGACACATGTACAAAGTGAAAGCTGAATGTGGAGCAAAAATATGAGAAAAACTCTCTAGGAACCTAGCCCTTGCCTTAAACACAAGGTAAAGCTAGAAGAATTTGAAGACATTGGTGCAATAATGATAACCAGAGCAACAACAAAACCCAAATGTAGCCCAGCTTCTGACTAGTTTTACCAGCCTACATACTAATGACCTAGCACAAGAACAGGCATGCCCATTTTCAGAGGTAATTACTATTTACGTTTTTACTGTATTAATCATCATGTTTGACCTCTAATTAAAAATAAGGCAAATGAAATAAAGCAAGAAAAAGCAATCCACTGTCAATAGACAAAGCAATGAACAGAATGAAACTGAGGTAACCCGTATGTTAATACTAGCAGACAGAGAATATTAAATATCCATGACTGTTATCTTAAAAAATCTGCTAAAATAGGAAGACAGCCTGCACTAACAAGTGGGGAACCTCAGCAGAGAGGGGAAGACCATAAGAAACATACAATTGGAGATGTTATAAAGAACAGGACAAAAAGATGATGAGTATGTTTGATGGACTCTTCAGTAGACTTGACACAGCCAAGTAAAGAATCAGTGTACTTTTCATCTTGTTTATGGTACATTAATTCTTTACTTGGCTGTATCAAGTCTACTGATGAGTCCATCAATCATACTGTTCATCAGAATGGGAGAAGATATTTGCAAATGAAACAACAGACAAGGGATTAATCTCCAAAATATACCAACAGCTCATGGAGCTCAACATCAAAAAAACAATCAACCCAATTAAAAAATGGGAAGAAGACCTAAATAGACATTTCACCAAAGAAGACATACAGATGCCCAAGAGGCACACGAAAAGATGCTCAACATCACTAATTATTAGAGAAATGCAAATCAAAACTACAATGAGGTACCACCTCACACTGGTCAGAATGGCCATTATCAAAAAATCTACAAACAATAAATGCTGGAGAGGGTGTGGTGAAAAGGGAACCCTCCTGCACTGTTGGTGGGAATGTAAATTGATACAACCACTATGGAGAACAGTATGGAGGTTCCTTAAGAAACTAAAATAGAACTACCATATGACCTAGCAATTCCACTACTGGGCATATACCCTGAGAAAACCATAATTCAAAAAGAGTCATGTACCACAATGTTCATTACAACACTATTTACAATAGCCAGGACATGAAAGCAACCTAAATGTCCATCGACAGATGAATGGATAAAGAAGATGTGGCACATATATACAATGGAATATTACTCAGCCATATAAAGAAACAAAATTGAGTTATTTGTAATGAGGTGGATGGACCTAGAGTCTGTCATACAGAGTGAAGTAAGTCAGAAAGAGAAAAACAAATACCATAAGCTAACATATATATATGGAATCTAAAAAAAAGAAAAATGGTACTGATGAACCTAGTGGCAGGGCAGGAATAAAGACACAGACATAGAGAATGGACTTGAGGACATGGTGGGAGGAGGAGGAACCTGGGATGAAGTGAGAGAGTAGCATTGACATATATACACTACCAAATGTAAAATAGATAGCTAGTGGGAAGCAGCTGCATAGCACAGGGAGATCAGCTGGGTGCTTTGTGACCACCTAGAGGGGTGGGATAGGGAGGGTGGGAGGGAGGCTCCAGAGGGAGGAGATATGGGGATATATGTATGCATATGGCTGATTCACTTTTTGTACAACAGAAACTAACAGCATTGTGAAGCAACTATACTCAAATAAAGATGTATAAAAAAATTTTTTTAAATCAATGTATGATTTGATTTAAAAAAATGTATGATTGGGCTAAAATATAGCCCAATAACAATTACCCATAATGAAACAAAAGTAGAAAACAATGGTGAAAAACAGAACAGAGCATCCAAGAGATGTGAGAAAAGATCAAAACATTTAATGTGTGTGTCACTGGAATCTTGGGAAGAGAAGAGAAAGATAATGGTGTAGAGAAATATTTAAAGAGATAATGGCTCAGAATTTGCAAAGTCAATAAAAGACAGTATACCAAAGAGCTGATAACCTTGCAGAAACCCAAGAAGGATAAATACTTGAAAATAAACAAGATTTATTCAAATTGCTAAGAAGCAAAGCAAGGGAAAACTTGAAGGCAACTAGAAAAAATAAGAGAGTACATAAAAAGAAGAAAGATAATGTCTTCATAGTGTCAGAATATGTGCCAATGGGATGACCATAGAATACTGCAAGAAAAGAAACAAAATTATTATCCCAGAATGCTATAACCAGTGAAAATATCTTTCAAACTCAAAGATAAAATAAGGAATTTAAAATAGAATAGAAACAGCTGAGAAAATTCATTAATACTAGGTCAGGACTACAAGAAATATTTTAAAAAGTATTTCAGACAGAGTAATATAGTTCAGGATAGAACTTAAATCAACACAAAGAAATGAAGATGTCTGGGAAATGATGCAATTCAAAGAAATTCTGAGTGATTAGTTTTAATCACTCTAGAAGTGATTATATTGTCTAAATCAGGGATTGGCAAACGTTTTTGTCAAGGAATAGTGAGTAAATATTTTAGACTTTGATTTCTGTTGCAACTACTCGGCTTTACTGCTTTAGTGTGAAACCAGTTATAGAAAATAGGTAAACAAATGGATATGGCTCTATTCCAATAAAACTTTATTTAACTCTGGTGGGTGGCCATATTTGGCTTATAGATCATAATTTGCCACCTTCTTATCTAAAGTAAAACTAGTTTTGATATATTGTGGGTTTACATCATATGTTTAAAAAAGTAAGGCAATATTAGCACAGAAGATGGGATAAAAGAATTAAAAACATACTGCTAGAAGTTTCTTTAACTGTATGTAAAGCAGTATAATAGTATGTATAAGAAGACACTGATTGGGGCTTCCCTGGTGACGCAGTGGTTGAGAATCTGCCTGCTAATGCAGGGGACATGGGTTCGAGCCCTGGTCTGGGAGGATCCCACATGCCGCAGAGCAACTAGGCCCGTGAGCCACAACTACTGAGCCTGCGTGTCTGGAGCCTGTGCTCTGCAACAAGAGAGGCCACGATAGTGAGAGGCCCACGCACCGCAATGAAGAGTGGCCCCCGCTTGCCACAACTGGAGAAAGCCCTCGCACAGAAACGAAGACCCAACACAGCAAAAATAAATAAATAAAATTAATTAAAAAAAAAAAAAAAAAAGAATCCGCCTGCCAATGCAGGGGACACAGGTTCGAGCCCTGGTCCAGGAAGATCCCACATGCCGTGGAGCAGCTAAGCCTATGTGTCACAACTACTGAGCCTGTGCTCTAGAGCCCTCAAGCCACAACTACTGAAGCCCACGTGCCTAGAGCCCATGCTCCACAACAAGAGAAGCCACCGCCATGAGAAGCCCGTGCACCACAATGAAGAGTAGCCTCCGCTCGCTGCAACTAGAGAAAGCCTGCCCACAGCAACGAAGACCCAACACAGCCAAAAATAAAAATAAATAGATAAATAAAAGACACTAGTTAAAATGCATGTTTTAAACCCTGGGGAAACCACTATTTTTGAACAAAGGTATATGAACAAAGGTATACATATAAACCTAATAGTGGACATAAAATGAAACCACAAAACCCAAAATAATTGAAAGGCAAGAAAAAGAGGAAAGAGTAAATAAGAAACAACAAGTGAAACAAGTAGAAAATAAGCAAGATCATATATATTAATCCATCCGTATTAATGAGTATTATATAGGGAAATGGTCTGAATGCACCATATAAAGGCAGTGATAATGAGATTGGATATTTTAAAAAAAGCAAACCCAACTGTATGCTGTCTACACGTAACCCACTTTTAATAACATAAGACATATATAGGTTAAAAGTAAAAGAATATACCAAAATATATTACATAAACATTACTTAAAGCTGGAGTAGCTTTATTAAATACAGTGTTCAGAAGATGAGTCTGAGTCTGTTTTCATTTTGTTTTACTTTTTTGATTCTGCATATAAGTGAGATCATGTGGTATTTGTCTGTCTTTGACTTATTTCACTTAGCATAATACTGTCTAGATCCATCTATATTGTGGCAAATGGCAATATTTCATTTTTTATGGCTGAGTAATATTCCACGGTGTATATATACACTACAAAATTTTTAATTCATTTTGTCTACTGATGGACATTTAGATTGCTCCCATACCTTGGCTACTGTAAATAATGCTGTAATGAACATTGGAGTGCATATAATTTTTTTGAAATAGTATTTTGGCTTCCTTTGAATAAATAACCAGGAGTAAAATTGCTGGATTATAACAGTTCAGTTTTTAATTTTTTGAGGAACCTTCATTCTATTTTCCCTAATGGCTGCACCAATTTATATTCCTATGAACACTGTTTCCTTTCCTTCACATAATCACCAACACTTTCCTTTCCTTTCCTTCACATAATCACCAACACTTATTTGTTGTCTTGATTATAGCCATTCCAGCAGGTGTGAAGTGGTCGCTCATCGTGGTTTTGATTTGCATTTCCTTCATGGTTAGTAATGCTTCCTTTCATGCATCGGTTGGTCATCCATATGTCTTCCTTAGAAAAATGTCTATTTAGGTCCTCTGCCCATTTTTAATCCAGTTGTTGTTGTTGTCACTGTTTCGACGCTGAGTTGTATGAGCTCTTTGTATATTTTTTATATTAATCCCTTATCATATATATCATTTGAAAATATCTTCTCCCACTTAGTAGGCTACCTCTGTGTTTGTTGGTGGTTTCCTTTTCTGTTAAAAAGCTTTTTAGTTTGATGTAATTCCATTTGTTTATTTTTGCTTTTTTTCCCCTTGCCTGAGGTGACATATCCAAAAATTGCTAAGATTTATATCAGTGTTCTGCTTTTCTTTAAATTAATTTTTATTGGAGTATAGTTGCTTTACAATGTTGTGTTAGTTTCTGCTGTACAGCAAAGTGAATCAGTTATACATATACATATATCCACTCTTTTTTCGATTTCCTTCCCATTTAGGTCACCACAGATCATTGAGTAGAGTTTCCTGTGCTATACAGTAGGTTCTCATTAGTTATCTGTTTTATACATAGTATATGTATGTTAATCCCAATCTCCTAGTTCGTCCCACCCCGCCCTTCCCCCTTTAGTAACCATATGTTTGTTCTCTACATCTATGATTCTATTTATGCTTTGCCAATAAGTTCATCTGTATCATTTTTCTAAATTTCACATATAAGTGATATTATACGATATTTGTTTTTCTCTTTCTGACTTACTTCACTCTGTATGACAATCTCTAGGTCCATCCACGTCTCTGCAAATGGCAGTATTTCTTTGTTTTTTATGGCTGAGTTTCACTTTCATTCTTTTACATTGTGGCTGTCCAGTTTTTGCAATACCACTTAAATGAAGAGACTGTCTTTTCTCCATTGTATAGACTTGCCTCCTTTTTATGTACATTAATTGACCGTAAGTGTGCAGGTTTATTTCTGGGTGCTCTGTTCTGTTCCATTAATCTATGTGTCTGTTTTTGTGCCAGAACCATTATGTTTTGAATACTGTAGCTTTGTAGCATAGTCAAGTTCACGGGGTGTGATTTCTCCAGCTCTGTGCTGGATAGATTTGGATGATTCACACTGCTATGTCTTCTAGTTCACTGATCTGTTTCTTTGTATCATCTAGTTTACTGTTGATTCCTTTTATTGTATTTTAAAATTTTCATTATTGTATTCATCAGCTCTATTTTGTTCTTTATATTTTATACCTCTTAATTAAACTTCTCTTTATGTTCATTCATTCCTTTCCCAAGTTCATTGAGTATGTTCATGATCTAAACCTTGAACTCTTTTTCAAATAGATTGCTTGTCTACACTTCACTTATTTCTTCTCTGGGGTTTTTTGTTCCTTCATTTGGAGCGTATTCCTCTGTTGCCTCATTTTGCTTCAGTTCTCTGTTTTATTTCTACGTATTAATTAGGTCAGTTACATTTCCTGATCATGAATAAGTAGCCTTATGTAGTAGGTGTTCTGTGGGGCCCAACAGCACAATGCTCTCTGGTTGCCAGAGTCGTATGCTCTAGGATGCCCTCTATGTGGGCTGTAAGGGCCCTTCTGTTGTGGTGGGGCTGACTAATGTGGGCATTCTGTTAAGCAGAACTGTCCCTTGGTCTGGTTGGCTGCCAGGCCCTGCCTTGTGCTGAGAGTCCTGGCCTGCTGGTGAGCATGGCCTGGTCATGGTGTGACAGTCTCTGGGGCCAAGGTCAGGGGGCTTGTGACTGGTGCCAACCCACTGGTGTGTAGGTAAGGCCTTGGCTATTATATGCTATAGGGAGTACTACAAAATGGTGCTTCCAGCACCAGTGTACTTTTGTTAGAATGAGCTCCCAAATATTGATGCTGCCAGCATCTGTGTCCCCTGGAGGAGAGCCAGTTTCCTCCTGCTTCTCCAGAAGGCTCTCCAAGATCAGCAAGTGAGCCTGAACCAGGCTTCTTTCAAATTACTGCCTGGGCATTGGGACTCAGAGCATGTGAGATTTTGTGCTTGCCCTTTAAGTGCCAAGTCTCTATTTTTCCAGTCCTCTGGCTTTCCTGTATGCAAGCCCTGCTGACCTTCAAAGCCAGACATTCTGGAGACTTGTCTTCCTGGTGCAGGAACCCTGGGCTGGGATGCCTGATGTGGGGCTCAAACCCATCACTTTTTGGGTAGAAGGAACCTCTGCAGTTGTGATTATCCTCCCGTTTTGTGGGTTGTCTGACTGTGGGTGTGGGCCTTGTCTATACTATGTCTCCACCTTTCCTAGGCTTCTCATTACGTATCCTTTATATGTTTATTTATGGAAAATATTTTCTGCTAGTCTTCAGGTGTTCTCAAATTGCTGTGTAAAGAGTTGTATTTGGTGTGCGTATGGGAGGAAGTGAACTCAGGATTTTGTACTTTGCCATCTTGGCTACATCTCTCTTATCTGGAAAATCCTTAATTATTTGGAAATAAAACTCATGTTTCTAATAACCACAGGTTAAGATAGTTCCCCACAACAATTATTTATCCCAAAATGTAATCAGTGCTGAGGTTGGGTATAATGGAAACACTCAGATTTTTTCCTTCCTGAGTAGGGGAAATCCCAGCTCTTCCCTACTATGTGTTTCTTTCCTGAGAGTCTCAGTTACTATTCACACAAAACACTTCACTTCTGACATTTCTGGTCACTTAATATATGGAGGTTTTTCCCTACATCACTGAGTAATTCTGGGACACCAGCAGGGCATCCAAGAATTCAGCTCAATTCTGGCATTATCTACCCAGAGATAGCATCTGATCTCACAGGTAAGGGCTAAGTCCCATAAGACTGCCTGTCCCTCCTCCAGCCCCACCTCTCTTCAGATACCAGTAGCAAACCCAGGTTATCGTCTTGTGCTTTTGACCATCCAGCTCTAGATTAGGGGTTCCAATGACCTTCTCCTTGGGTTTGCTTAATTTGCTAGAGTATCTCATAGAACTCAAACATTTACTTACTACATTTACCACTTTATTAAAAAGATACAATGAATGATACAGATGAACATCCAGGTTGAAGAGATGTGTAGGGCAAGGTATGAGTTAAGGGGCACAGAGCTTCTGTATCCTCTCTAGGAGTGTCATTCTTCCAGCACCCCCATGTGTTCATTAACCCTAAACCTCTCTGAACTGCCAACTCTTGGGATTTTATGGAGGCTTCCTTGTGCAGGCATGATCAATTATAAACTTCATTCCCAACCCCTCTCCTCTCTCTGGAGGGTGGGGGTTGGGCCTGAAAGTTCCACGCTTGGTCTTCTTGGTGACCAGACTCCATCCAGGAACCACCCAGGAGCCACTCAGAGTCACCTTCTAGGAACAAAAGATGTACCTAATGCTCTTATCACTTGGGAATTTATAAAGGTTTGTGGAATTCTGTGCCAGGAACTGGGGGCAGAGACCAATATATATATTTTCTATTATATCACATTGAGAAACCCTCTTTCAGAAAATAGAAGAGGAAATAATGTAAAATTAATATTTTATGTTAACTATAAAAAATTAATGCCATCATTAGTACCAAAACCCTAGGAAGAAATCAGAAGAACCTTATAGAAGAATCAGTAACCTTAAGAAGAACATAAGTAAATGGATGCTCAATAAAATTATACAAACTTTAATCCAGCAGTATGGAGAAA
Source organism: Delphinus delphis (assembly GCF_949987515.2). NCBI lineage: Eukaryota > Metazoa > Chordata > Mammalia > Artiodactyla > Delphinidae > Delphinus > Delphinus delphis. The sequence continues at coordinate 29,190,326 of NC_082688.1, forward strand.
AAATAATAATTATGTCAATGCACAGTTTATGCCAGGAATACAAGATTAATATTTGAAAATAAAGCCATATAATTTTCCATAAACATAAAGTAAAATATTAAAAACTATGTGATTATTTTGGATGTTTTATTGGTAATATGATATTTAATTGGGTATCTTAGGAACCATCCAGGAGGGGAAAATATCTCCTACCTCTCTGTTCTTTTGGCTGGTCTAATAATTAAATTGACACATGCAGTTTAATAGACAAAAAATTAATATTGTATGTACAGAGGTCTGACAGATATGGAACCCATGAAGTGACCAAAGCAAGCTGTTTATATACCTTTAAGATGAGGAAACAATACATTTGTGAAGAATTGACAAGACAAAGGTGTTTGGGCTTGGGGTGGTAAGTTGGTGAAGAATAACAAGGTTTGTTTATATAGCCTTCTCAGCCCAAAGTTCTCTATCTCTGGTGATGAGGATGACTCTCTACCTCCTGGTATGGGGGTGGGGGAGTGGGGTGGTATCTTTCACATGGGAAATTTATTTCCTGCTTTCAGGGGGACAAAGGAAGTTCAGAATGTCCTTCTTGCACTGGCTGTTTCCTAAGTAACTTTCATTCAAAATAAAATAATCTATAGATCAAAGTGGCATATTTTGGGGCAGCCTGCTCTGAACCGCACAGAGTTAAGAACACAAGGCATTCTAGTTTCTAAATCGAAATTTTGAGCAAGGCTTACAAAAAAGAGGACAAAATGTCCTTATCTATTTTAAGACCTCCATGTTGAACTTCAGCCATGAGTCCAGATTCAGTTTTTTAGGGTAGCTTTATTTCAGGCAACTATTGCTCTTCTCTGCCTTTGCGCTCTGGTCAGGGACACTTTGGTCCACCATGATAGGCCTCCCTATCTTCAAACCTGGAGTGCAGATTCTGGAGCTTTTTTCCTTAGCTCTAGAAAGGCCTGTGTCTGTGAAAGATGTTACAGATTTTACACTCCTGCCCCCAGGCTCCACAGCCAGCTTTGAATGTCAGGAATATTTTTATCTCTCAGTATGTCCTTGATGAAGCCATCAAAGTTTCTTCTACATCTTTCTCTGTAGGTCAGTGGATGCTGACTCACCCAACATTTACATAATTAAGGGGGGTCATTCAAGTGGATATTTGCAGAATACATACAGTCTGCTTCAAGGTGATGTCTAGCCTTTCCAAAAGACAGAAGCTCCTGACAACATGTAGATAGCAGTTTCATTACCATTATCTTGTGTGCTGTTGAAGTTACTCTGTTATAGATTGGAGAGTTCTGGAAGAGAAGGTGGTGGTCTCAATGAATTCAACATATATTTGTTGAGCCCCTGGTGTGTACCAGGCACTGGTGATATGAAATTAATGTATTAGTTCCACATTTTAGAAACGTCACTCTGGAGAGAGAATAGAAAATGAGTGGTAGAAAGAGAAAGGAGAAAATGGGAAGCCCTTTGCAGGTATCCAAGTAAGAGATGATAACAGCTTAGACTAAGGGTAATTTATTCTAATTTTTTTTAACTAGTCTTGATGGTATAAAAATTATAGTTTGGACCCATTTTGATAAATAGAATGAACATGACATAGGAATTGATGTGAATTTTGTGGGAAACAGTGGAGTCAATATAATCATATATAGTTGGATGATGCAATTATCTTGGTTACAGAATACAGAAGAAAGAACAAATTTGGGAAGAGAAGATATGTTATATTTTAAACAAGCTGAAAATTACATATCTAAAAAGAAATTTGGAATAAGTGCTGAGATTTTAGCAATACAGAATTAAGAGTAAGAATTAAGGCAGCAGATTATTACAGTCAAGCCATAAGAATGCAGAAAATTTCAAGGGCAGAGATTATGAAAAGAATAGGAGGGTCAGCCACAGACCTCTGGGGCAGTATAATCCTTCACAGGACAGGGTAGATGAAGGGACATCACAGAAATACTAACAAATGAGGTAATGAGAGTGGGATCATCAAATCCAAGAGAGGAAAGAGATTTTTTTAAAGAAGTGATGTAACACTGTTTATAAGTCAAAGATGTTAAGGAGTAAAAGTGTGAAATGCCTTTGAAAATTGGGAAGTATATAATGAATATAGTGAGTGCAGTTTTATTGGATTTGAGGGTAGCAACAGTGAAAATTTGGTTAAATAATTAAACAGCAGAAGTTTCTTTTTTTTGCTCTCTCTTGGATATGAAGTTGTCAAGGTTTGCTCTTACTTTAGGAATAAAATGACTTTTGAAAAATCAAAAGGTGAAGAACAATATAAGTAATCTAAATCAATAAAACTACCGAGAAAATGCATTCAAAGTAAAAAATTAACTTATATGAATTTTCCAGGTTTAAAGAGTAAACTATAGTGTTGACAGGAATGGTGCTGAACATCTTAAAAGTACATTAGGGTTCTCAGTTTCACTATTGTAGCCATTATAACCCTCAACTTGTGAAAATTTGCCAGCAAAAATACTTCATGTATTTAAAATCATAGTTACAGACAATCACCTCTGATTTCTTTTCTTAAGCTACAGTTTTAAGAGTGTGAAACACTACTCAGAGAACATTTTATTTTATTTATGACACTTAAAAAGCATTTTATTTTCCTGTAAAGATAATTATATGAGCAGATCACTCAAGCCTTTTCTATAACCAAAATTTTGAAGTTGGTATATGTAATGTCACCCTACTAATTTTAGCATGATGGCAAAGTTGATTTTACATTGATAGTATTGATCAGTGTGGTCCTGAGAATTTACTTAAACTTTACTTTATTTAAAGTTTTTCTTTAAGAAGGAAGATAGGAATTAGTCACATGCCATAATAAGCCTCTTGAAAGTTAATCTTCCTATCAGTGTCTGCTTCCAAGGAAACTCAACCTAAGATAATTGATATCAGAAGTGGACCAAGAAAGTAGATGATAGGGTGCTGTGTTATGGCTGGATTACTTGCTGCCTGACTGGCAGTAAGGACCTCTCACTGATGATTCCTGTTGGTGGAACACAGATCTTGACCCAAGATAAAAGTGCAATTGTTAAAATTTTTACTTTTGGTGAACTGGGATGGTATACTGCTGGGAAGAAATGTGCTAGTTGTTATGAAGTAGGCAGCATTTGAAAATATGAGAAAAATAGTAACTATAACGTCAGTGGTATTGGGTAGCTATTACTAAGCACTGTTGATGGTTGGGGTAGCTATTAGTAAGCACTCCTGTACAGTGATCAAATGATGAGAGAAATTAATAGGCAAGTGAAATCTAAGTGCAAAAACCAGAGAGTCTCCTTAGTTGCATTTTATAAGTCCATCATCCCTTTCAAGGGAGAGCAGAGAAAACTGAGGACTTGGCCCAGGAATAAACCATCAGATAGATTAGCTGAGCTCCCAGGGAGGTAGGTCTGATATGCCAAGTTCAGGGTCCTGTTTAGGAAAGAATGGGACCTTGATCCAGGAGATGAGAAATTTGTATTGGTGCACTGAAAAGTCTCAGAAGTCCGTGTTCTTCAGAACCCTCTGATCCTGTATAAATGGCCCAATATTTCCGGTTAAATGCTGTCACTAAGGCTTGGTTGAAGAGGATGAAGAAACTTCTCCCCAAGACAACATGTATCTCTCAGAACATGTACTCAATTTCCCTCCCTGCCCAAATCCCAGTGAACAGGGTTAAGTTACAGCTGTCCTATTTAAGGATAAGCAGGATGTGATAAGAAATGAAAGGAACTATAACCCCCCCCAAAATTAGACTTAGCTAGTGGATACCAGCAGAAGCTGGGAAAGTATGCAAGGGATATATTTCTGAGTGTGTTTGATCAAGGGATGTTGAACCAAAATTAGATTAGAGATGATTTAGTCTTTGGGTGTCTTCTGAGATACAAGATTTAATATGCTAAAAGAACCCTAGAAGATTGTATGAGCATGCTACTAGGGTGGCTTTTAAAAGCATGAGAAAAATGGCCCTGTAACCTAGTTCAATTATTAGTTTTAACAGGTTATTTTATAGATTACCTTGGATGTTCTACATCCACATTGTCTGTAAAAATAATAATAATAATTGTTACTATTATTATTTGATATCCAGCATATATTTCATGATCCATCAAGTTAATCATGATCTTGTCAAGACTAAATTCTCTTTACCCTCACTGTATTAATCTTGTTAATTTGTTTGAATTGGGGATTCCTAATGTCCTAATTCTTCTGTCTCATCTAACTCCTATCTTATCTTTCTTCCTCAATTAACTTCTCTTATCTAAGGCTAAATCATATCATGTGCCTTGGAACATAGTGCCTCCAGCATGAACGTTACCCCCTCCTCAGTCTTCTGAATATTCAACTACTCTATCTGAAATGAATATTTCCCATTGGATTTTTGACTTTTGAAAAAATTTAAAAATAAGAAAAAGATTTTTTCTTCTACCATCCTTATATCTCAAGATGATATCCTATTTTTTATATATTTTCCCTTCTAGCAAAACTTTTAAAAAGTACTTTAAGCATTACCTTCATTTATTTGCTATTTAGTCACTCTTAAAACAGCTATAATTCTAAACCCTATTATCTACCCAAATTGTTCATCCCAAGTCAGCAGTAAACTCTTATGTAAGGAAATACAGTAGACATGCTTTATTATTTATCTTGATACAGCCTTGATACTTGAAACTCTTTCTTCCTTGACTTAAATAACAAAGCAATCTCCTACTTTCCCTCATCTCTCTAGCAAATCATTTGCTGTCTTTTTAGAGGTGTGCAGTTCTTTTTCAAATATAAAATACTTGAGTTCCTCAATACCAGTTTTCTGTTCTATCCCTTTTTCCTTATGTGATATCCCTGGGAAATCTTATTCATATCTAAGATGAAATTGCCTCTTGTACAAAGAAGACATCCTAACTTTCATTCCAAGCATCTATCTCTTCTCTGAGCTTAAGTGTTATATTTAGTTGTTTTCTTGAGTTCTCTTTTTAATTCCTTAAAAGGCAACTAAAATTTGACATGTCCACAACTGAATTTTTGAGTTTTCCATCCAATTAATAGAGTTATTTTTATTGTTCCCAAAGTTCATTACTGGCACTGTCATCCAACCAGTAATGTATAGAAATTATGCAAATATAGGCATCATTATCACAAGCCTCAGAGGAAAGGCACATGGAGCAGACCTGAACCCAACCAGTAGCCTGTGGTCCCTTAAGTCTCAGAGAAGTCCAGTCAGGATAAAATAAACGGTAGTTGATTTGCACACCTGCACATCTGTAACCTGTGAGCATGAAAATATTTATTGTTGTAAGCCAGAAGGATTGTCGAGCTTTTTAATATGCCACAGAACCTGGTGATTAAGATGATCAGTCTTATTAATTGTACCTCTTCAATATCTCTTGAACTGATTCACTTTTCTGCATTTCTTTCCTCTAATCAGAGTTACTATTATCTCTTAAATACTGACATAATTGCGTAATGACTCTACCTGTGTTTATTGTCTCATTATGTATTTTCTCAACATTGTTCCCAGCGCCATGCTTTGGAGATATGAATTTGATCAAAATACCTTCATTTTCTTCTAACACTCCTTTATACTTACACACTTCAAATGGTGTTCTTTCCTTTTAATAAAAGAGACAAAATTTTCAAAAGCCTTTTATAATTGGGCTTGTTGGTCTCATTTTCTTCCATGCTGCCCCATCCCCTTTACTTCAATCAAACTGACTTTGTTTGGTTCCTTTACACTTGTGTTTTCCTGGCGTTGGAATTGTACCCATGCTGTTTCTCCTGACTGGCATATTTATCCAGTTTTTGTTTTTTCTAGTTAACTCTTTGCTGCTGTTCAGATCTCAGGTCAATTATCCCTTTCTCAAAAAATATTTCATATGTTTTCTGACCAGGTCAAACTATATCATACTCTCTCATTACACTTTGGTTTTGTAGTACCTATAGCACTTGAAAATGTATATCTATTTATGTATTTTGTTACTACTTCTACTTTATATGAAAATGTAAATTCTTGAGAGCATGACTTATGTCTACTTTTGGTGACCATTATATCCTCAGTCAATAGGACAATGCCTGGTGTATAGAAGTTCCTTGTTGAATAGGAATAAGTAGATTTTACTTCAACCATTGCCTCTAGAAGCAGTCAGACCAAAACTTGCTTCTGCTAAAAACTTTTGCACTGATGTCTCAGTTAGCCACATCACACTCATTTTGAACTGAGACAACATCTTTGTTGAAATTGTTGCTTGGTTTGCAGGCATATGGATTTGCTACATCTGATCTTGCATATATGCAATCAAAGGTTTTTACACTTTGCAGATCAGCCAATTATGTTTTATTGTTGCCATTGATTGCATTGGATTACTGTTATTCATTTTAAAAGAATATTTTTTTCTGCCTCTCTTAAAATATGGCTCAGAGTGGAATGCTAAAACTTGAAGTTAAAAGCTGGCTGGCTCGTTCTATTTTATTTCCATACTTGTTGACTCTAAATAAGCTGTCTCACTTCTAAAATGAGGACTTGTTTAACTTTATTATTTTTGACATTTTTGAGCCTTATGTAACTTTGTTCATTCATAAGAGAAAAAATTTAAAAAGAAACTAAGAAGAAAATTTGTGAAAAATGTGCTATTAAGTATGACTATTCACTAAGCATATATATATATTTTTTTCATGAAATACATTCAATATTTAATTATATACCCTACAAATTTTTTTCTTTGGTCTTTCCACTTGTTAAAACAATGGTTAATCCTTCCAGAGATGGATTGATGTATACCAGAATAAAGATGTAACCATTTAGCTTTGGCTGTCATTTAAAATTATTTTTTAGTTTCCAGCAAAAAATAAATGTCCTTTTTTTGAGATAAGAGGTTTTTAATTACTTTAGCTCATTTGAGCCTGAGCCCTTCTTCTCATTCTTGCATACTTGAAAAATCACTGTCATTATAAACTATAGGATAGGGAAAACAATATAGGACATAAGATATCCCATTCAAACCAAAAGAGGAAGGAGAAATTCCATTATTTTTCTGATCCAATAAGAATGGACAAGAAGGAAAGGAAACAGAGCTGGGGCAAAGAAATAGAGCATGGATGTATATACCCATGTCTTTAAGCCAAAGTCCAACGTGGGAAATACATTAGAAACGTTAGGAGGAAAACTGAAAGTAGGGACGATTTTCCCTTGTTCCTGTTTGGAATGCTGAGAAGGAAACCACTGCACAAGGAAGTCTCTTCCCTACATAATATTGATGAAGGGTCATAAGAGAGCAATAGCAGAAGAGGGAAATTGGGTTATAGATGTCACTTTTTGGTGTTTAGGGGATCAAAACATCTCTCTGCACTCCAGTGAGAGGAAAGAGAGATGCAAAGAACGCCATTAGACAGTCAAAGTTGTAGTGTACATCCAGGTACAGATTAAAATCAGGTTTACAAGCTGAGCACTTTTATTATTAGCAATAGACTTGATAAATAATTTGAATAGTTTGCATTTAAAATGTAGTAAGACTTCCAGTTTCAGTCTGACACATAAATAATGTAGACTTCAGCACTCCCTTCATCACAAGAAAGAGCTGAACAAACTGAAAATCAAAAACTCTTCTTGGATCCATCAGAGAATTGAAGTCACAAGGAAAATCGCTATCCCCCAAACTGAAAAGATAGATGAATACAGAAAATCACATCTTAAGTTGAGCAGCTGCTGGATCCAGCAACTGGCAGGAACACTTAAAGGTAATTACTAATGGCTAGAAACTGAGCCCTGTGAAGTTCGAAAGAGAAAACTCCTGAAAGCCCAACTTTAGGAGGAGTCCAACACTTTTCATGAGTTTTACCTCCCAAAGCCCCACCAGGCTCTCAGAGTAAAGACTGGAGAAAAATCCTCTCTATCCTTCAAGAAAAGAAGGAGAAAGATAAACTTTTGAAATACACCCAGATTCTTCTGTTCTCCTAAACACTAACAGACTGCCATTAAGAGAAACTGTTACCAGGGCCCAACTATCGTGGGAGAAAGGAAATAGCCAACTACAGCCTCATCTTGCTTTCAATATAGGGAAAGGGAAAACCCAGCTCCAACTTCACCAAACATTCCTGTTACAACTGAAGGGAGGATAAAAAAAAGCTGAGAAGCATTTGTGAAGGTCATAGCCCAGTGGCATAAACTCATTAGAAGACTAAGATTTAATTATAGAATTTTAGAATGCTTCACCTGTTCCATACCTTACCATCACATCAATAATGCTCCTTTATAATAACAGAGATTACAAAGGAAATAACTGCAAAGCTCAGACCTTATTTAACCAGGAGTCTCTTGGAAAATCAAAGACCATAGGGAAGACAAAAATAAGGACACTAGAGAAATTTTAGGGTCTGTTACTATAGCTACAGCAAACACTAGACACGGCCTAACTTCTAGGCAGATAAACATAAAACATCACACTTAAAGACCTATTTACCTAAGTTTTTTTTAAAACCAATACATCATGTCCAGCTTTCAATGAAAAATTACAAGACATACTAAAAGGCACAGTCTGAAGAAACAAAATAAGCAATAGCGCTGAATACATATATGGCAGAAATTTTGGAATTATCACAACAGGAATTTAAAGCAACTGTGATTAAAATGCGAAGGGCTATAATGGAAAAAGTAGATGTACAAGAACAAATAGGTAATGTAAGCAGAGAGATGAAAACTCTAAAGAAAGAATCAAATCGTGAGAAGACCTTCAAGATGGCGGAGGAGGGCTTCCCTGGTGGCGCAGTGGTTGAGAGTCCACCTGCCGATGCAGGGGTCACGGGTTTGTGCCCCAGTCCAGGAGGATCCCAAATGCCATGGAGCGGCTGGGCCCGTGAGCCATGGCCACTGAGCCTGCGTGTCCGGAGCCTGTGCTCCGCAACGGGAGAGGCCACAGCAGTGAAAGGCCCGCGTACCGCAAAAAAAAAAAAAAAAAAAAAAAAAAAGATGGTGGAGGAGTAAGATGTGGAGATCACCTTCCTCCCCACAAATACATCAAGAATACATGTGGAACAGCTGCTACAGAACATGTACTGAATGCTGGCAGAAGACCTCAGACTTCCCAAAAGGCAAGAAACCACCCATGTACCTGGGTGGGGCAAAAGAAAAAAAAAAACAGACAAAAGAATAGGGAGTGGACCTGCACCTCTGGAAGGGAGCTGTGAAGGAGGGAAAACTTCCATACACTAGGAAGCCCCTTCACTGGCAGACACGGCGGGGGGGGGGGGGGCGGGGGGAGGGCGGGAGGGGAAGCTTCGGAGCCATGGAGGAGAGTGCAGCAATAGGGGTACAGAGGGCAAAGCGGAGAGACTTCTGCACAGAGGATGGGTGATGACCAACACTCACCAGCCTGAGAGGCTTCTTTGTTCATCTGCTGGGATGGGTGGGGGCTGGGAGCTGAGGCTCGGGCTTCAGAGGTCAGATCCCAGGGAGAGGACTGGGGTTGGCTGCATGAAGAAAGCCTGAAGGGTGATAGTGTGCCACAGCTAGTCGGGAGGGAGTCCGGGAAAAACTCTGCACTGGCCGAAGTGGCAAGAGTACATTGTTTTGGGGTGCACGAGGAGAGGGGATTCCTTCCCTGTCTGCACACAGAAGGCAGAGCACCACCTAAATAAGCTCCAGAGATGGGCATGAGCCATGGCTATCAGCGCAGACACCAGAGACAGGCATAAAACACTATGGCTGCTGCTGCAGCCATCAGGAAGCCTGTGTGCAAGCACAGGTCACTATCCACACCCCTGCACCCCCCTAACTGGGAGCCTGTGCAGCCCGCCACTGCCAGGGTCCCATGATCTAGGGACAACTTCCCCGGGAGAACACACGGCACGCCTCAGGCTGTTGCAACATCATTCTGGCCCCTGCTGCTGCAGGCTCGCCCCACATTCCATACCCCTCCTTTCCCCCGGCCAGAGCCCTCTAATAGCCGCTCCTTTAACCTGCTCCTGTCTGGGCTAAGAGCAGACACCAGAGGGCGACCTACATGCAGAGGCGGGGCCAAATCCAAAGCTGAACCCCTGGAGCTGTGCGAACAAAGAAGAGAAAGGGAAATTTAGCCGTGCAGCCTTAGGAGCAGTGGATTAAATCTCCACAGTCAACTTGATGTACCCTGCATGTGTGGAATACATGAATAGACAACGAATCATCCCAAAATTGAGGCAGTGGACTTTGGGAGCAACTGTAGACTTGGGGTTTCCTGTATGTGACTTGCCAGCTTCTGATTTTTATGTTTATCTTAGTTTAGTTTTTAGCACTTGTTATCATTGGTGGATTTGTTTATGGGTTTGGTTGCTCTTTTCTTTTGTATTTTTATCATTTTTAATTTTAATAATTTTTTAATTTTTAATTTTAATAACATTTTATTTTTTTCTTTCTTTGTTTTTTTTTTTTTCCCTTTTTTTCTGAGCCATGTGGCTGACGGGGTCTTGGTGCTGTGGTCAGCTGTCAGACCTGAGCTTCTGAGGTAGGAGAGCCGAGTTCAGGACATTGGACCACCAGAGACCTCCCGGCCCCATGTAATATCAATCGGCGAGAGCTCCGCCATATGGTCACCTTATCTTTGATAAAGGAGGCAAGAATATACAATGGAGAAAAGACAGCCTCTTCAATAAGTGGTGCTGGGAAAACTGGACAGGTATATGTAAAAGAATGAACTTAGAACACGTCCTAACACCGTACAAAAAAATAAACTCAAAACGGATTAAAGACCTAAATGTAAGGCCAGACACTATCAAACTCTTAGAGGAAAACATAGGCAGAACACTCTATGACAGAAATCACAGCAAGATCCTTTTTAACCCACCTCCTAGAGAAATGGAAATAAAAACAAAAATAAACAAATGGGACCTAATGAAATTTAAAAGCTTTTGCACAACAAAGGAAACCATAAACAAGATGAGAAGACAACCCTCAGAATGGGAGAAAATATTTGCAAGCAAAGCAACTGACAAAGGGTTAATCTCCAAAATTTACAAGCAGGTCATACAGCTTAATACCAAAAAGCAAACAACCTACTCCAAAAATGGGCAGAAGACCTAAATAGACATTTCTCCAGAGAAGATATACAGATTGCCAACAAACACATGAAAGGATGCTCAACATCACTAATCATTAGAGAAATGCAAATCAAAACTACAATGAGGTATCACCTCACACTGGTCAGAATGGCCATCATCGAAAAATCTACAAACAATAAATGCTGGAGAGGGTGTGGAGGAAAGGGAACCCTCCTACACTGTTGGTGGGAATGTAAATTCATACAGCCACTATGGAGAACAGTATGGAGGTTCCTTAAAAATTTAAAAATAGAAATACCATATGACCCAGCAATCCCACTACTGGGCATATACCCTGAGAAAACCATAATTCAAAAAGAGTTATGTACCCCAGTGTTCATTGCAGCACTATTTACAATAGCCAGGACATGGAGGCAACCTAAGTGTCCATCGACAGATGAACAGATAAAGATGTGGCACATATATACAATGGTATATTACTCAGCCATAAAAGGAAACGAAATTGAGTTATTTGTAGTGAGGTGGATGGACCTAGAGTCTGTCGTATGGAGTGAAGTAAGTCAGTCAGAAAGAGAAAAACAAATACTGTATGCTAACACATATACATGGAACCTAAAAAAAAAAATTGGTTCTGAGGAACCTAGGGGCAGGACAGGAATAAAGACGCAGATGTAGAGAATGGACTTGAGGACATGGGGGGGGGAAGGGTCAGCTGGGACGAAGTGAGAGAGTGGCATTGACATATATACACTACCAAATGTAAAATAGATAGCTAGTGGGAAGCTGTTGCATAGCACAAGGAGATCAGCTCGGTGCTTTGTGACCACCTAGATGGGTGGGATAGGGAGGGCGGGAGGGAGATGCCAGAGGGAGGGGATATGGGGATATAAGTATACGTATAGCTAATTCACTTTTTTATACAGTAGAAACTAACACAACAATGTAAAGCAATTATACCCCAATAAAGATGTTAAAAACATTGTTAATAGTCCCTTCAGGAATCCAACTGGGATGTTAACTTTAAGTGAGAAAATCAACTTATGGGATAAAAACATCCAAAAACAAAACAGGATGAAAAATAAATAAATTTTGGACTAGATTCTGGAATAACATGTTTAGTGATATAAGTAAAGAGAAAACAGTAGCGTGTACAATACTCTGTACTGTGTGTTATTCTGAGAACTCTTCATGTGTTATGTCATTTGATGCTAATAACCTGTAAAGAGGGAAAAAAAGAAAAGAAAAGCAGAATCAAATCGTAATACTAGGAATCAGAAAGCTGTAACAAAGATGACAAATGCCTTGGATGGTTTCATCAGTAGACTGGACATGACCAAGACTCATAGAGCTTGAACATTTGTCAACAGAAACTTCCAAACTGAAAAGAGAAGAGAAAAAAGTATGAAAAAAAACCGCAACAGAATATTCAGGAGCTATGGGACAGTTACAAAATGTGTAACATGTGCATAGTGAGAACACATGGGGAAGAAAGAAACAGAAGAAATATTTGAACTTTTAATGGTTGACAGAATTAATTCTTAATCATTTTCTTTGACAATGACAGACAACAAGCCACAGATGCAAGAAGCTGAAAGAACCCAAAGTAAGATAAATTTCAAAAAAATCTAAAGCTAGGCATATCATATTCTAACTGTAGATAATCAAAGACAAAAAATGTTGAAGGAAGGCAGTAAAAAGAAACACCTTACCCTATTTAGAAACAAAGATAAGAATTGCCAAATTTCTCCTGAGAAACCATGCCAGCAAGAAAAGAGTGGAGTGAAATATTTAAGTATTGAAAGAAAAAAATCAACCTAGAGTTCTAGGTGAAATCCTTCAAGAAGAAATAAAGAAATAAAGAAGAAAGAAATAAAGAAGAAGAAATAAAGACTATATTAGAAAAATAAAACTTGAGAGAATTTGTTTTCAGCAGACTTGCCTTGCAAGAAATATTAAGAGCTTACTCAGAGAGAAAGAAAATGACATAGCTTAGAAACTGAAAGCTACATAAACAAAAGGAAGGTGTTAGAGAAGGAATATGTGAAGGTAAAATAAAATCTTTTATTTTCCTATTCTTAATTTATCTACAATTAAGTTGAAAATAATAATAGCAATGATGTATTTGGTTTTTATAACCTATTGATAAGTGAAATGTATGACAGTGTTACAAAGGCATAGGAGAAAGGAATCAAGAATAATTTTTTATAAGATACCTGCATTACCTGTGAAGTGATATACTATTAAATTTTAGGTGTATATTATAAACTCTATGGTACCACTAAGGGGAAAAAAAAAAGAGTTGGAGAAAAATTATGTGCTAACAGAGGAAAAAAATGGAATTATGTAAAGTGTTCAATTAAAACCAGAGAATGCATATAAAAAGCCAAAACAAAAAGAAATAAAAAATAAGAGCAGTGAATAGAAAACAGTTACAAACATAATAAGTATTAATTCAGCTGTATCAGTAATCACTTTAAATGTGAATGGTCTAAATATAAAAATTACAAGTCACTGTCTGGATAGATAAAAAAACAAACTCAATTATGTCTATAAGAAACTCATTTAAAATATAAAGACACAAAGTTTAAAAGCAAAGGGATAAAGATACACCATTCTAACACTAATCAAAAGTAAACTGGACTATTAGTTTCAGGTAAAACTGATTTCAGAATAAGACAAATTATCAGGGATGAAGATGACATTAAATAATGATAAAGGGTACTTTCCATGAAAACATATCAATCCCTAATGTGTATAGGTCTAACAAGAAAGCGTCAAAATACATAAGACAAAAACCGTTAGAGAAGGAGAAGTAAGGAGAAACAGAAGAATTCACTATTATTATTCGTGACTTCACTACATCAGCAATTGATAGATCCATCAGGCAGTACTAATTCAGGATATAGTTGAGCTAAACAGCACCATGAATTTACTGGATATTATTGACATTTGTAGAATACTTTATCTAAAAGCAGCAGAATACACATGCTTCTTAAGGTCACAGAAAACGCTTGCCAAGATAAACCACAATCTGGAACACAAAACACACTAACAAATTTAAAGGACTAGAAAGCATTGCAAAGTATGCCCTCAGACTACAATGGAGTTATACTAGAAATCAAGAACAGGAAGATAGAAAACCTCAAAATATTTAAAGAATAAGTAAAAGCCTTTAAAATAACACATGGGATAAGGAAGAAGCCTTAAGAGAAATTTAAAACATTTTTAACTAAATAAAAATGAAAAGTTAATTTATCAAGATTTGTAAGATTAAACAAAATCAGTGCTTCGATGAAAAATTAGAGCATTCAATTAATTTATTAGAGGAAGAAAAGGTTCTAAAATAATTTGTGCCTCCACTTTATAAAAGAAGAGCAAATTAAATTGAAAGTAAGCAGAAGAAAAGAAAAACCAAAAAGAAGAAATCAAGGAAATTGATAATAGGAAATCATTAGAGAAAATCAACAAACCCAAACAGTGGTTCTTTGAAAAGATCAATAAAACTAATAAACCTCCAATGAAGCTAACCAAGAAAAAAAAGAGGAAAGACATAAATTAGTAATATTGGAAATGAAAAGGGGCCCATCACTACTGATCTGATGGACACTAAAGGGTAATACAAGAATAATATGACCATCTCTATGCCCACAAACTTGATATCTCAGTTGAAATGTACTAATTCCTTGATAGATACAGCACCACAACTCACACAAGGAGAAATAAGGTACTCTCAATAGGCCTATATTACTAAAAAAAAAAAGAATCATTAACTAGTAACTTTTCCCAAACAGAAAGCATGAAGACCCAGATGTTTGGTATACTGGTGAAGTATACCAAACATTTAAGGAAAGAATGTTACCAATTCCTTATGATTTCTTCCAGAAATAGAAAATAGAGAGTACTCCCTAGCTCATTTTATTAGGCCAGCAACACCGATTCCAAAATCAGACAGAGGCACCACAAGAAACTACAGGCCAATATCTCTGAATGTAAGATGCAAAAATCCTCAAATATTAGCAAGTCATATCCAACAAGGTATAAAAATAATTATACATCATGGGCTGGTGGAACTTACTCCATGCATGAAGGATGAGTTCAACTCTCAAAAACCAAGTAATGTAATCCATCACATCAATAGGGTAAAGACCCTGATCTATAGATCAATATTCATCCTAAACATATTTTTTTACAAAAGCAATTAGAAATATGACTGATAGTCACGAGAACAAAAAGCAATAGATGAAGAAGCACAGATGATCTAGATGTTTGAGCTAGCAAAGAATTTAAAAATAAGCAATATGAATGTTGAAAAAAGAGAAAAATACGATGACAATAGGAAAAAAGGATGATTTTCAGTACAGAATTATAATTTAGACATTCAATACAGAATTATAATTTAGACATGAATAAAGCAATGTGCATGAATTGGAAGAATCAATATTGTAAAGGTAATTTCCCCCCAGTTGATAACATAAATTCATTGCAATTACATCAAACTCCAATTAATTTACTCTATTTTCTCTGGTCACTGATATATTTTGATTTTTTTTTTGTTTGACTATTATGTGCTTAAGCCTGTTGCAGAAATACAATTAAAACCCAGACCTCCTCCCAACCCAGAAAACCTCTTCACAAAGGTAGAAGAGAAAACACAATTTTATTGTTGAATAAGTATTGTATCAGAATGTAGTATGCATCACAGGCAACCCACCAAGAGAGGCAAAGACAGAAATTTCACCCCTTTATATAGTCAAGCAGATATAACTCATTACACACATGTTCTCAAACAATAAATAGCTCACAAGTAAGAGAGAGGACTTAATAGCACTGTGTGTCACATATAATTCATCCTAAATATACTTGGTGATAAGCCAATTTTCTTTATCCAAGAAAGAGGTGTTTTTGCAACTTGGAATGGGACCCACTGAAGTTAGGCTCCTGAACTCCCATAGGAACTGGGAGATAGGAGCAGTATCCTTGATGATTGCATTTCAAAGATGGTTCCTAGATTATTAAGAAAAATAATACTGGGTCTCATAGCTAGCAAGAGGCTTATTTGGCTTTTTAAAAGATTTATAAAATTTCAAAAAGACAGAGGAAGAACTTAAGTTTTCTGAAGTAACTGCTGTAAGAAAGGCAGGGGGTAAATGGGGGAGGAGGTGAGTCTCTTCCCTTGTATTCAAGGGAGAAATTAGCTTCTTATTTTTATTTTTATTTTTTTAGACTTTTTTTTTTTTTTAAGAAGATGTTGGGGGTAGGAGTTTATTAATTTATTTACTTATTTTTGCTGTGTTGGGTCTTCGTTTCTGTGCGAGGGCTTTCTCTAGCTGTGGCAAGCGGTGCGCGGGCCTCTCACTATCGCGGCCTCTCTTTTTGCGGAGCACAGGCTCCAGACGCGCAGGCTCAGTAGTTGTGGCTCAAGGGCCTAGTTGCTCCGTGGCATGTGGGATTCTCCCAGACCAGGGCTCGTACCCGTGTCCCCTGCATTAGCAGGCAGATTCTCAACCACTGCGCCACCAGGGAAGCCCTAGCTTCTTATTTTTAAATTGTATTTGCCCTTAAGATATCCTCCCTGCATTAGTGTAAAATTTTACACATCAGTGTAAACGACGGCAATTTTATTGCCGTCTCCATTGATGTTTCTACCTTCCTCTGGGTAATTCTCAGTCGTGTAAATATCCAGCAAGTCCATAATAAAGAAAAGCAACTATCAGAATTACCATAGAATTACTGAAAATTTTAAAAGTCAGTACGTTATTTGCCTGGTGGAATAACCTTTGAGTATGGCATACCAGTGGTGAAAAGTTAAATCAGATTCTTGATTAGCATTGTGCAGCATTTTTCTTAGTCATACATTAATTTTACAAATTGCTGTGATGCTCTGTTGCTTGTGTTTTCAAATGATTAACTCTCTGAATATTATTTGGCAATTCCTTGTGAAATCTTATGCAATTCAAACCTAAGGAGTAGCTTAACTCTGAAGACTGATAATCTACATTTTTAGTTCAGTTTTTTTTTTGGGCAGGGGGAAGCTCAATAAATTTCACCTGAGAGTCAGTCAGTAACATAAGTACCGTAACATTTATGTGACAGTTTGTACTGTCACTTAATAACTGTTCTCTTACCAGTAATTTTTCCCAGATGTGATACACAGACATTCATGGCCATCATCTAGTGTCAAAATGTTATTATGTGGCACCCAGTGAAATTTGTTTAATGCATATTGCTCTGTTTCAAATCTTGCATCAGGTATAAATCAATAGTTGTACTTTTATAATGGTCAACTAAATCTCCATAAATAACACAGTTCATCTTTGTTTATCTGTTTTTACTGGGTCCAGAGAAAACTTGCATCCCAAAGTTCATCTAGTGACATTAGACCTGTTTTTTTTTTTTCAGTCTCTATCTGTAAATGCCAGATTTCTGTTTGTCTATTACATGGATGCCGTTTTCTTTTCTATATCATCCTTCCAGTCAAATGTTTTTGTGTCATATTTAGGGCATAAGTACTTGGATATGCATATCAATTACTTTTACTTTGTAATTATCAAAAATTACTAATGAATATTTTCCCACCTTTACTCTGTCAGTAATTAATCTGTTGGATTTAGTCCAGACCGTGTTTGAACTGGAAGTATAATTTAGAGTTAATTGGAGATGAGGTTATGGGAGCTGTAAGTGGGAGCACAGAACCAAAAAATAAGGTAGCAAAAATCATGTTTATTTTCTAATAAAATTTTATTTTTAAAGCGATTAAAATAACCCTACTGTGAATAGGACAGCAGTGTGTCTATGAGAATAGTAAAGAGCCTGTAGAATACCTCCTTTTAGTTTAGTTTACTACCAATTTTAGTTACTCTAGGAAACTTAGATTTAAGACCTTAGTAGGAAACACAGTCGAGTTCTCCTGAGGTGCTTACTTCACATGAGGAGCATGAAGCCACATGTTTTTTCCACTTTGATAGCCATGTGGGCGATCAGCAGCACTTGAAGGGGTCTCTCCCAGTGCAGTGACAGCCTGTCCTTCCTGCACATCACTTTTATGTAGATGAAATCTTTTGGTTAGTTGAGGTAGCAGACTTCTTCTGGAAGGTCCTTCCAGGTTCTTATTATGTTTTATGTCTCAGAGTTTCCAGGGAAGAGAGAAGCCCTTTTAAGTATTGAACATGATTATGAGAGGATTCATCTAAATCAGGTCTCAGACCCAAATTCATAGGCCTGCCACACACAAATTTAAAAGATGATATTCCATGCTTGTTCCTTTAAAAAAATTCTTTTATTGAGGTATAGTTGATGTACAATATTATATATTTCAGGTGTACAACTTAGTGATTCAAAATTTTTAAAGATATTCCATTTATAGTTACTGTAAAATATTGGCTATATTCTCTGTGCTGTATAATATATCCTGTAGCTTATTTTTTTAATGCATAGTAGCTTGTACCTTTTAATCTCCTACTCCTATCTTGTCCTTCCCTCCTTCCCTCTCCCCACTGATAACCACTAGTTTGTTCTCTATATCTGTGAGTCTGTTTCTTTTTTGTTATATTCACTAGTTTTACTTTTTAGATTCCACATGTAAGTGATATCATACAGTATTTGTCTTTCTCTGCCTGACTTATTCACTAAGCATAATACTCTCCAAGTGCATCAATGTTGTTACAAATGGCAAAGTTTCATTCATTTTTATGGCTGAGTGGTATTCCATTGTGTGTATTTATGTATCTTCTTTTCCATTCATCTGGCAATGGATGCTTAGGTTGCTTCCATATCTTGGCAGTTGTAAATAATGCTGCTGTGAACATTGGGGTGCATGCATCTTTTCAAATGAGTGTTTTTGTATTTTTCAGTTGTATACCCAGGAGTGGAATTGTTGGATCATAAGATAGTGCAATTCTTAGTTTTTTGAGGAACCTCCATACTGTTTGCACAGTGGCTGCACCAATTTACATTCCCACCAACAGTGTACAAGGGTTCCCTTTTCTTTACATCCTCGCCAACATTTGTTATTTGTGGTCCTTTTGATTATAGCTATTGTGACAGGTGTGAGCTGATCTCTCATTGTGGTTTTAATTTGCACTTCTCTGATGATTAAGAGCATTGCACTTCTCTGATGTTGAGCATTTTTTCATGTGTCTGTTTCCATCTGTATATCCTCTTTGAAAAATGTCTTATTCAGGTCTTCTCATTTTTTATTGGGTTTATTTTTTTTGATGTTGAGTTGTATGAGATGTTTATATATGTTGGATATTAACTCCTTATTGGTCATATCATTTCATATCATTTGCAAATATTTTCTCTCATTCAGTAGGTTGTCTTTTCATTTTGTTGATGGTTTCCTTTGCTGTGCCAAAGTTTTTAAGTTTAGTTAAGTCCCATTTGTTTGGTTTTGCTTTTATTCCTTTGCTTTAGGAGACAAATCCAAGAAAATAAACTACGACTTATATCAAAGAGGGTTTCATCTGTGTTTTTCTAGGAGTTTTATCGTTTCTAGTCTTATATTTAGGCCTTTAATCCATTTTTGGTTTATTTAGAATTGCAAAGTTTCTTTCATCTCCATACCTTCAACACAAGTGGAGAAGATGTAGCCACAGAATGTTTTTTTTTCTGTTGCAGTGATTCCTCTTGTGGTCCCAGAGTTTTAGTTACCCCCAAAACAATTCAGTTTCATTTATCTATATCTCTTGCTTCATCAGAAATATAAATTCAGACCCATACTATGTGAGTCTCAGGTTTACATTCCACACTGAAGACACACTGGATTTCTGAGCTGTGACAAGTTTCCCCAATATTTTCTAAGCCAGTGGAGGTGTTTGTTTTTGTTTTTGTTTTTGTTTTTTTTAAATTATTCCTTTCCAAAGTCAAGTCAGCCTTTTAAAAATGCTCTAGTTGAGGATCTTCAGTTACAGCAATATACTTCACATGAGTTTAATTCCATCTTTTCTATCTTCTAATGCAGTGATCCCCAACCTTTTTGGTACCAAGGACCAGTTTCATGGAAGACAGTTTTTCCACAGACTGGGGCGGGGTGGGGGTGGTTTCCGGATGATTCAAGCACATTACATTTATTGTGCACTTTATTTCTGTTATTTTTGCATTGTAATGTATAATGAAATAATTCTACAACTCATCATAATGCAGAGTCAGTGGGATCCCTGAGCTTGTTTTCACTTGCCACTCACTGATAGGGTTTTGATATGAGTCTGCAAGCAGTTGATTTATTATGGTGTCTGTACAGTAAAACCTCTCTGCTGATGATAATCTGTATTTGCAGCCGCTCCCCAGCGCTAGCATCACCCCTCAGCTCCACCTCAGATCATCAGGCATTAGATGCTCATAAGGAGCACACACCTAGATCCCTCCCAGTAGGGTTCACAATAGGGTTCGCACTCCTATGAGAATCCAATGCCACCACTGATCTGACAGGAGGTGGAGCTCAGGCGGTAATGCGAGCGATGGGGAGTGGCTGTAAATACAGATGAAGCTTTGCTTGCTCGCCTGCTGCTCACACCCTGCTGTCCAGCCCGGGGGTTGGGGACCCCTGTTCTAATGGAAATTATGGTCTAGCTCCTACTGTCATTGTTTGAGCTTCCTGGGCCACCACAGAATCAAATTATATGTTTACCACTGCCTTTCAGCTCTCTTCATTTATGGTAACTTGAGATGTCCTTTTTTTTCCTTCCCAAACACAATTGTGGGTTAAATTTTTTACCTTTAATTTATGATTTAAATACGTATGTGTTTACAGTGATGATAGTAGGAGAAAAAGGGGAGGGATGTCTATAAACATTTTGATAGATCATGAAGTCTGAAGAAACTGTAAGCCATTTTCTGTGTAATATGAGATAAAGCTTAAGAACTCCTGTGGAGGGGACTGTTTTCTAATACTTGAAGGATAAGTAAAGGACTGGTATGCAAATATAACAGAGACTATAATTGAAAGGGGATGAGGGACTATGATTGTAAGGAGTTAAAGTGCTTTGCATAATAATGGAATGGCTTGAATATGTTCTGTTAGTGTTCTTTCTTTCTGTACTGTAGCATCACCAGGACCATGTGCCCTACCTCAGACTTACTGTGCAATCTGCATTTAAATAAGGTCCCCAGATGATTTATAATGAACGTTCAAGTTTGAGAAGCCCTGTTGTAATGAATTGAATAAGATGTGTCAGGGCTGTGTATTTTAATTTCTGTCATGTCTACTAGTTTTAATTATTTGCATAATCTATTTAATACTGGCCATTTATTATCCTTGAATCTCTGGTAAAGAGCTATTAAACTATTTCAACCTAGTTTCAGTACTAAAGAAAATTGAGTCATGCATGTGCATCTGCTTTGGGTCAGAGTGACAAAATAGAGATAAGTGTCCTCAGAGGTCACTGTGGTAAGAAACATGAACTTCACGTTAGATGTTAAGTATTCCAACCTGCAGAAGATATTGAGAAGCTGCACAGTCAGTAGCCTATAGATAAAATAGCTCTTGAGGGCTTCCCTGGTGGCGCAGTGGTTGAGAGTCCGCCTGCCGATGCAGGGGACATGGGTTCGTGCCCCGGTCCAGGAAGATCCCACATGCCGCGGGGCGGCTGGGCCTGTGAGCCATGGCCACTGAGCCTGTGCGTCCGGAGCCTGTGCTCCGCAACGGGAGAGGCCACAACAGTGAGCCTCAACTGCCCGCGTACCGCAAAAAAAAAAAAAAAAAAAAAAAAAAAAAGAAAGAAAAGCTGTTGAGATCCAGAGGTAGTGGCACAGACAGCTATCTGAATTGATTCTACACTGTGCCAGTGGTTGGAACTGGATAAATATTTGTTGAATTAAATTGAAATACAGTGAATAAAAGCTTCTTGTTGTGTGGATTATTTCATTATTTATTCATTTTGTTCTCCAATGTAATTATACTAAGCCTACCTCTCTGGATCTTCTACAAATTAATCTTCATTTCACCCTCTGAAACTTTTACACAATAAGCCTATGTTCTTATGTAAAAAGCAGCCCATCAATATTTGAAGCTGTCTGTTATGATATCCTAAGCTCAAGTGCCCAACACCTTATTTCTTCTACACGCTAACCACACTCACATTTTTCAGATATCTTCCCTGGGATTCATTTATCCAGACCGTTCATCTTTGTGACCACAGTACTGTTATCAAGCATAAATGTGTTAGTGTCTCTTTTGAAAGAGAGAGACACGAATTAGAGAGGCACAGGAGAGACTGTTTTCCTCTTCATATCTCAAAGGATATTCTGAGGATTTCAGAGCTGTAAAGAGTTGAAAGAATTAAGCTGAAGAAAACTCATCTGAAGTGTTTGAATAGACAAAATCAATGACTGCTGGTTAAATGAGAGGCGCATAGAAACTACACTGTAAAATGAGTTAAATGGTAATTGAAAATACCTGCAGAAAATTTGATTTGAATCTGGAGAAACTACAAAGGTAGCCAGATAATAAGAAATGTGTTTCCAAAGCCCGTTTAATACTGTCAATGTACCTTAGTCAGTAGATGTGCAGTTAGTCTCATTAAAAGAATTAATTTAAATACATCAAACTTTTCATATTAAAGGTAGTGTTGTGGAAAACTTTGTGTGCACCTGGAGTTATTTTCCAAGTGGATCTACAGGGATAGGTCATTTAAACTAATTTTTAGAAGTTTTTAAAATATTTTATTAAACTCTCCTATATTTTGCAAAATTGATAAATTTAGAATGTCATTTATTTTACATGAATTCAAATTATAAACTTAAAGATGTTTCAAGTATACTGTACTGTCTCTTGTACCTATGGCGAATATTCCAAAATATTATCTTGAAGCCTCGTGTTATTGAGGATTATATCATTGTACTCTGTCAAAATGAAGACATCAGTGCTTGGAAAATATAAATTCAAGTGTGTATATAAATAAATAGAAAAATTTCAAATATTTAGACATGATATAAGAAAGTCAAGGATTGGAGAAGTAGCTGAGAACTTCAAATATACTTGGGTGTAAACTAAAATCAACTAACCAATACATGGTAGCCAAGCCACTTTTATATACTCAGACAGTGAGAATATTATTGAGGTCTCAAATGGTCACAAAATGAAACACTTATTTCCAGCTTAATGAAGTTAAAGCCTGTGATGTAGATCCTCCAGGACAGGGACAAAAAGAGCAGAATAAGCTAAGAATCGGAGATCCAGAGAAAGAATCGAAATTATAATCTTAAGAGATAACATAAAACAATGTAGTAATAGAAGTTTCAGGTAGACAGTTTTTTATTAATGGTCATTTTAGATGGATTCGGAGACCTGTAAATCTAATAGCAAAGACTCAAAGGAATGAAAAAAGGAGGCTCAGACAGGCTAATGTATGGATTAAGATCTACAGTTGAATTGGGATCAGGGTTAGTAGCCAGGAAATCAGGTTTTAAGCAGCAATACATAGAGATCAACATTTAGATTCTAAATATGGACACACCTGGTTTAGTTGTGAACTATGCCTTTATAGAATACAGGAATATGGATTAAAGAAATCAGTGACTTTGCTTATCTAGTATCACATTGTTCCTGTCCTTGTATGGAAGAGGAGGGTAAGGCATACAGAACAATGAGAATGCTATTTATGTTAAATAAATTGCTACAGATTTTAATTGTAACAAATATAGAAAGAGACCAATGTAAGCAGTTGCTACTGAAAAAAGATAAAAGTTGACTTGGTCATTCAGAGATCTTTTGAAGAATGCACTGTCAAACTGTGTGTGTGTTCCCGAAGCTCTGGAGTAAATCTTGGCTTGGCCAGGCCATCTATATACCTGTGTGGCCTAGGACATGTTACTTAATTTCTCTGTGTCTTTGTGCAACTACAGAATAAGAATAGGAATATAAGTTGCTTTGTTGTTGTGCTGTAGTTTTCTCAGGTCTTTCACTAAAGAATTAAAATATTACATGGAAATGAACTCGGAAATAGTTTTATTTCTTTAAGATATGTTCTATTATGCACCTGGTTTCCAGCCGCAGTCTTTAATTCAGCTCTGTAATGATATCAGAGGGAAAATGATGTAATGGGTGCCGGGAGCTGTAAAAATGAAATACCACCGTTAATCTTCATCTTGAAACTCCAGATCTCTTATGAATCATATTGTCATCAGTAGTCTCCTACAAAGCCAAGAAATATATTCCACAGGAAGAGACAATAAATCGAAGAGACTTGCTGAAGGTCAATGAAGACTAAGGCTTTTAGCATCCAAGAGGCTAGAATTAAAAAAGATTTGAAGGCTTCCCTGGTGGTGCAGTGGTTGAGAGTCTGCCTGCCGATGCAGGGGACATGGGTTCGTGCCCCGGTCCGGGAAGATCCTACATGCCACGGAGCGGCTGGGCCCGCGAGCCATGGCTACTGAGCCTGCGCATCCAGAGCCTGTGCTCCGCAACAGGAGAGGCCACAACAGTGAGAGGCCCGCGCACCGGAAAAAAAAAAAAAAAAAAAAAAAAAAGTTTTGAGACCTACTTTGAACTCAGATGAAGTATGGTTTACTCTTTGGGAAGAATCTTATATACTTATGGGCCTGAGATAGAATGTAAACATATGGTTGAGCATGAAATAGATTAGACTTAAGAGGAAGATGTTGCCTTACTTGGGAGAGAGAAAACAATGTGATGGATCAGGATATGGTGTGTATTTGAACATGTGAGTGAGAATGAGAATGAGGGAATAATATTTTCTGTAGAAAGAATGCTGCAGTGTAAAACCAAAGCCAGTAGGAACAGCTTAAGTCTCACAAGAGTATTAGAGTAAGCAAATAATTAAAGTTTTGTTTTTACTTCTGTGGGAAATTCTGAGGCTTTAAGCTTGGAAAAAGCTAGCATAGAAATAATCCAAAAAAAAAAGGAAAAACATCAATAAGCCCTAGGTATCATATAGTAGTGGAGAGTCTAGAGTCTAAAGGTGACAATATCACAGGGCAGTTAAAAGGACAGTAAATAGGACAAGTGTGAAAATATGAGTCATAAGTTTAGAAGTGAAAATTCGGGAAGATATATCACAACATAGAAATTCTTTCATGAGAAAAATTAATATGGCCATACTATAATTTCCAGCATGTTAGGTACTGTAACAGTAACAGTCTTAGTAAAGAACATGCATTTCTGAAGTTAAAATTTGATTCCCTGTATGCAATCCCCATGGGACATATATCTGATTCTTTTAATATGAAGATAGAGGCTATTTAAGTTTCTCAATCTGCATTTTAAAATTCCCTCTTGACTTCTTTATAGTAATTCATGGATTCTACATTGATTTAACTATCATTGCTTGTTTTACTAAACTATATTAACATGCAGTTTTATTTCATACGTTCAACTGATAAATATCCTAGGGTAGGAAGTGCCTTTTGGAGGCAGGCCTAGCGGGGCAGTGTTAATTTTTATGTCATTTGTGACAAAAATTATTTTTTAATGTTGATCAAAATGTCTTTGTTTTTCACTGAAAACATTAGAGGTAAAAAATATATAAAATATGATATGCTTCCAGCTTCTCACATTGTAATTTTTCTTTTAGCCCCTGTATTTAAGACTTCAAGTTCTGGTGTTAAACTTACTTTGTTTAAATTCCATCTCCAATATGTACTAGCTATGAGGCCTTAATTGAATTATTTCTTTTCTCTGTGCCTCTGTTTTCTAAACTGTAAAGTTGGGTATCTACTTCAAATGGTTCTTATGAGGATTAAATGGGATATTATTGTAAACTGACTAGAAGAATGCCTGGCACATAATATGCATACAACAAATATTTGATAGCATTATCATGTTGGCAATCAAAAGGACAAAATTCTCATGAAGTGACATTAAATACTTTTCACAATTATCTCATTGCCCTGTAATAAAATTTAAGGAGCCATAACAGAGTGAATATTGATTAAACTCTATGGCTTACTAAGATTTTTCTTAAATTTTATTTAAAAATTTACACTTTACAATTGCTGTTGTCATGTTACTGAGTATCCATAAAATGTTTTTAATTTTTATATCCCACCTTTACCAGTTACAAATAGTGAAAGGATCATTTCACATGTGCAGTGGAAGCAAAACAAAAAAAATTTAGATCATGTTTAATAATTTATCTTAATTAAAAATTCTATGACTGTGAAGATAGAGCCTTTCAGTATTTTCAGTGCTGTAGAACTCCAGGTATGCAATTTAAAATAAACAGCAGTAGCTAGGAATACAATTAAGCACAACTATTACATTTAACACAGTCTCGCTCTCTCTGAGAAAGCTCATATGCTCACGCGTGTGCGCGCGCGCACACACACACACATACACACACACACACACACACACATTTCCTGTATATCTTTCTCCCTTCTCACCTCTTCTAAATATTATCAAGGGAAATAAGTACTGAAATAATTAAGTATTTTTTCAAGTGAGTTTTTAATTTACAGTTTTCTTTCCACAGCTATAGTTCATTGGCATATATAGAGCTGTTCACTAATGAAATGTTTCCCTCAGGTTATCTGTGTGTTCATGTATAAGCAGCAGTGCATGTCATTTTTCTTTTTGGGTGTCAGTGAATATTTTGTGAATTCTCTAGTGTGCAGTACCAAACAAAAGTAATTATCACATTTAGCAATATTCATTAAGGGGTATAGTACATTTAAACCTGGTTAAGTTCTGACATGCAACACTACTAATTTACATTTGAAATTGAATCTTTATGTATGTATTAAGAGGCATAACCAAACACAAGTGATTCATATTGTTGTGATTCCTATTTTAGTTTTTCTTAAACTAATAAACTTTATAGGCATTTTAGGTTGATAGCAGAATTAAGCAGAAAGTACAAAGAGTTTCCATATACCCCCTGTCCACACACACACGATTAACATCCTACACCACACTGGTACATTTGTTACAATCAATAAACCTACATTGACACATCATTATCACCCAAAGTCCATAGTTTACATTAGGGTTCACTGTTAGTCTTGTACATTTTATGAGTTTGACATCATATATATATATGATAAATATATGGTACATATATATGAGATATATATATATATGATCTGTATCATGACATTTTATATATATATATATCTACCATTGTAGCATTTTAGTTTTGATCAATAAAATTAACTTTGTAAGTTTACATCTCTATGTTTATCCATCTTCTCAGGATTTTCTCTATGCACTGAAAATTCACCCTTCTGCTGCCACTTTAGAGAACAAATGTTGAAATCTTATGAATACTTCTCAGGCCAAAGGGACTCCAACAGGATTACAGTTTTAATTAATCCCAGAACATAATTAAATAAAAGTAGTAACTATTCAAAGTTTTATAAATTCAGTAAAGTATGTTTTAGATATTTAATGCCTTACTTCACGGAAGAAGCTCTCAATTTAGTTATCTTTCTCAAGGTGGACAAAACGTACACATTGGGACACTTCACAGAAGATGCTTTTCAAAATAAAATACTTCGTGTAATATGAGATGCCATCAAAACTGGCTTAAAACATGTTATTAAGATGATCTAAAATGTTACTTCTTTTGCAATGTTAATATATGTTCATTTAAACTTCGTAATATAATATTTTTAAAATTTATCTTGAATCAGTAATGAATGTATTGGTAGTTATGTAGAGAAATTACTATATTTAAAACCTTTAACAACTTAAAAATATATGGTTATTAAGAGTGTAAGGTCTAGGGTAAGACTGTCTGTTTTGGATCTCAGCCAAACATTTAATATTTGTATGATTTGGGGGCAAGTTGTTTTTCACCTTTAAGTTCAGATTGCTCATCTGGAAAACTGGAATAACCTTGGCTACCACAACCCAGAGTATGCTCAAGGAATAAACCAGGTATCTGACCAGAGTGACTAGAACATAAGTAGTCATTTTTTCCTGATTTTTATTATTATATTTGTATTATTAACTCTCACTTTAAAGACAATTGGTAAATTCTGTGGATCTGTAAAGTGATAAAAAGGTGAATCTTTAATACCAGATGTAAAAATAATTTAAAATGTGCCCATATATGTATATATATAGTATATATATATATATGTATATAAAATTTTTTTTCTTCCATATCCTATTTGAGAAACTGTCCAATGATTATAGTGCTAAACTAATTATTTGGATTAGCAGTAGTACTTGGCAGGCACTGCATTTTTGAATGATAACAGCATGCCTCAGGTGGCATTAAAGCATACCAAGCTGAAGGCTATCAATTTTACCACCTGAGAAGTGTTCTAATTAACCAAAACTGCAGAAGCTAAAGTGGCTGCTCCATTACTGCCAATAAGAGAAACAATTGGATCCTTAGATTTATTAGCCTGCAAATTGCTGACTGTCAGTTCCAAAACACCAACTGTGCTTTCCATTTGCAAGTTTTTTCCAGTGTTCAGTTGAAGTGTAAGGTCAGTTAATGTAGAAGAAAATATATTAAGTGGTAATAGAAGTGCCTGGGCATCAGGGGCAAACTTATCTGCCTGGAAACCCAGCTCCACCACATTTTGCTATGTGACCTTTGAGAATTAACTAATTACAGCATATTTCCCTATGTATACATTGAAGATGGATAATTTCTTTATATATTGTAGTGAAGTTTAGTGAAGATACACTTAATGTACCTAGAATAGTTTTGACCTGTAATAATCATAGATGTTGGTTTTTCCTACTGCTGCCTCTCATCCTTCATAATATACAGAGGACTTTAGTCAAATGAATGATCCCATGTTAGGCAGCTGCATGTATTAGTATTATTTTATTAACTTATTACGGAATAAAATTGTCCAGTCTGCAATAGTACAATGTTATTTATTCTCTGTAAAGGATAACTATTTTCTCGAATCCACATTTTTTCTCCTAAAAGTATTAACAGGTTAATGGTATATCTATTCAGGGCTAAGGAGTTCATAGTGTTCTGCAGATAGAGCCCTTTGCTTTTATAGTAAAACTTATATTTTATTGGGCACACAAGTTGAATAAATATGATTTTAACCCTACTACTGCATCTAAAATGTTTACAGTTACACAGTGGCATCTTTACTTCATTGCTATTTTCAATGATCCGTACTATGGAACTATTTTATGGAAGAGTATGTTTTAAAATGTTTCCAAGTCGATAACGAAATCCTTTCCTTTGAATGGAGAGCAAAGTGCATCTACTTCTGTGCTGGATTATTCAGTGTAATGAAGGCAATTTTATGAAGTGTTTTAAGTTTATTTGATGATCAGGAAAACCTGGAAATTATAGTATTGAGTGTAATTCTCAGAAATAAATAAACTTATATTAGGTACATGGTTACCATAGTCTTGGGATAAAATAATCAGAAATATCTAAGGATTTTTATCAACCCTTTGCTGTGATGATATTGTATAGCTTTAGGTCTGCATTCACGGTTCCACTATATAATTTTCCTCTGGCTGCAGCATGAAGTTATGCATGAGTAGCCATGTGAAAGCTACCCACTCTTTCTTCTGAGGCAGAGTACACGTACTTACCCTCCCGAACTCTTGTCCTATCCTAAGGATGTGGCTTTGCAGCAGGTCAAATGAAAAGACCAGTAGTTCTGTTTCAGGATAAAGTATAGTGTTTTTTTGTTGTTGTTTTTGTTTTGTGTGCCTGTGTATGTGCGTTTTAGCAAATCTGTTGTAATTCTACTCTCAAGGTGGGACAGTAGTGAAGAAGGAAATTATTGCCTTATGGTAATATAAAATGCATGCTTATTCTAGATTTCATTGTGCTGTAAAAGACACTCATCACTAGCTATATCTGACCATTGAGCACTTAACATGTAGATACAAATTGAGATGTGATATTAGTTTAAAAGTAACACACTTGATTTCAAGGATCTATTATTAAAAAATGGTTAAAAATATCTCAAATGATTTTCTGTTTATGCCATAATATTTCAGGTAAATAAAAAATGTTATTAAAATGAGTTTTGCCCATTTCTATTTACTTTTTAAAATGCGGCTTCCAGAAAAATTAAAATTATATATGTGGTGGTACTCATGATTTATGTGTGTGTATATATATAGCTTATTTACAGGGTTTAGTCTGTAGCATCTGTGGGATATCAACTAAAAAACTAAATGTTTAAAATCTGTAAGATATATGAATAAAACATGCTTCTTATGTATAGAATTGATGCTGCAGGTCACATGCAGTTATGTGAATAGCATATTTAAATTATTATCAGAAATGGCCCGAGGATGTGTTTCGTTAACCTAAAACAATAAAACGGCCAGTTATTTTTACTAGCAAAGTGGATTTATTTGTGAGCAGCAAAGAACTGCAGATCAGGGCATACCACTATGGTGAACCACATGCATGTCTGGTAAAGCCAAGAAGAGGAACTCTTTCATAGAGGAGAAGGTGAAGTTGGGAGGGGCTGTTATAAACAAAATGTCCATTGGAGCAAACTGAGAGTTCAAAGTGTAGTAGCTTTTTGTTGGCTGAGTTGTGACAGTCTCTCATTGGTTAAGCTGTTGCCAAGCAAAGGGAAGATCTTTTTCTTCTGCTAGTGGGAATAAAATAGTGTCACTTCGTACAGGAGATGCAACGTACATCTCTTCCTGTTGAAATCTGTATTGATGTTGAGTGATATCTGCATAACAGCTTTCCCTTCTGACCTCCCAACTCCATTTAGGTTTCCCTTTATTAATTTTCAGTTTCTTGACCAAGTGAATTTTTCGTATAGTCTATTCTTATGGGTTGCATGAAACATTTGTAGATTAACATATAACTGTCTAAATACACTGTGAGGAATGTATTAAAAAAGGAAATATTGCTAGAACTCAGAAATCACCAAAAAACCATACACTTAAAAGAGAAGACCGTGCTGTGAGTGGAATCTTCAGGAATGGATTTGACAATAATTTTGAATCTAGGAGAAGGATAAGAAATTATAGTCAACATTGGAAATTGCTATGACACGAATTCAGTTTTTTAAATCATTTACAAAAAAAAGTACAAACAAAAACAAGACACATGCACACACATAGAATTAGACATTATTTCTTGACTTTCCAGTATCATCTGTATGTCAAGTTAATAACAAATTGATAAGGGAAAGAATAAAAGTATTCCAACTAATAAATTCAGAGGAAATGGTAAAATAAGGATAATAACTGTGATGGGCTACAGACATTTCCACAATCATCTACCATGTCATTTGCAGTGATACCTTACAGGCTTTCATCTCAAGAAGTGGAGTCTGTTTCCGCACTCTTTGAATCAAGCTGTATAACTTGCTTTGAATAATAAGAGTTCAAAGAATATGATGTTGTGCCAGTTCTGAACCTAAAGCTCAAGAGGCTTTGCATGCTTTTCTTCTCTCTTCTGTAACCCTTCTCACTTCTGTAACTGCCTTGTGATCAAGCCCTGGCTACCCTGTTGGATGTGATTTTAGAGCAGCCAGCTGTAGCTAAGCTGCCAGCTGAGTTCAAATACACGAGCTAGCCCAGCAAAGATCAGTTGTGCATATCTCAACAGAATCACTAAAACTGACCAGAGGCTTATGAGCAATAATAAATGGTTATTGTTTTAAGCCATTTGGTTTTGAGGTAACTTGTTAAGCAGCAATAGGTGACTGATTCAAAACCATTTTGAAACCTCTAATGAGATAAAAGGTCTAGGCAGTAATCGCTGAATTATTTTATTTTATTTTTTAATTTTTATTTTAATTTTTTAAACATCTGTATTGGAGTATAATTGCTTTACAATGGTGTGTTAGTTTCTGCTGTATAACAAAGTGAATCAGTTATACGTATACTTATATGCCCATATCCCCTCCCTCCCACCCTCCCTATCCAACCCCTCTAGATGGTCACAAAGTACCAAGCTGATCTCCCTGTGCTATGCATCTGCTTCCCACTAGCTATCTATTTTACATTTGGTAGTGTATATATGTCCATGCCACTGTCTCACTTCGTCCCAGCTTACCCTTCCCCCTCCCCATGTCCTCAAGTCCATTCTCTACGTCTGCATCTTTATTCCTGTCCTGCTCCTAGGTTCTTCAGAATCAATTTTTTTTTTAAGATTCCACATATATGTGTTAGCATACAGTATTTTTTTTTTCGCTTTTTGATTTAACTTCACTCTGTATGACAGATTCTAGGTCCATCCACCTCATTACATGTGTCTTACATGTTTCACTACAAATAACTCAATTTTGTTTCTTTTTATGGCTGAGTAATATTCCATTGTATATACATGCCACATTTTCTTTATCCATTCATCTGTCAATGGACACTTATGTCGCTTCCGTGTCCTGGCCATTGTAAATAGAGCTGCAATGAACATTGTGGTACATTACTCTTTTTGAACTATGGTTTCCTCAGGGTATATGCCCAGTAGTGGGATTGCTGGGTCGTGTGGTAGTTGGCAGGTACACTGCCTATTTCCTCTTCATTTGTTTGGTCCAGAGGTTTTTTACCTTGCTCCTTTATCTTCTGCATATTTCTCTGTCTTCTCATTTTATTTAACTTACTGTGTTTGGGGTCTCCTTTTCTCAGGCTGCAGGTTTGTAGTTTCCATTGTTCTTGGTGTCTGCCCCCAGTGGGTAATGTTGGTTCGTTTGGCTGTGTAGGCTTCCTGGTGGAGTGGACTGGTGCCTGTGTTCTGGTGGGTGGGGCTGTATATTGTCTTTCTGGACCATGTCCAATGGTGTGTTTTGGGGTGTCTCTGAACTTGTTAGGATTTTAGGCAGCCTCTCTGCTAGTGGGTGGGGTTGTGTTCCTTCTTGCTAGTTTTTTGACATGGGGTGTCCAGCCCTGGAGTTTGCTGGTCATTGAGTGGAGCTGGGTTTTAATGTTGAGACGGAGATCTCTGGGAGAGCTCTTGCCAATTGATGTTACGTGGGTCTCTGGTGGTCCAGTGTCCTGAACTCGGCTCTCCCACCTCAGAGGCACAGGCCTGACAGCCAGCCAGAGCACCAGGACCCTGTCAGCCACATGGCTCAGAGAAAAGGGGGGGAAAAAAGAAAGAAGGGAAAAAGAAATAAATAAAATAAAGTTATTATAATAAAAAAGTATTTTTAATATGAAAATTAAAAAAAGAAAAAAGTGAGCAACGAAACCAATAAATAAATCCACCAATGATGACAAGTGCTAAAAACTAAACTAAGGTAAACTTATAAATCAGAAACTAGTCAGTTGCATACAGCAAACCCCAAGTCTACAGTTGCTCCCAAAGTCAACCGCCTCAATTTTGGGATGAATCGTTGTCTATTCAGGTATTCCACAGATTCAGGGTCTATCAAGTTGATTGTGGAGATTTAATCCACTGCTCCTGAGGCTACACGGAGAACTTTCCCTTTCTCTTCTTTGGTCGCACAGCTCCTGTAATTCATCTTTGGATTTGGCCCTGCCTCTGCATGTAGGTAGCCCTCTGGCATCTGTTTTTCTCTCAGACAGGAGGGGGTTAAAGTAGCGGCTGATTAGCGGGCTCAGTCTCACTCAGGCCCTGGGGAGGGAGGGGTACGAAATGTGGGGCGAGCCTGTGGCAGCAGAGGCCAGCATGACGTTGCAAAAGCCTGAGGCACACTGCGTGTTTTCCTCCGGAAAAGTTTTCCCTGGATCACAGGACCCTGGCAGTGGCGGGCTGCACAGGCTGGTGTGGGGGTGGGTGGTGGATCGTGACCTGTGCTTGCACACAGGCTTCTTGGTGGCTGCAGCAACAGCATTAGCGTTTTATACTCGTTTCTGGTGTCCGCACTGATAGCTCTGGCTCAGACCCGTCTCTGGAGCTTGGTTAGGCGGTGCTCTGCCTTCTGTGTGCAGACAGGGAAGGAATCCCCTCTCCTAGTGCACCCCAAAGCAGTGGTCTCTTGACTCTTAGGCAGTTCCAGAGTTTTTCCCGGACTCCCTCCCAGCTAGCTGTGGCGCATTAGCCCCCTTCAGGCTGTGTTCACGCAGCCAACCCCAGTCCTCTCCCTGGTATCTGAGCTCTGAAGCCTGAGCCTCAGCTCCCAGCCCCCACCTTCCCTGGTGGGTGAGCAGACAAGCCTCTGGGGCTGGTGAGTGCTGGTCAGCTCCAATCCTCTGTGTGGGAATCTCTGTGCTTTGCCCTCTGCACCCCTTTTGCTGTGCTCTCCCCTGTGGGTCTGAAGCTTCCCCCCAGCCCACCCCCTATTTCTACCAGTGAAGGGACTACTTAATGCGTGGAAACTTTTCCTCCTTCACAGCTCCTTCTCAGAGGTGCAGGTCCCGTCCCTATTCTTTTGACTCTGTTTTTTCTTTTGCCCTACCCAGGTACGTGGGGAGTTTCTTGCCTTTTGGGAAGTCAGGTTTTCTGCCAGCGTTCAGTAAGTGTTCTGTAGGAGTTGTTCTACATGTAGATGTATTTTTGATGTATTTGTGGGGAGGAAGGTGATTTCCACGTGTTACTCCTCCGCCATCTTGAAGGTCCTTGAGTTGATTCTTCTTAATTCTAAAATGTGAGGAGGTTTTGAAGGAAGCTATCTATTTTACTACCATATCTCTGGATTTTCAGTGGTCCAGATTCTGTCACGGGGAACTTATGAGTGTCTTGTGATGCTGACAACTTGGGGACTGTCCTCACAGTCTATGTTGTAGTGTAATTATGTAGATATGGTTTTGCTGGAGACCAAAATTTTCTTTAAGTTGTTGGGTTTGATTGTTTATTTACTAAAACCTTTCCAAGTTGTTCCCCAACAAGGGTCCTTCATTCAAGCCAACAGAAGAAGCAGAGTCCAGTTCAGAAGCAAAGGAAAGTGTTATCTTTGGTCAGAGAATTGAGAGGTGGGAGCTTGCATTCTAGAAACAATGCTCTCCCTGACAGAGCTTCAGTCAGCAGGACTGCTTCATAGGGATCTCATCAGTGGAGAGGGAGCAGAGTTCTGGTGGGCCTGGTGCAGGCATGCCACTCACACTCCAGCTCGCAGTGCCAGCCCAGCGTCTCTCGCTAAATTATTTTAAAACCATAGATAGATAATGCCAGAAATATTTCAAGATACTGGTACAAAAAACAAATTTGTGTAGTTTAAAAAAATAAAAAAATAAATAGTAATGACATAAATATGAATTTGGAAGGGTGGCAGTTAACTGACGAAATGTGATTTAAATGTTTCTGTACTTCAGGAGGAGAATAAACACACTTACTAATAACTTTAGACTTTAATACCTTAGTAATTCAGGTAGAATTCCTAGAGGATAAGTTAAATATAAAATAATTCACGATATAGATAACAAATATAATTTCAAAATTTTATGGAGAAAATATAAAGCTTTATTGAAACACCTAAAAAAACTCCTAAAGGAGGAAGTGTATTATAAATAGAGGGTTAACAAATTATAAATTCTAATTTCTAATTCCAGATGCGCTTATAGATTGACAGCAGTTCTAAGCATATTCACAACATGATTTGACAAGCTAATTTTTACACATAAAAGTTTTATTTGAAGGTAAAGGGGTAAGGATAGCCATTATCTTCCTAAAACTAAGCAGAAGCAAATGAGACTTTTTCCTTTAGATTTTAAGGCTTGTTATAAAGCAACAGTAATTAAGGGAATGTGGTATCGGTGCAAAGAGAGGTTAGACTATTCAACTGTATATTCCACATATAGAGGGACACTTTGTAAATGTTAGAGGTGTCATTGCAGAAAGGAGAAAAAGCTACTTTAAAATGGTGTAATGGTGTAGAGAAAATATTTTTTCACAGGGAAAAGTGAAAGTGGATGTCTGTATAATAAACTGGTATCAACTCCATAAAAATGAGGGGCTTTAGTATAAAGAAAAAACTTTGAAACAATGTTAGATATTAGTACTGTCTACGAAACTGGAGTAGGAAAATGTTTTCAAACAAAACATACAACAGCAAACTATGAAGGAAAATTTTTGTTAGATTTGACTAGTTTAAAATTGACTTCTGTTTATTAAAAGAAGCCATAAAGAAAATGAAATGACATAAACTGAAAGGACATATTTGCAATCCATCAAACTAACAAAAGGTTAATATCGAGAATAAAAATATGATTCCTGATACTAAAAAGAAAGACCGAAACCAAAAAAAAAGGAAAAATGCATAAAAGTGATATTTGTACAATAGGTACTCCTAGACATTTCATTGAAGGAAAAAAATGACAGACCAGTGAATAAATGAATGCCTATACCCATTTCCAATCGGGGAGTGTTAACACCACTATTCATGATACATACCGTGTCCCCACACCAAAAAGAAACAAAAAAGACTATTTACAAGGCTTAGACTATAGGATTATTATAGTCCTTTAGGCATGTGCTTTCTTATATGAATAATATGGGGCACGCGTAATCTATGACACAGAAATTTTTTCTAGAATTAATAATGTTCATGTGAACATTTTCTTTTGATAGAAGAAAAACTGGAAAAAATCCAAGTATCCGTTTACTAAAGAATAGCAACAAAATTATGGTGTTTTCACACAATGAAATATTATTCAATAATGAAGATAAATACATCAGTGTGGTTGAATGGCCCATGCATAATAATGGGTAACAAAGCAAGTCACAAATTTATGCAGTATGAATCTGCTTTAGAATCTCAAAACACAAAGAAACTAAGAAATTGCTAGAGACTGCAGGAAAGAAGAGGACTGACCACAGAAGAACTAAATGGAACTTTCTATGGGGATGGAAATGTTCCATATGTTGTTTTTTTGTATTGGGTACATGAAAAATATACATTTTCTAAATTTAAAGAATTGTATATTTAAATAAACCTGACATTAAGGAAAACAACTAAAGGGACTTCCCTTGCAGTCCAGTGGTTAAGATTTGGCGCTTCCACTTCAAGGGGCACCGGGTTGGATCTCTGTTCGGGGAACTAAGATTCCGCATGCCACGTGACATGACCAAAATAAAAAAAAAATAATAATAAATTAATTAAATAAATAGAGTAAATAAAATGCTTTAAAAAACAACTAAAAAATACAATATTCAGGAAGCATGGGGATTGTAATAAAACTATAAAACAAGAGGATAAGCACATATTTATCATGATAGTCACTGATGTGAGGAATGGAAGGAAGATGGGATCAGAGAAAATAGTGATTTTAAAATTATGTTTGACCTCCATTTCTTAAGGTGGGTTGTTGGTAAATTGTATTATTACTACTATTAAGATTATTAAAATTGTATTATGATATGTATGAACTATGTATCACACATAATGATATGAACTACAGTACACATATAATACCTAGGGTGGAGGTAAACAGAAAAATTGAGCATGTACTAAAAACTACAAGTAGCTATTTTTTATCCAATTAGTGAAGAGATAAAGCAAGGTTGTTCAAAAATTTTAATTAAAATAAATATAATAGTACACACCTATGAGAATGACAGAGAATGAATACCATTATTAAGGATAAGCAATAAGGGAACTTTTCTTTTTTCATTGTGTTATAAAACACCGAGCATGAAATCTACCTATTCATAAATTCAAGTGTACAATATTGTTAACTATATGCACATTGTTGTATAACAGTTCTCTAGAACTTTTTCATCTTGCATGAGTGAAACTCTATTCCCATTGCAGGGCAACTCCCACTTTCTCTTCTCTCCAGGCCTTGACAACCACCATTCTACTTTCTACTCACATAGAATTTGACTACTTTTCATATCTTACATAAGTGGAATCATGTAATATTTGTGCTTCTATGACTGGCTTATTTCACCTAGCATGTGGCCTCAAGATTTGTGCATTCTATAGTATATAATAGGATCTCCCTTTCAAAGACTCAGTAATATTCCATTGTATGTATATGCCACATTTTCTTTATTAATTTATCTGTCAATGGACATTTAAGTTTTTTTTCACCTCTTGGCTATTGTGAATAATTGCTGAGATAAACATGGGAGTGCAAATATCTCTTTGGACTCCTGCTTTCAATTCTTGTGGGTAAATAGCCCAAAGTGGGACTGCTGGATCATATGGTAGTCCTATTTTTAATTGTTTGAGGAATCCCCATACTGGTTTCCATAGCAGCTATACCACTTTACATTTCCACCAGCGATGCACAAGGGCTGTAGTTTTCACACACTCTTGTCAACATTATTTTTAAAATAATGACCATCCTAAGAGGTATGAAGTGATACATCATTTCTTTTTTTAAAATTTGTTTTTCCTTCATGATTAGTGTTGTTGAACATCTTTTTATGTACCTATTGGCCATTTGTATATCTTTTTAAAAAAGAAACGCCTATTTAATATTGTGCCCATTTAAAAAATTAGGTTATTTACTTTTTTGCTATTGAGTTATATGAGTACCTAGTTTATTTTAGAAAGTAACCCCTTACCAGATATATGGTTTGCACATATTTTCTCCCATTATATAGGTTGTCTTTTCACTCTATTGTTTCCTGCTGCACTGGGCGGGGTGGGGACTCTACAGATGCTTTTTAGTTTGAAACAATACCATTTGTCTATTTTTGCCTTTGTTGCCTGTTCTTTCCATGTCATATCTAGGAAATCATTACCAAGACCAATGAGGATTTCCCCCTATGCTTTCTTCTAGGAGTTTTATAGTTTTACATCTAAAGTTTCAGTCATCCATTTTGAGTTGAATTTTGTGTATGGTGTAAGATAAGGGTCCACCTTCTTCCTTTTGTGTATGGCTATTCAGTTTTTCCAGCACCATTTGTTGAAGAGATTCTACTTTCTCCATTATGTATTCTTGTCAGCCTTGTTGAAGATCACCTGACTGCATATGTGTGGCTTTATTTCTGGACTCTCCATTGTTTTATTGGTCACTGTGTCTGTCTTTATGCCAGTACTGTATTGTTTCGATTATTGTAACTTTGTAATATATTTTGAATTCAGGAAGTGTGATGCCTCTAGCTTTGTTGTTCTTCTCAAGATTGTTTTGGCTATTCTGGGTGTTTCGTGGTACCATTTGAATTTTAGGATTTTTTTTTTTTTCTATTTCTGCAGAAAATGTCATTGGGATTTTGTTGGGGATAGCATTGAATCTGTAGATCACTTTGGGTAGTATGGACATTTTAACAATATTAAGTCTTCTTATCCATGAACACAGATGTCTTTCCATTTTGTGTTTGTCTTCTTTAATTTATTTCAGCACTGTTTTGTAATTTTCATTGTACAAGTCTCTTGCTTTCTTGGCTGAGTTTATTCCTAAGTTTATTCCTGTAAACCATGAAGAGGGTCTTCACCAAGAAATCTACTAATGTTGGCACCCTGCTTTCAGACTTTCAGCCTCCAGAACTATGAGAAATA
This sequence comes from Delphinus delphis, assembly GCF_949987515.2. NCBI lineage: Eukaryota > Metazoa > Chordata > Mammalia > Artiodactyla > Delphinidae > Delphinus > Delphinus delphis. Next base: position 29,229,557 of record NC_082688.1, read on the forward strand.
AATGTTTATTGTTTAAACCACACTGCCTGTAATTTTTGTTATATCACCCTGAACTGACTAAAGAGAAGGTTCTTGTTTTATTTATTTAGGTTTGTTTAACCACCATTTAAAAATATGATATAACTGAAAAATCATAGAAAGTGAGGTGTAATGAGGTGTTACTGCTAATTTATGCAACTGAAGTAACAGGATATCAATCAATGCTGTCTAAAAATGAAAGATGGAATAAAGGAAAAGCAAAACAAAAAGACTCGAATATCTGTAAGTTCTTTGTAGTTAAATTTCTTAACCTTAGAGGATTTTCTTTTACTAATATCCCTAATTGTGATGAAAACATTTGTATGAAGTGGAACAAATTTCCCTATTTCAGTTGAGTGTTATTTTTATCTATAAAATTCAATTACATTTAACAGTACTTTTGTACATAAAAATTGACATGTACAGTATGGCCCCTGATTTTAAAATGTCTATTTATTCTTCTGTCTGTATATGAGTATAAAGAGATGTCTTAGCTTATATACCTTTATTGAACTTTTGCTCAGTCTCTTAAAAATACATATACATATGTATGTACATACATATATGTGTACATGTTTATTTAAATTAGTCATGAAAATAATAATTGGTGCAAGGGCATCTGAATGATTTATGTTAAAATAATCTGTTTGTATCTTTAATTTTAAATTTCTGTACTTTTAGATGGTTATCTGCACATCTCTGAATTGGGAGGAAAAAAACAATTCTGTAATACATATCAGATTATAAAGGGAGAATATACATAATCACCAGTATTTAACACATAAATACTGTTTAATGATTCAATATGATATTCTTTTGTACAGAACATCTTTTCACCTAGGTTCTTAATACTATTTCTGAAATCAAAGACATTACTTTGTAGGCTCTCACACAGGGTATCAGAGTCTTTACAGAATATTTTGCTTTCTTCTTGGGATTTCTCTATTCATTTTCTGTGTGCTGAATTTCAAGATTTTCTTCAAGACTCTGCTCAGATAAAATCTACTTTCAATCTTTTCCTAACTTCATCAGTTGAATTAATCATTTTCTCCTTTTTATTCTCAAAAGGCTTTGTACTTAACTTCTTTGACTGTAATGAGACATGTGCAGTGTCTAGCAAATAGCAGGTCATAATAATGACAATTATCTTTTGTATTCTCTACTATGGTACTTTCCCATTACTACATTGTTAAAAGATCTATCTCCCCTACTCTACTGTGACCTCTTAATGTCAGTCTTTATTTCCAGTGTTCAGCTAAGCACCTGGAACACAGCTGATTATTCAATAAATGTTCGCTCAAAAAATAAAGGAATTAATAATGCATTTAGAGTGACAAAAGAAAAAATATACAGAAAATGGATCACCTATGTTAAATGACTGTCCATTTTGGGAATAAATCTGATGGAGAAAAAAAATTATGTTGAAGATGAGCCTTTTATAAGGATATGAATAACAAGCATTGGGAAGAATGCTTTTATAAAATTAAAGAAAATGAAATTCACGTTCTTTAAGAACATGGAGTAAGACAATCTGACTGCTGTGTTAGTTCAACTCAATTAAATTCTGTAAAATTTAATTGATCTCCCACTATATATATCACACTGTGTTGGTGTTGTGATATTTTCAAAGTTGAATAAAACCTACGTCTTAAAATTTCTCCTAGTTAGGTAAAACACGTAAATGTAGAAAACAATAAAGAAAAAACAAAGTACATTACTTCATCATTCTTTTCTATTTATTGGAACACAAATTTATCTGGGAATACAGAGAAAATCAGGCATAGACATTTCCCTTAAGTGACATTTTACTGCATCTTTTGACAATTCCTTAGGGGAAGTGGGATTAAAGGGATTACTTTATTTATCCCTCCCCCGCCACCAAGTAATAAATAAATATTTTCTGAGAGGTTTATAGCTGAGGTGAAACCAGAGGGAACAGCAGGAACCTGTCAGTCTAGAGAGGAGGGAAATGCCTTCCAAGTAGAGGGAACGAGGGAACAGGATGTACAGTGGCTTGATGTGGGAAAGTACTTGATGGTCCAAGGATATAGTGGGGTGTACTTTGGCAGGAATATAGGCAACCCTAGCTAACCACTAAAGTCTGTGACTAAAGTACTGGTTCAGGGGTACAGTCTTGATTTTATTGTGACATTTCAGTAGCTCAACTAAGATTCTATTTATGGAGGTTTTTAACTTACCTTTTTTAACATATCACTACTAATCTACCATTAGTAGATCATAAAATCAATTTATTTGTTGCAGATATCATGTTTTTAATAAAATAGAATATACTGAAATAGTGTAAACATAATTATTTTTTCTTAAAATTTCTCTTGGGTGGATATATATGTATGTGTTTTTACTGAATCATGATACAAAATATATTTCTCATATTTGGCATTGTCTAAAAGACTTCTAAGAGCCATTACTTTAGGATCTATATATGTACAGTGGTACATCGGAAAAGAAGAAGTAAAGCTGTCACTGTTCGCAGATGACATGATACTATACATAGAAGAACTTAAAGATGCTAACAGAAGACTACTAGAACTAGTCAGTGAATTTGGTAGAGTAGCAGGATACAAAATTAATGCACAGAAATCTCTTGCATTGCTATACACTAATGATGAAAAATCTGAAAGAGAAATTAAGGAAACATTTCCATTTACCATTGCAACAAAAAGAATAAAATATCTAGGAATAAACCTACCTAAGGAGACAAAAGACCTAAATGCAGAACGCTATAAGAACTGATGGAAGAAATTAAAGATGATACAAACAGATGGAGAGATATACCATGTTCTTGGACTGGAAGAATCAACATTGTGAAAATGACTATACTACCCAAAGCAGTCTACAGATTCAGTGCCATCGCTATGAAACTGTCAGTGGCATTTTTCACAGAACTAGAATAAAGAATTTCACAATTTGTATGGAAACACAAAAGACCCGGAATGCCCAAAGCAATCTTGAGAAAGAAAAACAGAGCTGGTGGAATCAAGGCTCCTTGACTTCATACTATAGTACAACTACAGTAACCAAGACAGTATGGTACTGGCACAAAAACAGAAATATGGATCAATGGAACAGCATAGAAAGCCCAGAGATAAACCCACACAGATATCATTACTTTATCTTTGATAAAGGAGACCAGAATATACAATGGAGAAAAGACAGCCTCTTCAATAAATGGTGCTGGGTAAACTGGACAGCTACATGTAAAAGAATGAAATTAGAACACTCCCTAACACCATACACAATAGTAAACTCCAAGTGGATTAAAGACCTAAATGTAAGGCCAGACACTATAAAAATCTTAGAGGAAAACAGGAAGAACTCTCTTTTACATAAATCACAGCAAGATCCTTTTTAATTCACCTCCTAGAGAGATGGAAATCAAAACAAAAATAAAGAAATGGGACCTAATGAAACTTAGAAGCTTTTGCACAACAAAGGAAACCATAAACAAGATGAAGAGACAACCCTAAGAATGGGAGAAAATATCTGCAAACAAAGCAGCTGAGAAATAATTAATCTCCAAAATATACAGGCAGCTCATACAGCTCCATATCAAAAAAACAAACAACCCCATCTAAAAATGGGCAGAAGACTTAAATAGACATTTCTTCAAAGAAGATACACAGATGGCTAACAAACACATGAAAGGATGCTCAACATCACTAATTATTAGAGAAATGCAAATCAAAACTTCAGTGAGGTATCACCTCACACCAGTCAGAATGGCCATCATCAAAAAATGTAGAAACAATAAATGCTGGAGAGGGTATGGAGAAAAGGGAACCCTCTTGCACTGTTGGTGGGAATGTAAATTGATACAACCACTATGGAGAACAGTATGGAGTTTCCTTAAAACACTAAGAATAGAACTGCCATATGACCCAGCAATCCCAATACTTGGTGAATACCTTGAGAAAATGATAATTCAAAGAGTCATGTACACAGTGTTTATTACATCACTATTTACCATAGCCAGGACATGGAAGCAACCTAAATGTTCATCAACAGATGAATGGATAAAGAAGATGTGGCACATATATACAATGGAATATTATTCAGCCATAAAAAGAAACAAAATTTGAGTTATTTGTAGTGAGGTGGATGGACCTAGAATCTGTCATACGGAGTGAAGTTAAATCAAAATGCAGAAGAAAAATACCGTATGCTAACACATATATATGGAATCTAAAAACAAAACAACAAAATGGTTCTGATGAACCTAGGGGTGGGACAGGAATAAAGACTGAAACGTAGAGAATCAACTTGAGGACGTGGGAGGGGGAAGGGTAAGCTGAGACGAAGTGAGAGAGTAGCATTGACATATATACACTACCAATTGTAAAATAGCTAGTGGGAAACAGCTGCATATAACTGGGAGATCAGCTCAGTGCTTTGTGACCACCTAGATGGGTGGTATAGGGAATGTGGGAGGGAGACGCAAGAGGGAGGTGATAACGGGGATATATGTGTACATAAAGCTGATTCACTTTGTTATACAGCAGAAACTAACACAACATTGTAAAGCCATTATACTCCAATAAAGATGTTAAAAAAATAGTGAGAATTATAAACCTATGTTAATGAGCACACAGTGTATAAAGCTGTAATTCATGACAATAACAAAATAAAGTAGTTGATGGAACTGGATAAAAAAAAGTTTTCATGTTAACAAGTTATTCTCCTTGCCAGAATTATTTAAATGGTATGAAAAATATGAATCAGATTTCCTTTTCTGGGCAGAAGTGTATTACATATGCATTGTAACTTCATTGTATATGTTTCATAAATGCAATATTAAAGTCATGCTGAAGTTATGATGTAATTTTTGTGTAAGAAAGAGAAACTGGTCACTTCCAAACAGGGATTGGATGATAAACAGTTCTCTTTGGTTGCCATGCATGAGTCTTCTGGACATATTTTATCTTTTAAATGAGAAATATATTTTCATGTATTTGCAAATTGTGCCAACTTATTTTCAAAGTAATAATGCTGTAACTTGATATAAGTTTGCTACAGAGAGACATGTTTGGACATCTTATCCGTCTCTGGGACTGTAATATGTAGCATATGTTTGCAAATGTGTTTACAAGTGTAGATTCTCAATAACAATTTGTTCAATGTGTGATGGGATATAGGAACATGATTTTTATTTACCTATAGTTGAGAAGCACAACAATTAAATAGTTTGATAACATTTTCTTTGTGGGAATTTTATGAGAGTGGAATTGTAGTAGGGGGAAATCAATGAGATTAAGACATCAAGGAGGCTCTTGAAATAATGTAAATGCTAGATGAAGAGGATCTAGACTAGAGAGGCTGTCCAGAAATGGATATGGATGCTCAAAATATGGCAAGGGACTTTCAATGAGTTGGATATGAAAACCAAAAATAAGTCATTAAATATAAATTGAACATAACAAAGATGGACAAGCATTATTTTCTACTCTACAATAAATCTGAGGACTATGGAATTTTTCTCCATTACCCAAATCATAAACTGTTTGAGTGCAGAGACTTTGTTTTTCAGTTGTTTATTATGCATGTCTCATAATAGTTGCTCAGTTATTTTTCAATAAATGCATAAATATAAAGTAAAAAAAAACTAGAATGTCTCAGGGACAAGAATAGAATTCACAACAATTATGTTTTAATTTTTGAGAAGATCCTTGAAAAAGCAGAAAAGTATCACTTTTATATACGCATAAGGTTTCTATGCCAACGGTGTTAAAAATAGCTTTGTTTATATACTTCAAAATGTTCAGCAACCGGTATCCAGTGATGGTGGAGCTATTCTTCCTCATTCCTTCTTGGCACATGTCATACCTGTGGAGTTATGAAAGAAAAATCAGCAACATTCCACTTTAATTAGTAGCTGAATATAATTGTCTTACGGAAACTCAGAATGTTGCACTGTTCCTGCATTTTGAAAAGTGCCCATACCTGAACAAGAACAATAAGTAGTCTGTGAGGCCCTACACAATCCTTAGCTGATTAGTCGACTTAGAGTTTGAGACAGCTGTGCAGGCAAATCGTTTTGCATCTGGATATAGATTTTTATGAGACTACATATTTTTTGGTAAATAAACTTGAAGAAATGCTACACCTGTGCTCCGTAAGTGTTGTCAATATTCTTAGCTGGCAGTTCTTTTTGATTAAATGTGTCATCACAAACTTGTTTTGAGACCAGTTGTTGCCTTGGCATTGCCCCATGTGTTTGGGAAGCATAAAACACTCAAAGGAAGTGTTCAGCAAGTCTTGAAAATGATAATGACAGAAAAGAAGCATCACAAAATTTGGGGAGCAAGGTAGGAAGATATTGTGTTGGGGGAAAAAAAATTCAGTATACAGAGTAAAAATGCAGCTTTTGTAGTATTGTGAGTTTGTTAAATTAACATTTGTTAAGTAGAGCCTCCAGGTGTCTGCAGTTCAGCAAAAGACCAGGGAATTGAAACAGAGCAGTTTATTACTCACAGGTCCTGGAAGAGGTACACACAGCACAGCCTGAAGGGTCACATGGGAAGGTTAAGGCAGAATATAAGCAGAGAGAGCAGCAGGACCTGTGGACTTTATTAAGGTCCGTGGGTAGAGTCCTTTGGGTTCCTAGGCTAAGGCTGGATTGGTCAATACAAACCAAAGAGCAGGTTTTGCTAAGCTACAAAGGGACATACAAGAGGAAGACCCTGGGAGGTGGGGGAGACTGATTATCACAAGGACTATTGCTGGAGTCCTTATCAGGAACTTAGATTAATTGTGACTGAGGACTATTATCTAGAGCATGTGCTTGCAGGGGAGGCTAGTGCCATTTCAAGGCCCCTGCAGACTTCTTGTCCACACAAAATGGGTGTGCTGAGGCAACAATGTTATGGAATAATTCAGGTAAACTGTTTATTTTATTTATTAGGTAAATAAGTAGTCTGAAGCAAGTATTGTAGATTGAAAGGGAGTAAAGTGGTGTGATTCTAGGAAGTGTGCCTGGGTTCAGGAGTTAACTAGGTTCAAACACCCACCATGCACTATCTTCCTTTGTGACCTTGACCATGTTCATTTACTTTTTTTCTAAACTTGTGCTTTTTATCACTAGTACTATGAATATAATGGTTGTGAAGATTTTGTGTTATATTAAATAAAACAATGTTTGTTAAGTCTCTGACTTACTGTGGTCCAAGTAGGCCTATTATAATCTCTTAAGCCCTTTTTTTTCTTTTTTTACATCTTTATTGGAGTATAATTCCTTTACAATGGTGTGTTAGTTTCTGCTTTATAACAAAGTGAATCAGTTATACATATACATATGTTCCCATATCTCTTCCCTCTTGCATTCACCCTCCCTCCCACCCTCCCTATCCCACCCCTCTAGGTGGTCACAAACCACCTAGCTGATCTCCCTCTGCTATGCGGCTGCTTCCCACTAGCTATCTATTTTACGTTTGGTAGTGTATATTTGTCCATACCGCTCTCTCACTTTGTCACAGCCTCCCCTTCCCCCTCCCCATATCCTCAAGTCCATGCTCTAGTAGGTCTGTGTCTTTATTCCTGTCTTACCCCTAGGTTCTTCATGACATTTTTTTTTGTTCTTAAATTCCATATATATGTGTTAGCATCCGGTATTTGTCTTTCTCTTTCTGACTTACTTCACTCTGTATGACAGACTCTAGGTCCATCCACCTCATTACAAATAACTCGATTTCGTTTCTTTTTATTGCTGAGTAATATTCATTACAAATAACTCAATTACAAATAACTCATTACAAATAACACAATTTTGTTTCTTTTTATGGCTGAGTAATATTCATTACAAATAACTCAATTACAAATAACTCATTACAAATAAGTCAATTTTGTTTCTTTTTATGGCTGAGTAATACTCCATTGTATATATGTGCCACATCTTCTTTATCCATTCATCTGATGATGGACACTTAGGTTGTTTCCATCTCCTGGCTATTGTAAATAGAGCTGCAATGAACATTTTGGTACATGACTCTTTTTGAATTATGGTTTTCTCAGTGTATATGCCCAGTAGTGGGATTGCTGGGTCATATGGTAGTTCTATTTGTAGTTTTTTTAAGGAACCTCCATACTGTTCTCCATAGTGGCTGTACCAATTCACATTCCCACCAGCAGTGCAAGAGTGTTCCCTTTTCTCCACACCCTCTCCAGCATTTATTGTTTCTAGATTTTTTGATGATGGCCATTCTGACTGGTGTGAGATGATATCTCATTGTAGTTTTGATTTGCATTTTCTCTAATGATTAATGATGTTGAGCGTTCTTTCATGTGCTTGTTGGCAGTCTGTATATCTTCTTTGGAGAAATGTCTATTTAGGTCTTCTGCCCATTTTTGGATTGGATTGTTTGTTTTTTTGTTATTGAGCTGTATGAGCTCCTTGTAAATTTTGGAGATTAATCCTTTGTCAGTTGCTTCATTTGCAAATATTTTCTCCCTTTCTGAGGGTTGTCTTTTGGTCTTGTTTATGGTTTCCTTTTCTGTGCAAAAGCTTTTAAGTTTCATTAGGTCCCATTTGTTTATTTTTGTTTATATTTCCATTTCTCTAGGAGGTGGGTCAAAAGGATCTTGCTGTGATTTATGCTATACACTCTTAAGCCCTTTAAAAACAGAGAGATTTCTTTAGTTGGTTGCAGGAGAGGAATTCAGATTCAAATTATGAGCGGGATATATGAGAAGGAGGTTCTCCACTGGAGGCTTTGATCAGGAGGATGCCGTAAAGCAAGGGCCTAGGAGCGGAGAGTGGTCCCTGATCAACAGAAAACAGGGACTTCAATGCTAAAATAGCAAAGAATTGAATTCTGCTAGTAATAGAAATGGGCATGGAAGTGGATTCTCCCATAGAGCCTAGCCCTGCTCTGACACCTTGATTTCAACTTGATAGACCCAGGCAGAGAAATCACTCAAGCCTGCTTGTACTTCTGCCCTGCCATGCTATGAGATAATAAATAGGGGTTGTTTTCAACATCTACCTTTGTGGTAATTTATCATGAATCAAGAGAAAACTAACAAAGTTTTAGTGAGGTTCTGTTAGTGTTAAATTCTCAGCTTTCCTGTACTTATCTTCAGATAATTATTTTCCTCTAAATTTTGAAGATGTCATTTCATTTTGTGTTTTGATTTTTGGGGGGAGGAGTTTCTTCATTTGCCTTCTGTTTTAAGAGGTGAGTTTGGACTTAAGTTTTTTTTTCATGATGTGTATGATTTTATTGACATGATCTTATGATTTGGTGTCCTCTTTTATATCTTCATGCTCATCCTTTTGCTGTTCATTGTGGTTATCATCACTTTCACAGACATTTTTTGATCTTTTAAAATGTATGTACTCGCTTATTTAAATGATTTGCTTTCCAATTGTGATTTTCTCTTTCCTATAAGATTCTTCTTTTCTATTTAGAGAAGACCTTTCAATATTTCTTTTAGGATAGGTTTAGTATTGCTGTATTGTTTTAGTTTTTGCTTGTCCGAGAACTTCTTTCTCTCTCCTTCTATTCTAAATGATAATCTTGCTGGATAGAGTATCCTAGGTTGCAGATTTTTCCATTTCAGGGCTTTCAGTATATCTTTCCACTCTCTTCTGGCCTGCAGCGTTTCTGTAGAGCAGAAAAATAAGCAGATGGCCTTATGGGGATTCCCTTATAATTAACTCTTTTGTTTTTCTCTTGCTGTCTTTAGAATCTTCTCTTTAACTTTTGCCATTTTTATTATAATATGTCTTGTTGTAGGTCTGTTTGGGACCCTCTTTGCTTCCTTGTACCTGTATATCTGATTCCTTCTTTAGGTTTGGGAAGTTTTCAGCCATAATTTCTTCAAATACATTTTTGATCCCCTTTTCTCTTTCTTCCCCTTCTGGAATCCCTATTATGCATAGGTTGGCACTCTTTATATAATTTGATAGGTCTCTTATATTGCTTTCATTTTTTTTTTTTGTTTTGTTTTGTTTTATTTGGCTTTCTGTCTGCTGTCCTGATTGGGTGATTTCCATTATTCTGTCTTCCAGGTCACTTATTCATTATTCTGCATTATTTATTCTGCTATTCATTGCCTTTAGCTCAGCTTTCACCTCTGCAAATGAGTTTTCTAATTTTTCTTTGTTCCTCTGTCTAGTTTCTTTTTACAGTACTCTGCATTTCTGTAGATAGCCTTTCTTAATTCCTTCAGTATTTTCATTATCTCCTTTTTGAAATCCATGTCTGTTAGACTGAAGAGGTCTGTTTCATTGTACTTTTGGGGGAATTCTCTTGGTTTTTTAACTGGGAGTGGTTCCTCTGCTTCATTTTACTTATATTTCTCTTATTCTGTGAGTTTAGGAGAAATAGTTATCTACTGTGGTCTTAGAGGACTATTTATATGTGGGGGTGTCCCCATGTAGCTTGTGTGGATTTAATATATTTGGTGTGAGGGCTGTTTTTAGTATGGATACCTGTCGCTTCTTTCCTCAGCGTGTGCTGGTTGTTATCCCCTTGATGGGGGTGTGCAGATGCAGCGGCTGGTGCCTAGTCCTGGGGTTCTTGGTGGTGGTGGCAGTTCATGTGGCGGTGGCAGCTCAGGCACATCCCTGGAGCACTCAGTGGGAGCCAAGGCAGCTTGCAACCACTCCTGGAGCCTGGGTGGGCAGCTGCGGTGGCTAGTGACCGCAGGGCAGTAGTGATGGTTCATGACTGCCCCTGGACCCATGTAGGCAGTACTGGCTCAGGGAAAAAGGCTACAGTCCAGGTCCTGTCTGTCCCTTCGTGCATCCCCCCAAAAATGGTGACTGGCCTCTAAGGCAGTCCAGCTTTCCTCCATGTACAACCTCAGCTGTGGTCGCATTGGATTCCAGCCCCCCTCAGGCTGTTTCCACACAGCCAGTCCCAGTCCTCTCCCCAGTTCTGAGCTCTGAAGCCTGAGTTCCAGCTGCCAGCCCCCGCCAGCACAGGTGGTCGTGTGTCTCAGGTTGAGGAGTGCAGGGTGGTGGCACTGACCATCTGTGCAGTTTTCCCTCCACTTTGGCTGCCACAAACTGGCAGCTGTGTTCTCCTCCAAGGCTCTGAAGCCCCCCTCTGTCCCAACCAATCTCCTCACAGGTGTGGGGGCATCCAGGATGCAGGAACCTTTCGTCTTTCACAGCTCCCTCCCAGGGGCACCGGTCCTGTCCCAATTCCTTTCTCCCTTTTTTTCCTCTTTTGTCCTACCTGGTTATGTGGAGATTTTCTTGCCTTTTCAGCAGTCTGAGGTCCTCTGCCAGATTTGTTCCACATGTAGTATATTTTTGATGTATTTGTGGGAGAAGGTGAGCTTCACTTCCTACTACTCCGTCATCTTGATTGCTTGCCCGGACTTAATTTTGGATTCTTTATAAATAATCTTTTTTTTTTTTTCTTAGCTGCTTAATAGTCCTGTTTAAAAAACTTAAACTCTTTTAAAAACTCTTTAAAACACAACAGTATGTTTAAGTGTGGACTTTCCTTCCTTCCTTCCTTCCTTCCTTCCTTCCTTCCTTCCTCCCTCCCTCCCTCCCTCCATCCATCCCTCCCTCCCTTCCTTTTTTTCTTTCTTTCTTTCTCCCCTCCCTTCCCTCCCCTTCCCTTGCTTCCCTTCCTACCTTCCCTCCTTCCCTTCCTTTGGCATTTTTACACTTCAGCTTGGGAATTCCTCAGTCACAACATAACTAAAGAGCTGTATTGTCTCTAAATCCTGGCTTAATAAAGGAAGGGAAGTTTCCACACTGAACTTAGTTTCATGCTCATTTCCAAGGTTTTGTTTATTGTTCATTTTACAGCCAAAAGAAATGAATCAGATCAGTAGAGATTTGTAGATGTCCATAAGGCAGCTCCATCCTTCCTGCTATATGCCTCTACAAATCTGTCTTAATATTCATTTTTGGTGTCTGAGGAAGTCACTTATTTTCTTGGCAGCTCTGTAATAATTTTATAAAAGTGATTTTCTAAAATATTGTTTCAGTAACTTTGTGTTGTTTCCACATGGAGAGTTTTTCAAGGTATACAGTTTTCTGAGCAAATATATGAGCAGAAGAGGTCTTGAATGCCATTTGGTTTGTAAGGTAGGTGATGCAGAAGCAATGAAGACTGTCAACATTTACATTTTTTAAGTCACACAGTCGGTAGTGTGAGGAGTAAGTTGAAGGATGTGTTGAAGTAAGTTGAAGTAAGTTTCTATTTTAGATAGAAAAGAAAGGAAGATGCAGGAGAATCTCTAGTGGTAAGCTCAAAAAGAATTTGTAAATTGTTGGGCTTAAAGGGTAACAAAAAAGAATGAGGTTAGTTTTTAAACAATTTATTACTTGCATTAAAGTTTTGATAGAGTTATTGCTAACCAACCCAGAAAGGAATCAGAAAAGGGAGCGGTAGATTGAGGGATGGTAGTAGCACAAAAGTAACTATTTTAGTATGAATGCTTTGAGATTGATTATATGGAGACAAAACTGTCCCACTAGACATTCGGCATTACTGATTTGAAGTTCAAAAGAGAGATGACAGGCAGAGATATATGTATTTTTAAAGAAATATCAACAAGTAGAAAAACTTAGCTTTATTACTGGGTGATATTGAACAGGCAGAGTTGACAGCAAACAGAGAAGGGGCACACCATGGGTCAGGACAGTTAATTGTTGTATTACAGAGCAGGGATTTGACCTGGGGAAAATGAGAACTTTCAATAATACGTTCATTTCATTTCTGCCTACCTGTTTCTCTTTTCTAAACGCCACTGATGATAAAGGAAAGACTCTGTTAATTCCCTATATTGCTATGCCATTATTAATTGAATAAAAACACATTCCAAAAGTTAGTTTCAAAAAATCTTACTGCACTTCCTGGAAAAACCTGAGGTTGTGGGTTTTAAAAGTTGCAACCTGATCTCCCTCAAGAACATTTTAAACCTAAACAATCTTTTGGAAATGTATTCTACCTCGTTACTCAAATGCTCGGTTCTTTTTCTCACAGTGAAATTAAATTGTGCGTTTCTATGGACAGTTATATTCAACATGTATCTCCAATCAAAAGAAAAAAAACACACTAAATGAAGGACGTTTTTCACAGAAGCACTTTGACCATGCTTGTTATGAATTCCGTGATACAGAATTACTGGAGATTGTGGACAAGAAGTGGAATAATTCATCCAAGTGCTAAAAATACTTTGAAAGCATCTTCCCCATCCATAATTCACTAGAAATAGTATTCAGAGAACATTGAAGCTATGAAATGAAGTAAATCTTATAAAGTTATGATAAAACAGTAGATGGTGACCTAATTCAGAGAGAAATATCAAGGATTTCTCTTATAACATATGTTTTTCTGGTACAATTTATTTGCAGTATTGCCTGGAGGATACTTTAGGATAAAAGTGTAAAAGTTGCCTTCTGCTGTAATCTCCAGATTTTCCTTGCATCTACCCTTTGTGAGCCTTAACTATTCACATATTTTCACAGAACTTCCTCTACTTATCAGCTTCCAACTGAAGAACTTTTATACTAATGAATAAAAGCTTCTTTTACAAGTAAGAATGCTCAACTCACCATAAACAGTGTGGTGAAAAAATATATGTATCATTTTAAACGAAGAACAGTTGCATTTACAAATGTGTTTTACAAAACAAGTCTTTTATCACTATACTGTTTTTTGGTATTCAATATGATTTGGGTGGCATATTTCCCACTTACCTTGCAGTTAGTTAGAATTAATTTCTATTTTTTGACTGCACTTAGTTTCTCCAGAAGGAGATCCTCAAGACAAAGATGAGAGTGCAAGTTACATATTTGATTCCAGGTACACTGTTAGAGATATGGGCAAGTAAGACAGGAACAGGAAAGAAGTCAATAGAGGGTGACTATCAAGTCAGTTACCACTAGAGAAAAAAATCAGTTCCACTTTGAAATTCTGAGAAACAGTGAAGAACATGTCCTGAAGTTACCAGGAATAGAGAACATTCGGGAATTTGTGTGTATCGGACAACTCTCTTTCTGTCATTTGTTGAAACATGCTTCCAAAAAAAAAATTAATATTCCTGTACTTCCAGGTTGCCCTGCTCTGGCTTAGTGTGCTCCTACAACAAGAAAATAATCCTCAGTTGGAGAGTCTCAGGTTTTATAATAAGCCTCAGGACTATGTAGAGGTGAATGATGAGATGATCTGGGTAAGGTACTCTCAGTATTTCCTGTACTTGCAAACATTATGCATCTTTTTTATTAAACATTCAGTCGTTTTGAAATTTCACAGATCAAAAATAAAATCAATACTATCAGTAATTGCTGAAACAAGTAATATAATACATCAAAATTATACCTTAATAAATAGACATATATTTGTAAGTCATCACTACTTGCATGGTTCTGATATGCAAAAGTTTAGTTACTATGGCATATTAGCCATGCTTTAGTACAAATTTTGCTGCTAGCTCTTCAGTCTAAAAATCACTATATAGATAACAGATGTGCACCTTGGCCAGTGACCAGTCATCTTACTTATTCCAAAGTCTGTCAGTTATTGGTCACTGTACACCTATTCAGTTCACACACAGACAGCAAATCATGCTGCCTCCTTGCATTCAGTGATAAACCCATGTGACATTTTACAGAGGTGGGTAACTGAAAGAAGGATTGGCCGACAAATGTGAAAGTGCAGCAAGAAACAAAAAGGGATAAAGCTGGAAGTGAAGTTGGAATTGAACGTAAATGGATTCAATCGATGAAATAGGTGACCATGAAAATATTGGCCCTGCCATAATTTGAGAGGCTCTGGATATGCAGCTAGAGGAACTTAATAAAGGGAATAAATGAGAAAGCGCTTCTGTGACAAAGGAAGACAACGTCACAGAGGAAGTGATATCAATAGAAAAACTTCATATTAAAATAATTCTTGGAGACATTTCTTGACATTCAAAGTGCAAAGAATAAAATGTTGGAAGCTCATAGAAAGTTAGAAAGAATATCACAATTCCCCAAGACCTAAAAAAGATGCTCACTTTTATCACAAGTTATACAATGAGAAGAAGGAGGCAAGCACTACTCAAATTATTCTTAATAAGTTTTTACAAAGAAATAAAACTTGAATTATCAATGTTCCTAATATTTGAAATTGCAATGTATAAGATAAATATTTGTGTTACTACTTGTAATTTTTCTATACATTTATAACTGACAATAAAAGAGTTTTTAATGTGTTGGCAAGCAATTTTAAAGATCATGAAACAATTATAATTTTTTCCATTGGCTATTAAGATCTCTTCACATGACTTAACTTTGCATGGTTATTTTTGTGGTCCTGCACTAATGTGCAGTAATATACAAGATTGCCTAAATATCAATATATTGCTGTATATTTGTTTTCTGTGCATATATCAATATGCCTATATAAATGCATGTAAAGAGAAATCTAATTATTTCCCATCTAAATAACTTTCAAACTAAATCTTTCTTGTAACCAGTTTTTAATGGCTTAGTGTATATTGTTGCACATATATTTTCATGTTCATTTAAACATATAAGCATATATTCAAATATATTATGGCTTATATTGGTTTTTTACTGGTAAAAATTCTAATAATAAGTATACATTAAAATCTAAGTTGCCTTTTAATCACTTACTGGAATATCATAAACATCAGTGTATCCCATAACTTGCTTCATGTTTGCAAACAAAGGCACACACAGATACATGCACACAAACTGAATTTTTAATGGTTATCATTAGAAAATGGAAGCATATATACATTTTACAGTTCCTAAATTAATCAAAATAATAATAAATAGCAAGTTCGAGAATAAATTAAGGAAAGAAAAATAGTGTTTACTATATTCCTAGTTGGCAATGATATTACTTTTAAAATTGTGAATGAAACTTACATCACTGAAACTTCTCTTTTTGTATTTATTTAGGTTTTCTTAAAATTTTCACTTTAAGATGTTAATATGGTGGCTTGCATTGATTGATTTTCTAAGGTTAAAAAAGCTTATGTTCTTCTTATAAATCAAGCCTACACATGATTTTTATCTTTTTTATTTTCTTTAGCATACTTTAGACTTGATTTGATAATATTTTAGTTTTAATTTTTGCAACAACACTTAGTTGTTTGCCTTAGGGTTTTCCTTCCTTATATTGTCCTTGCTGGTTTAATATCAAGGCTTTTTATTTTTTAAATTTTATTGGAGTATGGTTGCTTTACAATGTTGTGTTAGTTTCTATTGTTCAGCAAAATGAATCAGCTATACATATACATATATCCCCTCTTTTTTGGATTTTCTTCCCATTTAGGTGCATTAAGTAGAGTTCCCTGTGCTATACAGTAAGTTCTTGTTAGTTATCTATTTTATACATAGTATCAATAGTGTATATGCGTCAGTCCCAATCTCCCAATTCCTCCCACCCACCCCCCTTTCCCGTGGTATCCATACATTTGTTCTCTATGACTGTGTCTCCATTTCTGCTTTCCAAATAAGATCACGTATACCATTTTTCTAAATTCCGCATTTATGTGTTAATATATGATACTTGTTTTTCTCTTTCTGACTTACTTCACTCTGTATGACACTCTCTAGATCCATCCACATCTCTACAAATAACCCAATTTTGTTCCTTTTTATGGATGAGTAATATTCCATTGTATATATGTACCACATCTTTATCCATTCCTCTGTTGATGGACATTAAGGTGGATTCCATGTCCTGGCTCTTGTAAATAGTGTTGCTATGAACATTAGGATGCATGTGTCTTTTTGAATTACGGTTTTCTACAGGTGTATGCCCAGTAGTGGGATTGCTGGGTCATATGGTTCCTTAAAAACCATATTGAGGTTCCTTAAAAAACTAAAAATAGAACCTCAATAATGTTTTTCATAGTGGCTGTATGAATTTACATTCCCACCAACAGTGCATGAGTGTTCCCTTTTCTCCACCCCCTCTCCAGCCTTTATTGTTTGTAGATTTTTTGATGATGGCCATTCTGACTGGTGTGAGGTGATATCTCATTCTAGTTTTTGGGGGGGGGGTGGTTTGTGTTTTTTTTTTGTGGTACGCGGGCCTCTCACTGCTGTGGCCTCTCCCGTTGTGGAGCACAGCCTCTGGACGAGCAGTGGCCATAGCTCACGGGCCCAACTGCTCCGCTGCATGTGGGATCCTCCCAGACCAGGGCATGAACCCGTGTCCCCTGCATCGGCAGACGGACTCTCAACCACTGCGCCACCAGGGAAGCCCTCTCATTCTAGTTTTGATTTGCATTTCTCTAATAATGATGTTGAGCATCTTTTCATGTGTTTGTCGGCCATCTGTATGTCTTCAGAGATTTGTCTATTTAGGTCTTCTGCCCATTTGTTGATTGGGTTGTTTGTTTTTTTTGATATTGAGCTGCATGAGCTGCTTGTATATTTTGGAAATTAATCCTTTGTCAGTTGCTTCATTTGCAGATACTTTCTCCCATTCTGAGGGTTGTCTTTTCATCTTGTTTAGAGTTTCCTTTGCTGTGCAAAAGCTTTTAAGTTTCATTAGGTCCCATTTGTTTATTTTTGACCACCTAGCAGTGGGTCAGAAAAGGTCTTGCTTCGATTTATGTCAGAGTGTTCTGCCTATGTGTTCCTCTAGGATTTTTATAGTGTCTGGCCTTACATTTAGGTCTTTAATGTATTTTGAGTGTATGGTGTTAGGCAGTGTTCTAATTTCATTCTTTTACATGCAGCTGTCCAGTTTTCCCAACACCACTTATTGAAGAGGCTGTCTTTTCTCCATTGTGTATTCTTGCCTCCTTTATCAAAGATAAGGTGACTATATGTGCGTGGGTTTATCTCTAGGCTTTCTATCCTGTTCCACTGATCTATATTTCTGTTTTTGTGCCAGTACTATACTGTCTTTATTACTGTGGTTTGTAGTATAGTGTGAAATCCAGGAGTCTAATTCCTCCAGCTCTGTTTTTTTTTTTCTCAATATTGCTTTGGCTATTTGAGGTCTTTTGTGTTTCCATACAGGTTGTGAAATTTTTTGTTCTAGTTCTGTGAAAAATGCCATTGGTGATTTGATAGGGATTACATTGAATCTGTAGATTGCTTTGGGTAGTATAGTCATTTTCAGAATATTGATTCTTCCAATCCAAGAGCATGGTATATCTCTCCATTCGTTTGTGTTGTCTTTGATTTCTTTCATCAGTATCTACAGTTTTTTGTGTACAGGTTTTTTGCCTTTTAGGTAGGTTTATTCCTAGGTATTTTATCTTTTTCTTTTTATTGCAGTGGTAAATGGGATTGTTTCCTTAATTTCTCTTTCTCATCTTTTGTTGTTAGTGTATAGGAATGCAAGAGATTTTGTGCATTACTTTTGTATCCTGTGACTTTACAAAATTCATTGATTAGCTCTAGTAGTTTTCTGGTGGCATCTTTAGGATTTTCTATGTATAGTATCATCTTATCTGCAAACAGTGACATTTTTACTTCTTTTCCAATTAGGATTCCTTTTATTTCTTTTTCTGCTCTAATTGTCGTGGCTAGGACTTCCAAAACTAAGTGGAATGTGTGTGTGGGTTTATTTCTGGGCTCTCTTTTCTGTTCTATGCATCTGTGCATCTGTTTTTATGCCAGTACCATACTCTTTTGATTACTATAGCTTTCTAGTAAAGTTTGAAATTAGGGAGCATTATACCTCCAGCTTTGTTCTTTTTCTCAAGAATGCTTTGGCTATTCAGGATCTTTTCTGTTTCCATAGAACTTTTAGGATTGTTTGTTCTTTTTCTGTGAAAAATGTCAATGTCAATTTTATAGGGATTTCATTGAATTTGTAGATTGCTTTGGGTATTATGGACAGGTTAACAATGTTATTTCTTCCTATCCATGACCATAGGATAGCTTTCCATTTATTTGTGTCATCTTCAGTATTTTTCATCAGTGTCTTGTAATTTTCAGTGTATAGTTCTTTCACTTCCTTGGTTAAATTTATTTCTAGGTATTTTGTTCTTTTTGATTAAATTGTAAACAGGCTTATTTTCTTACTTTCACTTTCTGGTAGTTTGTTATTAATGTAGAGAAATGCCACAGATATCTGTATATTAATTTTGTATCTTGCTGCTTTACTGATTTCACTAATTAGTTCAAATGGTTTTTGTTGGAGTCTTCAGGGTTTTTTTTATATATATAGTATCATGCCATCTGCTAATGCTGACAGTTTTACATCTTTCTGATTTGGATACATTTTATTTCTTTTTTCTGCCTAATCATTCTGGTTAGGACTTACAAAGCTGTGCTGACTAATAGTGGCAAGAGTGGGCATCCTTGTCTTGCTCCTGATCTTAGGGGAAATATTTCAGCTTTTCACTGTTGAGTATGTTAGCTGTGGGTTTGTCGTAGGTGGCCTCTTTTATGTTGAGGTATGTTCCCTCTGTACCCACTTTGTTGAGAGTCATTTTTCATCATAAATGGATTTTGAATATTCTTAAATGATTTTTTCCATCTATTGAGATGATTATATGATTTTAATCTTTTATTTTTTTAATGTAGTGTATTACGTTTTTCAATTTTTAGTTGTTAAACCACCCTTGCATCACTGGAATAAATCCCATTTGATCATGGTATATGATACTTTTAATGTGTTGTTGAATTTGGTTTGTTACTATTTTATTGAGGATATTTGTACTTATGTTCATCAAGGTTATTTGCCTGTAACATTCTTTTTCTTTTTTCTTTGTGTGTGTGTTGTGTGTGTGTGTGTGTTGTCCTTGTTTCATTTTAGTATCAGGGTAATGTTTGGAAAAATTTGAGGATAGATCTTAAATATTTGAATGTTTGGCAGAATTCACCAGTAAAGCTGTCTGTTGCCACACTTTTGTTTGTTGGGAGGTTGTGATTACTAAGTCAATCTCCTTACTAATAATTCATCTATTCAGATTTTCTACTTTTTCATGGTTCAGTGTTGGAAGATGGTATTCTTCTAGGTATTTGTACCTTTCTTCTAGGTCCTCCTGTTTATTGGTGTATTATTGTTCATAATAGTCCTTTTGATCCTTTATATTTCTGTGGTATGAGTTGTAATTTTTCCTCTTTAATTTCAGTTTTATTTATTTGAACCCTCTCTGTTCATTCCTTGGTGAATCTAGCTAAAGCTTTGCCAATTTTGTTTATCTTGTCAAAGAACCAGCTCTTAGTTTGATTTTTTTTTCTTTTGTCTTTTTAGTCTCTATTTATTTACTTACACTCTGATCTTTGTTATTTCCTTCCTTCTACTAACTTTAAGCTTTGTTATTCTATTTCTAGTTCCTTGAGGAGTACAGTTAGGTTGTTTACATGACATTTTTCTTGTTTTTTGAGGTAGGCATTTATTTATTGCTATGAATTTTCGTCTTTGCACTGCTATTGCTGCATCCCATAGATTTTGGTATGTTGTATTTTCATTTTCAGTTTTCTTTAGTATTTTTTAATTTCTCCTTTGATTTCTTTGGTGACCCATTGGTTATTCAGTAGCATGTTATTTAATCTCCACATTTTCGTGATTTTTCCTGTTTTCTTCATGTAATTGATTTCTAGTTTATACCATTGTGGTTGGAAAAGACACTTGATATAATTTCAGCCTTGTATTTATTGAGACTTGTTTTGTGGCCTAACATGTGATCTATCCCAGAGAATGTTCCTTGTGCATTTGAGAAGAATGTATACTCTGTTGCTTTGGGATAAAATATTTTGTGTATATCAAGTCTTTCTGATCTAAATTATCATTTAAGGCTAATGCTTCCTTATGGATTTTCTGTGGATGATCTATCTGTAGGTTTAAGTGGGGTGTTAAATTTCCCTACTAGTATTATTTTGCTGTCAATTTCTCCCTTTAAGTCTTTTTATTTTTGCTTTATGTATTTCGGTGCCCCCACGTTGAATGCATATATATCTGTAACTCTTACATATTCCTCCTGGTTTGACTTCTTTTTTAATATATAGTGACCTTCTTTGTCTTTATTACAGTTTTTGTTTTACAGTATATTTTGTCTCATTGAGCATAGCTACACCAGCTTTCTGTTTGTTTGTATTTGCATAGATTATCTTTTCCCTTTCTTCAGTCTGTGTGTGTTCTTATTTCTGAAATGGGTCTCTGGTAGGCACATGTAGATGTCCTGATTTTTTTTTTTCATTCAGCCACTCTATGTCATTTGATTGGAGAATTTAGTTCATACACATTTAAAGTAACTATCGATAGGTATGTTCTTTTTGTGATTTTGTTCATTGTTTTCTGGCCATTTTTGTAGTTTCTGATGGCTTTTTACTTTTTCTTTCTTCCCTTGTGGTTTGATGGCTTTTTTCACTGTTATATTTAGGTTTCTGTCTCATTTTCTTTTGGGTATTTACTATATGTTTTTACTTTTTGGTTACCGTGAGGTTCGCATGTAACATCCTATGTATATATTGATGTGTTTTAGGTTGATAGCAATGTAAATTTGAACAAATAACAGAACTTTATATTTTTACTCCTCCCCAAATATTTTATATATATATATATAATATATATATATATTTTTTTTTACATCTTTACTGGAGTACAATTGCTTTATAATGGTGTGTTAGTTTCTGCTTTATAACAAAGTGAATCAGTTATTCATATACATATGTTCCCATATCTCTTTCCTCTTGCATCTCCCTCCCTCCCACCCTCCCTATCTCACGTTACCTTTTACATATTTTTATTTTATGCATTCTTTAAATAGTTATTTTGGTTTTAATTAATTTTATGTTTATCTTTTAACTTTAATACTTGGTTTATAAGTGATTGATCCATTGTCTTTATTATACATTACCTTTCCAATGAGATTTTACTTTGGTAAGTTGTCTTCTATTATTTAGTGCCATTTCTTTTCAGTTTAAAGAAGTCCCTGTAACATTTCTTATAAGGCCAGTTTAGTGGTGATGAAATCCTTTAGCTTTTGCTCATCTGGAAAACTGTTGATCTCTTCTCCAATTCTGAATGATAACCTTGCCAGGTAGAGGATTTTTGTGTGTGTGTATGTGTTTGTTTTTTTCTTTTCTTTTCTTCTCTTTTTTTTCTTTTTTATTTCACTCTTGCCAGAGATTGATGTATTTTTAACAATTTTCAAAGAATCATGTTTGGATTATATTGAACTTCTTTATTTTTCTCTTCTGTGAGTTTGTTCTCATATTTATATTTCATGCTTCCTAATATGTTTAGCTGTATGTTTTTTTTATTTTTTAAATTTCCTGAGGTGGATAATTACCCTGTAAATTTTCAGTGTTCTTTCTAATATATGCATGTTAAGCTATACATTTTGCTTTCTTTGCTATTTTAGTTTCATTAAAAGTGTGAATTCATAATATTTTTATTTGGTTAAAATATTTTCTAAAATCCAATATGTTTTGTCAGTCCATAGGTTACTTATGATTGTAATTTTCATTTTCCAAACATATGATGACTTTCTAGTTATCTTTTGGATATTATCCCCAATATATTTGCATTGAAGATAGAAAGCACACCACCATTTAAACCATTTTTTAATCATGTTTATCTTGCTGTTTGTGTGAGCTCCCTCCAAGACAGTTTCTTTATCAACACATCTGACCTCAGGCAACTACTGACCTGTCACTATCGATTTGGGGTTTTTTGCAGAGTTTCACAAGAGTGGAATCACAAAATATGTATGTTTTGTGTCTGGCTTTTCTAGTTATTGAGTGGGAATGTTTATCTGTCACAAGTTACTTAATCCAAGTCAGAAGAAATGGTCCTCCTTGATAATTTTTAAGTTAACTTTAAGGTCTAAATTACATGCAGTAAAATACTTTCATTTTAAGGGTACAACCTGGTTAGTATTAACAATACTAACACTCATGTAACCAGTTAACTATTTAAGTAATAAATATTTTTCTTCACCTATAATACCCCTTTGTAGTAAATCTCCCCATCCCTAAAAACAAGACACCATGGGTCTGCTTTATGTCACTTTTGACCAGTATTTATTTTTTTCATTTCATATAAGTTTCATTTCAAGTTAATTTTTTTCATAATGGAAATTTTTTTTTATAATATGAGCATCCATTTGTTTAAATTCCATTGCCAGGAGACTATTTGTTCTCTGTTGGATTAACTTGGTGGTTTGTCAAAAATCTATTTTGAAGTAAACATTCTATTCCATGTGATCTATAAATCTATATTTAATGAACACGAAACTCTTTTGAATGTCTCCTTTCCCCTCAGTCTTGAAACAAAGACCATTTAAAAAATAATTTCTTGTAACTACAATTGTAGATTTTTCACAGATGCCCTTGAGCTTCCTTTTTGGGGGTGATGTGATGGAAAATGTTCAGCAATCAATTTTCGGGAAGTAGGGAGGAGGCCATGATTTGTAACACTTGCCAGTTTCCATGTTATCAATATGATATTAATTGAAATGCAGAATTACTGAAAGTTTAAGAGTCAGCTCTCTTGGGCTAGCTCCTGCATATCACTGATTCCTAGGTTACTGGATATTTTTATCACTCTCACTGAATGCATCTATATTTAGAAGCAGTCTATCTTTTTAAAATAAATTGACCTCTTCTTATTATACAATATCCCTCTTTATACTTTCAAATAATCACTTGCCTCAGTGATTCATTACCTCTGTCAATTTTCTGCAGTTCATTTTGGTTTCTACTTGTGTTTCTTGATTTCTTTTCAAGTATGCTAAACATTTGTAAAGCTTGAAGATATTGGGAGTATTTATCAGATCATCTAAAAACAGATTATGCATAAAAAGAAGTATGACCATTTTTATTCATTAATTTTTTAGTATATGCCTTTTAATAACTAAAGTGTTATGGCTATACATTTTCCTCTGAGTATAGCTTTTACTGTTACCCATTTCTCACTATATACCCAGTAGTTTGTAATGTTTAGTTCTGATTTCCTCTTTGGGAGAATGTCTATATAACAACAAGTTTATAATCAGGGAATGTTGCCTGAATATATAAATCCTTATTAAATGTGTTTTATGTTTTCCTTAGATCTACTTTGAACATTTTTGCATATTTTCTATATGCATAGTAAAGATTGTTTAGTTTACTCTCTAGTACAGGAGGATGTGAGTGGTTTATACATGGAAATATATATGATTGGCTCATTGATTATATTGGTAAGTTTCCTTTATCAAAACTTACATTTATTTATTAGATTTGATTGATTCTGGTCAAGAGAAATTGACATATTTCATCCTAATTATTTTTAAATCAAGAATGATTTGTATTTATGGCATGTTTTACTTAATGTTTGCCTAATATATTGTTTGGTATATTCAGTTTTAAATTTTTTAGAGTAGCTTCATGTCCATCTGAACAACAACAAATGTACCTGTTACACACTCAGCATGTATTTACAAAGAAAAATGATTTACTTTACAAATGTTTGTTAAACTACAGCCACATACTAATCTTAACTACAACCTAGAGTGTCTCTTCCCTTCATATAGTGTATTTTAATCCTTTTGGGATGGTGAGGATTGCCATCCAAGTTGTGGATTTGTCATGTAGTTGATGCTCTAAAATATTATTGTGTTAAGGAGGAAGAAAGTATGTAGTACATTAATATAATCTTTTTGTAAAAGTAATGTCAGGAACTTCTGGATCCAAAATATGCCTAAATCACAATTTTATTTTCCTCTTTCCAGTATTTCCTAATGTTTTATTTTTCTCTAATTCTTCCTTCTGAATAATTTTGTTAATTTTTTCTTGATTTTCTATACTTATATCATCCTATCTCAAGTTGTTGAAGATATTTTGAGTACAGGGATCTCTAAGTGAAATACTAAATTAAGGATCATTCTATAAGTAGTTTGTGGAAAATTTTGGAAACATCAATTCCTTGTTACTTGGTATACAATGGATCTCCTTCTCAAGGACATAACTCCCATATTTGCCAGGGATTTTAGGATAAAGAAAAATTTAATTTGACTGTCTATATCTATCTATTATTTATTTTTGGATGAGAAATATTTGGTTCTCTTTTATGGTGAATAATAATTTGCTCATATTTCAGGATCATTTTGAAACAGAGAGGGGAAGGAACTATTTATCTTACCATACCTGATTCCCTACAGGGTCAGCAGCACAGCTAAAATGTCCATTGAAGAAAATATTTTTAAAAGTTACATTCTAAGTTTTCTTTCTTTAAAAGTGTTTAAGTTAAATTGTTAAGCAAGTACCATAATGATTCTTCTCTCTGTTGTTCAGAGAAAAGGCTGTTTTTGATGGGGAGAAGAGGTGTAAAATATCTAATATACCACATTTATAAAATGTTTTTATTCACTAAGTTTTATTAAGTTTACTTTTACAACTTTCACTAAGAGGGTTTTACAGTGCGTTTGGTATTGGCAAATACTCAGTAATTCCCCAGCACATGTGGAAGTACAAAATAACACTTCCAACCTTTAAGACCAAACACTTCGGTAAATACCACAGATGCCAAATTACTCTAGCAGGTACTAAATTGCTACTAGTGTATCACCTTGGGATATGATGAAGATAAATGGTGTACTGTGCATTCCCAGTATTCCACAATTACTGGAACACCTGTGCTAAATGACCTGGTGCTAATACACCATAAACATCCTCACAATGCTCAAAGGACCTTCTAGTTTCACATTTCAACTTGCTTAGCAGGGCCTCAACTTAATGTAGGTGTTGGAAATGTTTCACCTATACTTGACACTGCAACCACATAGTGACATACTAGTATCATATCCCTGGAAGCTGACTTTGTAGTATTTTCTTCTATCCATTCTTATCTCATTTTTTCTGTAAGAGTATGTATATGAATTGTCTTCACACCTTCGCTTTAATTTGAGACCTGTATCATTGTCAGCAATGCTTGATGCTGTTATCACTGTAGTTCTAGCACCTGTGTTTTTTAGCAAATCACCTTTGGCTCATATAAGCCCTCACATGCAATATATAGGTTTTAAAGCTGACAATAACGTATTAAAGGGAGATGCCTGCAAATATATGTATAGTTGTGGACCTGGGTCTATTTTTACCAAATTTAAACATTAAAAAACAAATATCTATGTGTATATGTATCAATGAATTTATGATAGCATCCATAGTTACTATGAATTAAGATTCTGCTATGCCTGTTAGACTATATTTAACAACTTTATTGAGATGTAGTTCACATACCATATAATTCAACATTTGAAAGTGTACAATAGTGTTTTTAATATATTTATGGGGTTGTGTGATTATTACCACAATCTAATTTTAAAGTAGTTTTGTCCCCTGAAAATGAAATTTCCTCTACCCACTAGCAGTTGCTCCCCATTCCCCCACACCCTACCTCCTCTAATCTAGGCAGTCACTGATCTATTATGTGTCTCTATAAATCTGTCTGTTTTTCCTTTCACTGTTTTAAAGATTTTCTCTTTACTTTTCAGCAGTTTTAATTTTATGAGTTTAAATGTGGATTTCTTTGTTTTGACACCACTCCAAATTTGGTTTCATAGAATTTTGTAATTCATAGTCTTAGATTTTTGTCATTTTGCAAAAACTCTCTTCAATTATTATGTCTGCCCCATTTGCTCACTCTCCCTTTTAAGGTACATCTGCTTTGCCACCAGTGTATATATACCTTCATATAGCTCATCTTATAGATTGAGTTCTCCATGGGACATTTTGTATAGATCTTATAAATACAAGTTTATATTTCATGTTTCTGGCTTGAGACATGTCTTATGTCTAATATTCCATCAGGATTAGGAGCAGTAATGGGAAAAGCAAGGGAAATTCTGAGAAAATATACATTTTATATATGTTACAGTACAAACCATTTTTTATGGATTTATTTGAATAACTTTCACAGGTTTCACCTTACTCTGAAATGAACACATAGGGATCTCTAATGAATCTAGAGCATATTGAGCTCTTATCTTTACAACTATATATTTTGCTTGTTTATTTATTTTGTTTTTACAGCTCTTTGTTGTAAAGAGCTCTTATCTTTACAACTGTATATTTTGCTTGTTTGTTTATTTTGTTTTTTAGATCTTGTTTAGAAAGTAAGCCCTTGTGACTTTCCATAAAAAATAAACATGCAGAGGACTTCCCTGGTGGTGCAGTGGTTGCGAGTCCGCCTGCTGATGCAGGGGACACGGGTTCGTGCCCCGGTCCGGGAAGATCCCACATGCCGCGGAGCGGCTGGGCCCGTGGGCCATGGCCGCTGAGCCTGCGCGTCCGGAGCCTGTGCTCCGCGGCGGGAGGGGCCCCAGCAGTGAGAGGCCCACGTACTGCAAAAAAAAAAAAAAAAAAAACATGCAGAAAGGCATGAAATGCTTTATCATAATGACTTTCATTGCCTTTGAAATCTGAATTAATTCTTGTAAAGGATTCAGAAGTTACCATGTAAGCTTATCCAGGAAATGATGATCCTTCAAAACTGATGATACAGGGACTTCCCTGGTGGTCCAGCGGTTAAGACTGTGCACTCCCAATGCAGGGGGCCTGGGGTGGGGGTTCATCCTTGGTCAGGGAACTAGATCCTGCATGCTGCAACTAAGACCTGGCACAGCCAAGTAAGTAAGTAAGTAAAAGTAAGTAAGTAAGTAGGTAAATAAATAAATAAATATTAAAATTTTTAAAAAATGATGCATTGGTAAGATAAAAACAAAAATTGATAATCCCTAAATGTACAGTGCTACTCCAACCCCAACAATTTTAAACTTTAAAAATATCCTGAATCCATAGGTGTGGACCAAACAGACCATAATATGTGGAATAATTGAAAAGCAACCTTTTTAATATTATTTTTTAAAATTTACTAATGAACTGCAGTATCTGAAACTTGTACTGTGAATTTACTGTTTAGAATGAATAATGCTGAGATGGGAAGTTTATTAGTATAGGAAAGATTTTCTTCTTCATGTACCTACATGGACATAAAATGGTGTGAAATGTTCATAAAAGTTTAATAGAATTCTCTTTGGATAAGGTATTTATTGATATTTGCTTTAAGGCAAACACTATTCTCTTAGTAAATGAGTGATAAGGTCAGTGTCATCTCCTCAAGTTTAAAACATTCGATAAAGAGGACAACTTATAGTCCATTTCCCTCACCCATCCATTCACTCAATAAATGTTTATAGGCTAGGCCTAATGACTAACATTTTAGCAGCCAATCTATTATATGAAATTATCGGTTTGGGAGTCATGTAAAGGTCTATAAGCAAACAAATAAGACACTATGGTCTGAGCTGTCAGAACAAAACTGACAACTATCCTGTATTTTATCATCATAGTGCTGCTTTTTGATCTGAAGAAAAATCCATTTTCTGAATGAACTTTAATGGCTTAATCATGCTAAAGAATGACATGAGTCAAAATAACCACCTCAGAAAGTTAAACATATTCAAGTAAAAAGGTAATGAAGTGAAAATAAGTGGAGGATTCACTTCTAGTCTGGGAAGTAAGCCCAATATTTTAATAAATGAATAATGGAAGTGTTTGCCTAATAATAATCAGTTCTTCCAATAACAAGTTTGCCATCAGTATATAATCATGTTGAGTAATTAAATTCCAGTGAATTCAGTTGCTAACTCAGGCATATGCTTTGAGTTATCAGTATGGCCAGGGATTCTCCTAGGTGCCTGCCTTGAGCCATTTGCCTGGGTTAGGTTAGAAGAGTTTCTACACTAATTGCCACCGTTTCCTTCTGTAGGGGCTTTGCTCATTAGATCAGTTATTAACCAGTGCCTGCTATGAGAAGGGAGAGAGGTATCAGCCAGAGAGACAGAATCTGTTTGTCTGGCCATGTATGCCATGCTGCCAAATCACAGATCCCTGCCCAAATCTGGATTCATAGTTGTGGGTCATGGTTCAGGATGAAATAAATACTGTCCTCTCACCATCTCCCTCTTCCCTCTACCAAGATCTCCTCAAGCTCTTACTTTCAGAGTAGTTTAGTGTTCTCTCTCTCCCTCCCTTCCTCCCTCCCTTCTCTTCCTCTCTCCCTTTTTCCCTCTCCCTCTCACACACACATCACTTTTTCTCTCTTGTTAGCATTATAATTTAGCACAAGCTTTCAGATTGTTACTCTAGAATCTCTGTGGAATAATATAATCAAAATATATTCCTAGACAAAATGGATCTCACCCAAGGAGGAATGCTGATAGAAGCTATCAAGGGTTCATATCTATTTGTATTCAACTTTACTGTAAACATGTAAAGGCATGGGCTCAGGTGTCAGAACAGCCCTGGCTTCAGTCACAGTCCTGGAATTTACTAGGTGTGTGGTTTGAAAAAGTCATTTACCAATCCCTCATTTTTATTAAATGCATTACTGAGAAAATCATACCATCAATGTTGTATAATCATTTTGAGAATTAAGAGTAATTATACATGAAAGTTCCTTGTACATTGCTTGGAATGAAGTGAATTCTCAAGTATTCAATACATTTATTTATTTCCAATTATTTATCTATAATGTAAACTTTTGAAAGTTACTCATTGAAATATAATCAAATTTTATTTGGTATTCTTTCTTAGCAGTGGGTTGTTGAGGATATTTTCCAACTGGAAATCATCATTAAAATATTTTAAGTCAATTTCTCCTCTCTGACCTAGGCAGCCATTGATTGGCTTTTCAATACTTGATTATGTTTGACTTTACTGGAATTTCAAAAAAAAATAAGCTTTTACTGTATGTATTCTTTCGCAGCTAGAATCTTTTTCTTATCATGTGGAAAGGGTCATGGAAGAACATCATGGGCTGATGGAAGTGTTCTATATGGTAATTTTGGGGTCATTAAATATAGGTATATACATTTGTAAAAATTCATCAAAATACATATTCAAAATGGTTTCATTTAATTATATGTAAAATATATATCAATAACGTTTACTTATAAAGAGTCTCAATAAAGTTTACTTAAAAAGAGTCCAGCAAAGAAAACTCTAGGCCAAAGTGCTTTCAGTGATAAAACTATTTAAAATTTAAGGTAGAAATACTATAGAGACCTTTCCAAAACTAGAGGAAAAAAAAGAAAGAATTCCTGAGTAATTCTATAAAGCCAGCAAAATCTGGAAACCAAAAGCTCAATAAAATTATAAGAAAGGAAATTTATAAGCAAATCTCACTCATGAACATAAAGTTCAAAAGTCCTAAAAATGTATTAGAAAATCAAATTCATCCAACAGTAAATTACATTTATATAAAGGTGTGTATGCATGTGTGTGTTTATATATATACACACACATACATATAATAAAATTATCACAGAAGTGTCTTATTTTAGAAATGCAATTGCAGTATGACAATAGAATTTATAACACTATAGCTCAACACTTTAAGGAAAAACAGAAATATTATATGAACATATAGGTAGATTTAGAGAAAGAGTGACAAATTATAATACATTCATTTTAAACTCTTAGCCAATTAGGAATATAAAGGACCTACCTTAATTTGATAAGGAATATCTAAAAAGAACTTACAGTGGACAGTATGTTTAATGGTATATTATTGAAACTTTCCCATTAATATCTGAAAAGCAAAAAAATATGCCTGTAATGCAACTGATGTTCAACATTATGCTAGTGATTCTAGACAGTGTATAATGAAAAAAAAAGAAATAAGGTATAATGATTGGGAAAAGGATATGAGTATCATATTTGTATATGATTATTATGTGTGTGCAAAAATATCAGGATGGTGTTTTTGAATAAAGTAAATATAATTAATTCAGTGTATACAAAGTCAATATAGAAAAAAATATATCCCTGTATATCAGCAACAAACAAGATGAAGATTATTTTCACGTTTCTTTGTATTCTAGTAATTTTTTTCTGTTTTCCTGTTTTGTATTCTAGTAATTTTGGATTTTATCCTGGAAATAGCAAATAAGATGTTGTAAATATTTCCAGTTCTGTTGTATTCTTTATAATAGTTTTGATTTAACAGAAATTGACTTGGCAGAAATTAAACTATACACTCTTTCTCTCCTGTGGGGGGTGGCAGCTGAAATCTTTAGTTCTTTTATTCTTAGATGAACTGCTTGGATCTACTCTGTACATGCATGGATCCATGGTCAATCAGAGAATTAGGGAGAGTTTATATGCAGATTTTTTCATTGAAATATAATTGACATAACATTGTATTAGTTTCAGGTGTAAAGCATTATTATCTAATATATATGTATATATTGTGAAATGATCACTGCAATAGTCTAGTTAATATCCGTTACTACATATAGTTACATTTTTTTCTTTTGATGAGAACTTTCAAGATCTACTTCCTTAGCAAATTTCAAATATACAATATAGTATTATTAAATATAATCACATGCTGTGTATTACATCCCAAGGACTTACTTATTTTATAACTGGAAATCTGTACATTTTGACGACCTTCAATCATTTTTTCTATTCCCTACCCCCTGCCTCTGGCAACCACCAATCTGCTCTCTGTATCTATAAGTTCATTATTTTTGTGTGTGTGTTTTGACTCTACATATGTAAGCGAGATCTTACAGTATTTGTCTTTCTCTATCTGACTCATTTCACTTAGACTGATGCACTCAAGGTCCATTTATACTGTCACAATGGCAGAATTTTCTGCTTTTATATGGCCGAGTAACATTCCATTGTGTGTGTGCACGTGCGTGCATGCATGCATGTGCACATGTGTGCATGAGGCACACACATTTTCTTTATCCACTCATCTTTCACTGGACACTTAGGTTGTTTCTATGTCTTGGCTATTGTGAATATTGCTGCAGTGAACGTGGGGTGCAGATAATTTTTGAGTTAGTGTTTTTGTTTCCTTTGGATAAATACCCAGACATAGAACTGCTGGATCATATGGTAGTTCTATTATTAATTTTTTGAGGAACCTCTATACTGGTTTCCACCAATTTATATTTCTATATATATATAGAATTTGATGCTCACTCTTTCTGGCTTTTTACATTCCAGTATTTTTCTTCTTACTCTCTAATTGTGGGCCCACCCTAATCTTTGTTCTCTAGTAACTCAATCCAACATACTTCTGTTTAGGTGTTGAGGGCCATGTATGATGCTGACTGACATCTGCCCTCATATTAAAAAGCCATAAAAACATGAAGCACATTCAATGTGTACTTCTTATTTCAAGAAAACATTTCTATTAATATCTGCTTGGTTTTGGTCATACTACGTGTTTCACAGACGTGTAGTTTTTTTGTTGGCTTTTGTTGTTGTGTTTAATACATAACTAGTTATTATTTGTGAGAGGGTTGGTCTAATTTGGGCCTGGCTGCCATCAGAGGAAGTAGAAACATTTTCTATTAAAATTAAACATGTCTATAACCTATGACTGAATAATTTTATCCTCAGTCATATATTCAGTAAAAATTTATATGTACATGCCCTAAGCGAGAGGAACAGAAATGCTCATAGGAGCTTCATCTTATAGTTAAAAATTGTAATCCATTCAAATTCAATCAACAATAGAATGAATGAGCACATTTTGATATATTCATACAATGAAATCTTGATACAGTAAGAGCAGTGAAATGATTACAGATACACTTAACAACATAGAGTAATTTTTAAGACATTTTAATGGAA
Organism: Delphinus delphis; assembly: GCF_949987515.2. NCBI lineage: Eukaryota > Metazoa > Chordata > Mammalia > Artiodactyla > Delphinidae > Delphinus > Delphinus delphis. The sequence continues at coordinate 29,262,129 of NC_082688.1, forward strand.
AAAAACAGGATTCAAGAAAGTATACTGCATAATTCCATTTATAAAAATTCAAAAATAGAAAAAACAAGAGAATATGGGCTGGAAGCCAGGGTTTTTGTCACTTTAGAGAAGTATGGACACTGTGATTCTGAGTGGGATGAGGGGTGCTTCATTTCTTAAACACTTTGTGATGACAAACTGACATCATGATGATTGAATTCTGAATTTGTATCTGTGCACATTTCTTATGTATGCCACATAAAAGTTAAAAATAAATGAAAACTTTTAGAAACACAAAGAAGCACAATATTATATAGAAAATAGAAATAAAAATATTAAATAGAAATAGAGAGATCTCCCAAACACATTGTTGGTTTAAAAAAATCAAACACAGAAAAATGAGTATGTATTATCCGTTGTCTTAAAAATGTAAAATGTGCATATAAATGGATAATGAAAACTTAAGTGATACACACTTATATAAGATGGATATTTGTTTTTATCTACCTCTTAAATATTGTAAAATAATATTGAAAAATAGAAGAAAATAGATTGAATGATTCATGTGTACCAGAGAATGAGGATGAGGATGGGGATGGGGTTTTGAGACTATTGGCAGATAGCATGAAGAAGTTCCTTTGTGGTGATGGAATTGTTCTGCATTTTGATTCTAGTGAGGACTGCGTGGGTCTATGCATGGGATGAAATTGCATACAACTACACACACACACACACACACACACACACACACACACACTCAGGAATGATTGTATGCAAAAACCAGTGAAAACTGAATAAGATGTAGTCTAGTTAACAGTATTGTACCAATGGCAGTTTCCTGGTTCTGATACTGTACTATAGTCATATACAACATGTCACCATTGGGGAGAAACTTAGTGAAGGGTTCATAGAACTCTTATGTACTCTTTCTGCAACTGTCTTTAGTCTATAATTATTTCAAAATAAAACATTAAAAACAAAGACTTAATGGTATATATGTACTTTTAAGTTGTTTATTTTCTACACGTGCTATTAGAGAGTATATGACATCATTAAATTATTTTAAGCCTTGGCATAAGTAAATGACAATATTGATTGGATAAAATAAAAAATAAGTGATGTGGAAAATTAAAGTTGATTAGCAAATAATCATGGGTCATCTTTTTAAAGGAAAAATATATTGTATTAGAAGCCCAAGAGGGGCATTTTCTTTAATCTCTATTAACTAAAGTTTTCCCTCCTACTTCACCATATGCATATAGAAATACATTTTATTTCTATGATTTCAAATTCTTTTCATACTGAACAATTAATAGGACTTACCCACATGATTTTTGTTTTACTGCTTTATGATCTCTTATGCTTACTTTATGAGTGTTATTCCTGCCTTTATCTTTGATCATTTTAAACATAATTATCTGAACCTTTGAAACATTGATCTATTATTTTAAATACTCATATACAAATCTTTGCATTTTTGTCTTTTGTGTGTGTCTTTTACATCATGACACTTTTCTCTAATATTTTGTAACTATGTTTTAATGCTCAAGATTCCTGGGATATATTTTCTCTTCTCATTCTCATCTTAGGCTCCTCAGTGTATACAGTCAGCTAATTTAGCATTAATGGCTTGGAAGGCTTGGAATGGCTTCCAGGCACCTGGCACCTAGAAGGCCTACAGATCTCTAGCCCATAGGCTTTACTCGGGTTTTCTCTTCCATTTCTGGCCCTCAACATTATTATTTTAATCAAGTTTCTGTATTTTATAATAAAATACCAAATGTATTTTTTTATGGGGAGAACTTCATATTTCTTTCACTTCACTTAAGTACAATCAAAATCTTAAAGCCCTGAGACCAGGAAGCTATTCCCCTGCAGAATATGGTGGAAGATGAGGGCTAAAGATATTACTTGAGATTTTACTTGATACTTTATAAAATGTTAAGCAGTATTTTAAAATAAGAATTATATAGAAAGAAATCAAAAGAAGGTTACAAAAATCCTTAAATACGTGTTTTTAAAAAAACCTTTATTTAATGTTAAAATTAAGTCACTATCATATAGATAATTTAAATTAACACATTGAATAGGAGATCTCTATTGGCTACAACTGTCTGGATTCTCTTAGGAAAACAAAACAAAACAAAACAAACTAATGCTTGTGTGTGTTACACTTATACATTGGTAAAATGTAATTATCATTTGCTTTATCTTTTTTTCTGGAGTAATACTAATATCCATATGGTTTATCAAAATGTTTTGACAGTTGTATACATGGAAAATGAATACTGTATTTATTAATATTTAAATTCTTTTAAAAGTTATGCAATTCAAGGATGGAGAAACTTATATATTACATTTTTCTACTGAAATATTTACTATAGATAACCCACTTTTTTTCACCTTTTTCCTAAATGATACATTCTCAACTATCTGTGATATGAATATATTTACTGATTTAAGAAACATTCATTTCTGCTCTTTGAATATTTAAAACAATGTATTTTCACAGTTTTAAATAAATGTATCAAGGTATGTGTTAGGCTAAATGTAACCTTTCTTGAACAAGGTTAATATGCAATTTAATTGTAGCGTGTAGGAGGAAATTTGATATGCTTATTACAGTTATTTAAAGAATTTTTTTAAGACTTTTTGTAAAAGTCATTTTATTTTATTTATTTTTTTACACCTTTATTAGAGTATAATTGCTTTACAATGGTGTGTTAGTTTCTGCTTCATAACAAAGTGAATCAGTTATACATATACATATGTTCCCATATCTCTTCCCTCTTGCATCTCCCTACCTACCACTCTCTCTATCCCACCCCTCCGGGCGGTCACAAACCACTGAGCTGATTTCTCTGTGCTATGCGGCTGCTTCCAACTACCTATCTACCTTACGTTTGGTAGTGTATATATGTCCATGCCTCTCTCTCGCTTTGTCACAGCTTACCCTTCCTGCTCCCCATATCCTCAAGTCCATTCTCTAGTAAGTCTGTGTCTTTATTCCTGTCTTACCCCTAGGTTCTTCATGACATTTTTTTTAAAATTCCATTTATATGTGTTAGCATACGGTATTTGTCTTTCTCTTTCTGACTTACTTCACTCTGTATGACAGACTCTAGGTCTATCCACCTCATTACAAATAGCTCAATTTCGTTTCTTTTTATGGCTGAGTAATATTCCATTGTATATATGTGCCACATCTTCTTTATCCATTCATCCCATGATGGACACGTAGGTTGTTTCCATCCCGGGCTATTGTAAATAGAGCGCAATGGACATTTTGGTACATGACTCTTTTTGAATTATGGTTTTCTCAGGGTATATGCCCAGTAGTGAGATTGCTGGGTTATATGGTAGTTCTATTTGTAGTTTTTTAAGGAACCTCCATACTGTTCTCCATAGTGGCTGTACCAATTCACATTCCCACCAGCAGTGCAAGAGTGTTCCTTTTTCTCCACACCCTCTCCAGCATTTATTGTTTCTAGATTTTTTGATGATGGCCATTGTGACTGGTGTGAGATGATATCTCATTGTAGTTTTTTTTTTTTTTTTTTTTTTTTTGCGGTACACGGTCCTCTCAGTGCTGTGGCCTCTCCCGTTGCGGAGCGCAGGCTCAGCGGCCATGGCTCACGGGCCCAGCCGCTCCGCGGCATGTGGGATCTTCCCGGACCGGGGCACGAACCCATGTGCCCTGCATCGGCAGGCGGACTCTCAACCACTGCGCCACCAGGGAAGCCCTCATTGTAGTTTCGATTTGCATTTCTCTAATGATTAATGATGTTGAGCATTCTTTCATGTGTTTGTTGGCAGTCTGTATACCTTCTTTGGAGAAATGTCTATTTAGGTCTTCTGCCCATTTTTGGAGTAGGTTGTTTGTTTTTTTGATATTGAGCTGCATGAGCTGCTTGTAAATTTTGGAGATTAATCCTTTGTCAGTTGCTTCATTTGCAAATATTTTCTCCCATTCTGAGGGTTGTCTTTTGGTCTTGTTTATGGTTTCCTTTGCTGTGCAAAAGCTTTGAAATTTCATTAGGTCCCATTTGTTTATTTTTCTTTTTATTTCCATTTCTCTAGGAGGTGGGTCAAAAAGGATCTTGCTGTGATTTATGTAATAGAGTGTTCTGCCTATGTTTTCCTCTAAGAGTTTGATAGTTTCTGGCCTTACATTTAGGTCTTTAATCCATTTTGGTGGATGGCGTTAGGGAGTGACCTAATCTCATACTTTTACATGTACCTGTCCAGTTTTCCCAGCACCACTTATTGAAGAGGCTGTCCTTTCTCCACTGTGCATTCCTGCCTCCTTTATCAAAGATAAGGTGACCATATGTGCGTGGGTTTACCTCTGGGCTTTCTATCCTGTTCCATTGATCTTTCTGTTTTTGTGCCAGTACCATACTGTCTTGATTACTGTAGCTTTGTAGTATAGTCTGAAGTCAGGGAACCTGATTCCTCCAGCTCCGTTTTTCGTTCTCAAGATTGCTTTGGCTATTCGGGGTCTTTTGTGTTTCCATACAAATTGTGAGATTTTTTGTTCTAGTTCTGTGAAAAATGCCAGTGGTAGTTTGATAGGGATTGCATTGAATCTGCAGATTGCTTTGGGTAGTAGAGTCATTTTCACACTGTTGATTCTTCCTGTCCAAGTACATGGTATATCTCTCCATCTATCTGTATCATCTTTAGTTTCTTTCATCAGTGTCTTATAATTTTCTGCATACAGGTCTTTTGTCTCCTTAGGTAGGTTTATTCCTAGATATTTTATTCTTTTTGTTGCAGTGGTAAATGGGAGTGTGTTCTTGATTTCACTTTCAGATTTTTCATCATTAGTATAGGAATGCCAGAGATTTCTGTGCATTAATTTTGTATCCTGCTACTTTACCAAATTTATTGATTAATTCTAGTACTTTTCTGATAGCATCTTAAGGATTCGCTATGTATAGTATCATGTCATCTGCAAACAGTGACAGCTTTATGTCTTCTTTTCGATTTGGATTCCTTTTATTTCCTTTTCTTCTCTGATTGCTGTGGCTAAAACTTCCAAAACTACGTTGAATAAGAGTGGTGAGAGTGGGCAACCTTGTCTTGTTCCCGATCTTAGTGGAAATGCTTTCAGTTTATTCACCATTGAGGATGATGTTGGCTGTGGGTTTGTCATATATGGCCTTTATTATGTTGAGGAAAGTCCCCTCTATGCCTACTTTCTGCAGGGTTTTTATCATAAATGGGTGTCGAATTTTGTCAAAAGCTTTCTCTGCATCTATTGAGATGATCATATGGTTTTTCTCCTTCAATTTGTTAATACGGTGTATCACGTTGATTGATTTGTGTATGTGGAAGAATCCTTGCATTCCTGGAATAAACCCCACTTGATCATGGTGTATGATCCTTTTAATGTGCTGTTGGATTCTGTTTGCTAGTATTTTGTTGAGGATTTTTGCATCTGTGTTCATCAGTGATATTGGCCTGTAGTTTTCTTTCTTTGTTACATACTGTCAGGTTTTGGTATCTAGGTGATGGTGGCCTCATAGAATGAGTTTGGGAGTGGTCCTCCCTCTGCTATATTTTGGAAGAGATTGAGAAGGATAGGTGTTAGCTCTTCTCTAAGTGTTTGACAGAAGTAGCCTGTGAAGCCATCTGGTCCTGGGCCTTTGTTTGTTGGAAGATTTTTAATCACAGTTTCAATTTCAGTGCTTGTGATTGGTCTGTTCATATTTTCTATTTCTTCCTGATTCAATCTTGGCAGTTGTGCATTTCCAAGAATTTGTCCATTTCTTCCAGGTTGTCCGTTTTATTGGCATATAGTTGCTTGTAGTAATCTCTCATGATCCTTCATATTTCTGCAGTGTCAGTTGTTACTTCTCCTTTTTCCTTTCTAATTCTATTGATTAGAGTCTTCTCCCTTTTTTTCTTGATGAGTCTGGCTAATGGTTTATCAATTTTGTTTATCTTCTCAAAGAACTAGCTTTTAGTTTTATTGATCTTTACTATCGTTTCCTTCATTTCTTTTCCATTTATTTCTGATCTGATCTTATGATTTCTTTCCTTCTGCTAACTTTGGGGTTTTTTTGTTCTTCTTTCTCTAATTGCTTTAGGTGAAAGGTTAGGTTGTTTATTCGAGATGTTTCCTGTTTCTTAAGATAGGATTGTATTGCTATAAACTTCCCTATTAGAACTGCTTTTGCTGCATCCCTTAGGTTTTGGGTCGTTTTGTCTCCATTGGATTTGTTTGTAGGTATTTTTTATTTCCTCTTTGATTTTGTCAGTGATCACTTCATTATTAAGTAGTGTATTGTTTAGTGTCCACGTGTTTGTATTTTTTATAGATCTTTTCCTGTAATTGATATCTAGTATCATAGTGTTGTCGTCGGAAAAGATACTTGATACAATTTCAATTTTCTTAAATTTACCAAGGCTTGACTTGTGACCCAAGGTATGATCTATCCTGGAGAATGTTCCATGAGCACTTCAGAAGAATGTGTATTCTGTTGTTTTTGGATGGAATGTCCTATAAATATTAATTAAATCTATCTTGTTTAATGTATCATTTAAAGCTTGTGTTTCCTTATTTATATTCATTTTGGATGATCTGTCCATTGGTGAACGTGGGGTGTTAAAGTCCTCTGCTATGAATGTGTTACTGTTGATTTCCCCTTTCACGGTTGTTAGTATTTGCCTTATGTATTGAGGTGCTTCTATGTTGGGTGCATAAATATTTACAATTGTTATATGTTCTTCTTGGATCAATCCCTTGATCATTATGTAGTGTCCTTCTTTGTCTCTTCTAATAGTCTTTATTTTAAAGTCTATTTTGTCTGATATGAGAATTGCTACTTCAGCTCTCTTTTGGTTTCCATTTTCATGGAATATCTTTTTCCATCCCCTTACTTTCAGTCTGTATGTGTCTCTAGGTCTGAAGTGGGTCTGTTGTAGACAGCATATATATGTGTCTTGTTTTTGTATCCATTCAGCCTATCTGTGTCTTTTGGTGGGAGCATTTAATCCATTTACATTTAAGGTAATTATCGATATGTATGTTCCGATTCCAATTTTCTTAATTTTTGGGGGTTCGTTATTGTAGGTCTTTTCCTTCTCTTTTGTTTCCTGCCTAGAGAAGTTCCTTTAGCAGCTGTTGTAAAGCTGGTTTGGTGGTGCTGAACTCTCTCAGCTTTTGCTTGTCTGTAAAGGTTTTAATTTCTCCATCAAATCTGAATGAGATCCTTGCTGGGTAGAGTAATCTTGGTTGCAGGTTTTTCTCCTTCAACACTTTAAATATGTCCTGCCAGTCCCTTCTGGCTTGCAGAGTTTCTGCTGAAAGATCAGTGGTTAACCTTATGGGGATTCCCTTGTGTGTTATTTGTTGTTTTTCCCTTGCTGCTTTTAATATGATTTCTTTGTATTTAATTTTTGACAGTTTGATTAATATGTGTCTTGGTGTATTTCTCCTTGGATTTATCCTGTATGGGACTCTCTGTGCTTCCTGGACTTGATTAACTATTTCCTTTCCCATATTAGGGAAGTTTTCAACTATAATCTCTTCAAATATTTTCTCAGTCCCTTTCTATTTCTCTTCTTCTTCTGGAATCCCTATACTTCGAATGTTGGTGCATTTAATGTTGTCCCAGAGGTCTCTGAGACTGTCCTCAGTTCTTTTCATTCTTTTTTCTTTATTCTGCTCTGCAGTAGTTATTTCCACTATTTTATCTTCCAGGTCACTTATCCGTTCTTCTGCCTCAGTTATTCTGCTATTGATCCCATGTAGAGTATGTTTAATTTCATTTATTATGTTGATCATCGTTGCTTCTTTCATCTTTAGTTCTTCTAGGTTCTTGTTAGATGTTTCTTGCATTTTGTCTATTCTATTTTCAAGATTTTGGATCATCTTTACTATCATTATTCTGAATTCTTTTTCAGGTAGACTGCCTATTTCCTCTTCATTTGTTAGGTCTGGTGGGTGTTTACCTTGCTCCTTCCACTGCTGAGTGTTTTTCTGTCTTCTCATTTTGCTTATCTTACTGTGTTTGGGGTCTCCTTTTCGCAGGCTGTAGGTTCATAGTTCCCGTTGTTTTTGGTGTCTGTCCCCAGTGGCTAAGATTGGTTCAGTGGGTTGTGTAGACTTCCTGGTGGAGGGGACTAGTGCCTGTGTTCTGGTGGATGAGGCTGGATCTTGTCTTTCTGGTAGGCAAGTCCACGTCTGTTGGTGTGTTTTGGGGTGTCTGTGGCCTTATTATGATTTTAGGCAGCTTCTCTGCTAATAGGTGGGGTTGTGTTCCTGTCTTGCTAGTTGTTTGGCATAGGGTGTCCAGCACTGTAGCTTGCTGGTCGTTGAGTGAAGCTGGGTGGTGGTGTTGAGATGGAGATCTCTGGGAGATTTTCGCCATTTGATATTATGTGGAGCTGGGAGGTCTCTTGTGGACCAGTGTCCTGAAGTTGGCTCTCCCACCTCAGAGGCACAGCACTGACTCCTGGCTGGAGTACCAAGAGCCTTTCATCCACACGGCTCAGAATAAAAGGGAGAAAAAGTAGAAAGAAAGAATTAGAAGAAGAAAGAAAGGAAGAGAGAGAGAGAGAGAGAGAGAAAGAAAGAAAGAAAGAAAGAAAGAAAGAAAGAAAGAAAGAAAGAAAGAAAGAAAGAAAGAAAGAAAGAAAGAGAAAGAAAGAAAGAAAGAAAGGAAGAAAGAAAGGAAGAACGGAGGGAGGGAGGGAGGGAGGAGGGAAGGAAGGAAGGAGGGAAGGAAGGAAAAAAGAAAAGATAAAGTAATATAAAATAAAGTAAGATAAAATAAAATAAAGTTATTAAAATAAAATATAATTATTAAGAAAAAAATTTAAAAAAAGAAGGACGGATAAAACCCTAGGACAAATGGTGGAAGCAAATTATAGAGACAAAATCTCACACAGAAGCATACAAATACACACTCACAGAAAGAGGAAAAGGGGAAAAAATCATAAATATTGTTCTCAAAGTCCACCTCCTCAATTTGGGATGATTCATTGTCTAAAGGAGGATAGGAAGGAAGGAAGGAAGGAAGGAAGGAAGGAAGGAAGGAAGGAAGGAAGGAAGGAAAGAAAGAAAGAAAGAAGATAAAGTAAAATAAAGTAAGATAAAATACAGTTATTAAGATAAAAAATAATTACTAAGAAAAACAATTTTTTAAAAAACCCAAAAAACGGAGGGATAGAACCCTAGGACAAATGGTAGAAGCAAAGCTATACAGACAAAATCTCACACAGAAGCATACACATACACACTCACAAAAAGAGGAAAAGGGGAAAAAATCATAAATCTTGATCTCAAAGTCTACCTCCTCAATTTGGGATGATTCGTTGTCTATTCATGTATTCTACAGATGCAGGGTACATCAAGTTGATTGTGGAGCTTTAATCCATTGCTTCTGAGGCTGCTGGGAGAGATTTCCCTTTCTCTTCTTTGTTCTCACAGCTCCCGGGGCTCACTTTTGAATTTGGCCCCGCCTCTGCATATAGGTCGCTGTAGGGCGTCTGTTCTTTGCACAGACAGGACGGGGTTAAAGGAGCAGCTGCTTTGGGGACTCTGGCTCACTCAGGCCAGGGGGGAGGGAGGGGCATGCAGTGCGGGGGCTGCGGCGGCAGAGGCCGCAGGACATTGCACCAGCCTGAGGCGTGCCGTGCGTTCTCCCGGGGAAGTTGTCCCTGGATCCTGGGACCCTGGCAGTGGCGGGCTGCACAGGCTCCCTGGAAGCGGTGTGTGGATAGTGACCTGTGCTCGCACACAGGCTTCTTGGTGGCGGCCGCAAGAGCCTTAGCGTCTTATGCCCGTCTCTGGGGTCCGCGCTTTTAGCCGTCTCTGGAGCTCCTTTAAACAGTGCTCTTAATCCCCTCTCCTTGCGCACCAGGAAACAAAGAGGGAAGAAAAAGTCTCTTGCCTCTTCGGCAGGTCCAGACTTTTCCCAGGACTCCCTCCCGGCTAGCCGTGGTGCAGTAACCCCTTGCAGGCTGTATTTACGCCGCCAACCCCAGTCCTCTCCTGGCGCTCCTACCGGAGCCTGAGCCTCAGCTCCCTGCCCCACCCGCCCGGTTGGGTGAGCAGACAAGCCTCTCGTGCTGGTGAGTGCTGGTCGGCACTGATCCTCTGTGCGGGAATCTCTCGGCTTTGCCCTCCACACCCCTGTAGCTGTGCTCTCCTCCGCAGCCCCGAAGCTTTCCCCCTCCACCCCTACACCCTAAAGAGATGTTTTAATCTATTATTATTCAGTCACTCCAGATCATTGTCATTACCACAGAAAAACAAGCAGAATTAAATTATGTTCAAAGGTTTTGTAATTAATATTCTATTTTTACTGTTTAAAAAATGTAGCGTTTTTTTCCCTAACAATTTTTTTTTAAGAAACCATCTACTAAAATCTTATGCGATAACTAGGTCGCTTGCTATAAACAGTGGTCCATGCCTAACTTTTTCCTTATATTGTACACACAAACTCACAAGCTGTATGCTGTTTGGTAAACCTAATATAGTATTTTAAGCTTTCTGAATTTTATTTTATTGTCCTTCGGTATTTCTTGGTAGCAGCATTCTTTTTCATTTAGAAGAACTAAAAGTTGATTTCAGTTCTTCCACTTCCACAGGAAGATGTAGTAGGTGTACTTTTCCCTATTTCTTCTGCTAAGTATATCCAAAAAACCCTGGACATTATATACAAAGCAAACATAAGGAGATCCTGAAAGGTGAAGAGAAGGCAGACTGGCTAGGGACTTGAGGACATGAGGAACAGCATGATGATGAGTTATTTGGGCTTCCTTTTGGCCTCTTATACTGCAGACTTGGAGCTTAAGAAGCTGGAAACTGGAAATGCTGATGAGTGAAAGCATCCCTCTTTCCAAAAAAAAAGTCCCAGAAAAAAACTACAGTTATCTCAAAAAAATTTTTTTAAGTTTAATGTAAAAAATGAATTAGGCTCATTAAAATATATGACTGAAAGTAAGTTTTCTCATTTTGTGTTTTCATAGGTCTTATTAAAGTATTTAGTGTGTACAAAAACCAGTGAATTTGTTCAACTAGTATATTTTATTGAAAATTGTATTGAGATAATTGTAGATTCACATGCAGTTGTAGGAATAATACATATAGATGCCATATACCCTTTACCAGTTTCCCCCAATGGTAAGCACTTTGTAAAACTATAATATTACCAAAATATTAACACTGGTAACATCCACTGATCTTTTTCAGATTTTCTCAATTTTATTTGTACTCATGTTTTTGTGTGTGTGTGTTTAGTTTTGTATAATTACATAACATTATATCACATGTCTACTACCACAATCAAGATATTGAGCAGTTCAGTTGTCGCAAGGATCCCTCATATTGCCCTTTTATAATCATAATCATCTTCTTTCTTCCCTTACCCAGATCCTAACACCTGGAAATCACTAATCTCTTACCCATTTCTAAAATTTTGTCATTTTATAATGTTATATAAATGGAATCATACCGTAGTAATCTTTGATATTGGCTTTTTTCACTCAACATAATTCCCTGAAGATTCTTTCAAGTATTTATATGTATCAATAGTGCATTCCTTTTTATTCCTCTGTAATATTCCATGTTATGTATGTATTAATATGTATTGAAGGTCATCTTGGTTCTTTCCAGTTTTGGGTTATTAAAAATAAAGCTATTATGAACATTTGTGAATCTAAGTTTTATTTCTTTGGGGAAAATGCCCAGAATATGATTACTGAGTAATAGGATAGGTTCATATTTATTTTTATGAGAAGCTGCCCAAATATCTTCCTGAGTGGCTGTACAATATTACATCCCTATCAGCAATGTATCAGTGATTCAGTTTCTCTGCATTCCTGCCAGTATGTGATGTTTCACGTTTTTTTTTTTTAATTTTAGGCATTCTAATAGGTATGTGGTGATATCTTGTTGTAGTTTTAATTTGGATTTCCCTAATGGTGTTTATTTTTCATTTAAGTCTATAATCAATTTCGAGTTAAATTTTATGTAAATTTGTGGGGTTTAGGTCAAGGTTCTTTTTCTTTTCTTTTTCTTATTTATGTCCAGTTGTCCCAACACCAGTTGTTTGACAGATTATATTCCCTTCATTGAATTGCTTTTGTATCTTTGTCAAAAGTCACTTGAGCCTATTTGTGGGGGTATATTTCTGGACTCTTTATTCCATAGATATTTTTAATGGTATTTAGAGTTATACAAGATGCACAGGATACTGAGGTGAGTCAGTCAGGATCCTTGTCTTCAAAGTACTCCAAGTGTTATAGGGGCAAAGAATTTAAACAGATGTGGTAGTATGTAAAAGAGACTGAGTTTGAAATTTGTATCACTATATTTTGGGTCAAAATGGAGGGAGAAGACAGTTTTATACAAAGAGGGCGTTATCAGGAAGGGCACTGAAGTGCCTGCTAAAAAAGAATGACCAGTAAGTAGATAAGGAGAGAAAGCATTTCAGGTACAAAAAGAAGCTAATATTTATAACGGGTTTAATTGTGCAAATTTATAGAGCTTTGAAATGATCTGGGGCATTAGGAGAACTGCATATAGTTCAGCATGGCCAAAGCCTAGGGTCCAAGAGGACCTGATGAGATGTGAGGCTGGAAGAATAAGAAGACAGACTATGGAAGACCTGTTTAACATTCTAACAACCTTGGCAAAGGGGAGATACTAAATAATTTTAAGCTTGAGAGTGATATAATCAGTATAAAGAAAGCTATTATAGGCTTCGTATTCCTTTCTTAAAAATCAATTATATCATATATTTGTATTAGCCTCTGCACTTTCTCTTTCAGTTTTTACAGATGGATTTCTTTAGCCCCTGCACTTTCTGATTCAGTTCATACAAATGGAATTCTGCCCATAGCTGTGAAGATGAAAGCCTTACAAATTATAGATAAGGGAAGACAGGGCTGTTGATTTAGGTGCAAAAGGACAAGGAATTTAAAAATTATAACCATTTAAAAGAATATTTTAGGTAAAATCAGATGTGAAAGCGTTTACAAAAAAATGAAATCCTGTTCTGTAATTAGCAACCATGAAACTGTCTATGTAAAGTTACTGTGTGGTTCCACTTTATGGTATATGGATTAAAGTGTCTCCTTTATAAATTTCATCCTTTCTTGCCTACTATATTAATTGATCTTCGTGAATATAACTAATCAAATCAATGCATGTAACTTCAGAAAATTTCTTTTGAAGACTCTTAGGACTCACTCTCTTTGTACCCTCATTGTGCATGAAGGTACATTTACTTGTTTGCCTTGGATCTCTTACCATAAAATACTCACAAAGGAGTTTATTCTGAAATAAGTTTTAATAAAATATTCAATTTTCATAATTATATATATATTTGTTTTTGTGAGGCATAAAACAGTTTAAATATAATGGGTGTACTTATCATTTAACAACATCTCTTCCAACATATGCAAATACATACAGATATTATAAGAATATCATGCTAAACCCTAGACCAGAATAAAATTAAAAGATCCCTGGAAAATTTTCATGATTAACATGAGATAAATTAGCATGGAGTGATAGTATGGTAGATGTGTGAGTAACTGCACAGTGCATTCTAGTTACTCTCAGGGTGATGGTATAGTTTCTGACACTGATTAGTTCCTTTCTTGTAGTATTGTGGTAAAAATCATACTAGACAACATGACTAAAATATATGGCATTTAAGGTCTACTAAATTCATAACTTTGATTAAAGTGAATTTCTTATACCTGGATTCTAGATTGCCATTCTCACATGTATTTTTAGCTTTGCCATTACTGCCTCCTTCCTTTTAGCTTTAGACATGTTCAAGGGCAGCAACTTTAACTGTTGACTCTGCATTTGCCTCATTTCCCCCATTTGGACCCTGATGACACACTGCTAATGTTTACCTACTTAGGTAGCTTTTCCTCCTCAGTATTTTCTCCTGGGTCATCTTCCCCTATTTGCCCTTTAAATCTTGGCACTTCTCCCAGCTGTATTCCTGGACAACTTTTCTTCTCACTTTATGCTCTCTCTCTCTAGGCACTTTCATCCATTCTCATTGTATTAACTGTCATAAATATCCTGATAGTTATATTCTCATCCTTGAGCTCTAAAGCCATATATCCAACTGTTAATAAATATTTAAGAGATGATAGTTTAAAGCAATCCCATGGACAGCTTGAATTTTCCATTTACTAGCTGCTGCAGTATCATATGAATAAAATGGATAACAACAGTTTTGCGAAAATCAGCTTCTTGGAACAAAGACATAGCTATTAGTACTCTCATGAGCTCATTCTGTGCCCCAAAAGAGCTAGGTTATGTTTGTTGTTGTTTTCATTGTTGTCTAACCAAGAGAAGACTGAGATGTAGGCATAATGGTAGCAGGTAAGAAATCTTCAAGCAGTTGGTTTCAATTTCATGAAACTATTATACAAGTGGCCATTTAAAAAAAAAATTATTGCTGCTATCATACATATAGAAAAGTGCACAAATTCTGAGCCACAACATAGACATCTATGTATAACCTTTTCTCAGATAAAGAAATGTAATAATATTATCAGCATCCCATAAGCTCCATTCTTGCCCCCTCACAATTATTACCCTTTTCTTCCTGTTACTGTTTTTAAAAGAACATGTAGACATGTGGCAGCAGTTAGAAAAACTTCAGGCAATTGGTTTCAAACTTCTGTGTGCTGCACATAGGCCATCATCAGTTTAGATGTGCTGAGTGCACAACACCATTGTAGGTTCAAGCTCAGTGGAGATAAAAGCAACTTGGGAAACAGGGTTATAATTTGTTCTCATCAAAATATATGGACCTTCCTCTTGAGAAGGTATATATAGCAGCCAGGACAACTAAAATATATTACAAGGTCTCCATTAGATTTCTGTGCCTATTGGCTAAGGGGCCTGTAGGCTGAGTAATGATTTTGGACATGCTGTTTCTAATGAGAATACTAAGGTTGTCTCATAAATTCCTAAGCTCTAAGTACACAGTTTAGTCTGCAGAGGCCTCAAATATGTAACTAACCAGAAAACTCAAATTAAAATTTGGCTCTGGGGAATGATGCATATTAAAACCAAATTTTGTAAGTTGCAATTGATTTTGAAATGGTTCTTTTGCTGAAACTATACGGACAAAAGAAAAGCTCAATTAATGTGGTCCGGTTACCTGGTTGTCCCATGTGATGTTTATTTCATCCAGATAATAAAATATATTTTTATATTTTCTACTGGGGAAAAAGTATAAGTTATGCTAATCCCTACAGGCCATTTCTTTCTATTGCATACTTGGGTAAAGCATCATGCTTTACAGTTAAGCACAAGACAAAATCCAATCATGAACCTCTGAATGTAGCAAGTCTAAAACTGTATCTCAGGTAGTACTTAGAGATCTGAGAAGTTGTTCATGTGTCCAGTGCAGTCAGAAAAGTCTAGCCTGACAATGTCTACATGGAGACTTACAGATGTCAATATCTTGTGTAAGAAAAATATATACCCTGCGTAGGAGAAAGGTGTATGAACACAGGGAAATTTTCAGTTTCATAGCTGTCTGGACTCTTCAGTGTCCAAGTAATAAAAATCTTCATCATGGTGACCAAAGCATTTTCAAATTTTGAATGAAAACTTTCTTCCTATCTTAACTGCCATTGCACCCTCATGCCCAAATAACACACTCACCATAAGAATCTGTACTTCCTGTAATCACTACTTTATGGAGTACTCTGGTTTAGATCCTGGATGATTTTGAATAGATAGCTGTAGTGGTTCAACTTTATTCTCTAGGCATTAGGGAGTATTAAGAAGCTCAGATTTATGAAGTAGTACAATCATTTGTGTGCTTAAGGAAATTTCATATGATAAATGCTTGCAAGTTAACCATATATTATTATCTGACTTACTTTATTGATGAGAAAATTGGGGGTTGTGTAATATATACTTTGGTGATACGTGTATAATTTCTATAACAGAAACACATAATTTGTGAACCTGATGAAAGAAAATTCCTGGCCCTGTTGTAATAATAAAGTATTATGTTTCTGGAGAATATAATTCTGGCTTGGAGGGAGCCAGAATAAAGCTTTACTCACATGGCATAGTAAAACCATGTAACAAATTACAATAGTCTGTGTAGTCCTGCCAGACTTGCTGAATTAGGATCCCTGCAAAACACGTTTTCAAAAATACAGACTCATAGAACACAACAATGGATGGAACCTTAAAACATGTTTTTGAGAAACTTTGTTATTTGGGAACAGTTGTACACATTTCCAAAATCATTTAGTTAATTCATTAAAATATCAAATATAACAGTAGGAGTTCAGTATCACTAATTTTACTTGCACTTTTTTCCTGCATGTTAGAGGGGAGAAGTTAGGTTGATGGCAACTTGAACTTTGAAAATATGTAGTTGGCTCTTTTATCTTGATATAAATAGCTTGGAAAAGACAAATTTGATTGCTCAGATTAAGAAAGATTAGGCAAGGTAAATTATGTATACTTTCTTTATTAAAATGAAGACTATGCAAATATTCCATTTGTCTTTTATTTTAGCCGAGTTAACCGGATGATTGATTGCTTTCTTTTCCAGCATATTAATGAACAGTGTGGTTTTTCTTTATAATTCTCCATAGTTCTTCTCAATAGTCAAATAGGAATTATTCTTTTTCAAAATCTGTAATAGAGACAAAAATTGCAGCTCTATGACAAACTGAAAATAGAGCATCATTTATAGAAAAATAATTTATGTATTTAATCTTTATTTTTCTTTTGTCACCACTTTCCTATCTTTTGTATCTCACAAAACAGTTGTTTAGTACATGACTCTTAGTCATTCTTTCATTCAGTCAATCACTCATTAACTATCAAACAGGTATTGATAAGTTACTCTTTGACAGATTTTTGCCCTGCTGTCTACATAAAATGCATGACATTCTGTTGGAAATAATTCTTAGGAACCACCTCATTTTCCCTTGATTGGTACCTTCATTGTTGCAGTGCTACTTTCTTCTCACACTGCATCCAAAAGCTACAAGAGACATGCCCTGAGGATGCCAGGCCCTCCTCCTTGCTATCTGGCCCAAAGTCGCATAATCAGAAGTTCAAAATTTTCCCACATTTTCTGGATTTAGATGAAACAGCACACCACAAAACATGGGATCTGATATTCTGAGGGCCTTCAAGTGGGTCAGGTGATAGAATTCAGAATAGAAAAGGAATCATCTCCTTATAAGTTGAACTTTGAGCAGTTGGAATGAGTAGATAAACTTTTCCTCTTTCCTCTCTCCCATAGATTATACCAAAGACTAGTTCGACCTCCTAGTCCAGTCAGACAAATCCTGTGTGTATAGTGTGTAAATCTTCTGATCAACCATATCTCTCATTGTTCCTACTCATTAAGTGGTAGCAAGACTAGCAGTACATCACTTTTTAATGCTTCCTATCTTTCTTTCCTCACATCCTATGCCTGTCTTGTTTACTAATGAAGTTTGAGTACCTAACACACTGTCAAGCACACACTAAATAGTTACAATTTTCTCTATACTATACTGCCATACTTTATTAATTATTTTATAGTACCTTTCTTGGTATTAAAATTACATTGTTGCTACACCTATAGAGATCAGTGTTTCCAGAAAAAAATAAAAACAACTCACGATTGGGTCATAGTGAAAATCTCTTGCTGTTAAACAGTGATGGTCAAAATAATTTTGAAAGAAAACTCAACAACTTGAAACTCTTGAGAAATATTTATTGATTTGATTTACAAAGGGTATACCCATCCAAACCTAAGGGCTGAAAGCAAGCACCATATTTTCTTTACTCTCTCACATGCTTCCCTGTTCCACAGGACAAAACTCACACTGGTAGCTGAATCATACAGAGACCACGGAATTTCATCTGCTGAATTATCAGCATCGCTCATTCTTCTAATGAACTGTAACAACTGTGCAATGAATCAGTTGGATGAAGCAATTGGCTACAGGGAGAGGATGCCCTGGGGGTGAGCAGCAGAGCCTGTGAGAGTGAAATCTTTCAATGAAGTGAAATCTGTCTTTAAAGCTTATTAATAATTTGAAGAAATAGCAGTGCAAAAAAATCAGAGAATACCTTCATGACTAAAGTAAGCTTTTCATGAGTTTATAAGTGCACAAGCTGTATCTGAGATTTAAGTAAAGGGTGCGTTTTTCAGATTTGTATGCTTTTATATATTTAGCAATACAATATTTATGAAGTATGACTTGGAAAAATAAGTTCTTTACAAAATATGATGAAAGTATATTTTGAGTGCTTACGTAAGGTACTTTGCCTGAATCACTTCACAGATCTGCAAGATAATCACATGAGGCAGGTATATTTTTCCTTTTGGGAGTATTTCTAAGTTCCACACTTTAAAATTACTGAAGCCTGGATTCAGTACCACGTTTGTGTGAGTCCAGTATTTATGCTTTTCCCCCCATTATATCCCATAGCTTTAGCATCTGATTTTATCCTTACTTGCAACACTATGTATGTTTGCTTAGATTGAATTTTAAGTGAGACTGATTTAATATTTTTTAAAATGTAGTTAATTACCTCTTTGTTGCTAAATAATTCTTCCATTTCCATTGACATAGTTATTTCCTCTAAATAGAATTTTTTTTAATTAAAGAAAAACACATGACAGGTCTAGAAATTTGCTGGATAGCTGATATTTCTGAAATTAGAAAATGTAGTCCTAGATGACATTATTCCTTATGATTGTATCCTTTTCTGAGACGCAGCATGTGGCTTCTCAGAACCAACAGAAATAAGAAGAGTATGCATTTACCTCTCATTCACTGTTACCGCATGAAATCCTAAATAGATGTTTTTGGCTTCCATAGCGCTCCATTTGGCTTCCATAGCGCTCCATTTGGCTTCGTAGAGCTCCATTATTGTCTTCTGCCCTTCCCTTTCAATTGGGTGAAAACTTGTGAGGCCACATGATTTTCTTTATTATTCTTGGGTACCAAAAAGTTCTATGATCATTATAATTGCAAACATGATCTCAATTTAGATTAAAAATGTTTTATTTATATAATAAGAAGAACTCTGAACTTCTCCTCCCTCCCAGCCAAGTCCCGCTGCAGACTAGATTCTTTATTAATTGACAGTATATCCTGTCGATTATTAAGGGTATGATTAGTACCCTTACTAGTTAAGTATAAACTATATATTAGTAAGTATATAATATACTATATTATATTTCTATTCTTTTTATTATTTATGGGAAACTGGGAGTAAGTAGAGGTCAGGTGGGGGAGGGAATTTCTTTATTAATATTATTGAACAGTGCTATTACCATGTCTATGTTTAGAAATTGTTTAAATCTTACTGTTTCCTAAATGAGGAATTTTACTGGTACTTTGGAGAATCTTCACCCTCTCCCACGCACACACACACACACGCACACACACACACGCGCACACACACAGTCTTGATGTTAGCAAATCCAGTCTAGTCCTGCAGTTGCTTACTCTTTTTTCATAGCCATACACTCAAAAGGTCTCTATTCAACTTCTAATTTCCATATCACTTTAGGCAGTCTGCATGAGTAGGTATCTCTCTCTCCTACATGGCCCACAACTGATCCGTAAGGTCCATTCAAACATTCTCTTCCTGAGATATCTCTGTGAGTGGAGGTGGATCCCAAAGCAGCAGCCACTCCCTTTTGCTCTGCCACCAAAGCAGATAGTCAGCCCATCTCTCATCCTGTAGATTTCCCAAGAAGGCTTAAAATGCCTGTTCAGTATGCTTTTCCTAACTGTTGGGAAATACATCAAGCTCTCCAAATAATTCCATTAAACTCTTTAAAGAAGAGTGGGACTTACTGTACAATAGCAGCTTTCACCAAATAGATCTTCTTGAACAACTTTCTCAGTTTCCAGCCACATAGCACCGTAAATACTCACAAAGGTAAGTAATCTAATCCTCAGATATTTTTGTTTTACAGCCCCCAGGAAGGTCTAACCAAAAGTTACTTTGGTATTTGATATCTCCTCAATATTTATATCTTATTCAAAATTTCAAATTTTGACATCCTATTGTGTTAACATAGGTCTACCTAATGTCTCCATTTGGGTCATGTTAGGCACGTCCAGATTAATGAAAACCAGGTGATTTACATTTCCCCTTTCTCCGCTGTATCAGTAAATGCCACGTCCATCCATCTAATTGTAAAGAAAATGACTTAGGGTACAGTCTATATTCTTCCTTCCTACAACCCACCCTTATAATATAACCAATCAGCAATTCTTATTCAGACTACCTTAAAAAAGATATAATCATCTCCACTGCTTCCACCCTAGCCCTCTTTCATTGATTGCTTGACCAGATGAATACAATAACCTTTTTATTGTCCCCCTGCTTCCTTTCTTGGCACAGCCCACCGTGGCCCCTTATAATTGCCTTACATCATCTAGAATGGCCTTTAAAAATAGCTTATATTATATAATTTCTTTGTTTTATAAACTTTCGATGCATCCCATTGTCCTTGTGTGATAACATAACAAAATCAAAATTAAAAATATCTTCTATGACTACAGAGAACAGACTTGTGGTTACTAAGGAGAAGGGGGGTGGGGGAGGGTTGGAATAGAAGTTTGGGATTAGTAGATGGAAACTACTGTATTTAGAATGGATAAACAACAAGGTTCTACTGTATAGCACAGAGAACTATATTCAATATCCTTTGATAAACCATAATGGTAAAGAATGTGGAAAAGTGTGTATATATATATATATATATATTTATATATAACTGAATCACTTCGCTGTACAGCAGAAATTCACATAACATTGTAAATCAACTATACTTCAATCAAATAAATTTTAAAAATGTATGAGTAAATACACATATACCTCCTCAGCCTCATTTTCCACATTCCAGTCACACTAGCTCCTTTTCACTTCCATAAACATGCCAAATTACTCCTATCTCAGGGCCTGCCACCAGCCATTTTATCATCCTGTGCACTTTCCTCCTGGATGACTGTGAGCCTGACCGCCATTTATCATTCAGATCTCAGTTAAAATGACACCACTTCCAAGAGGACTCCTCTGATTATCTAAAACAAAACACCTTCTCAAAAAGCAATAACTCTCTGTTGTGTCACTCCTATTTCTTTATCCTTCAGAAAACCTACTACACTTATAAGGAATTTTGTGTGTTTTTGGTTTACATTTTATTTCTTTTTCTCCCCATGAGTCAATAAGTTAAGATCCTCAAAGAAAAGAACTAGCTCTCTTGTTTACAACTGCATTTCCAATTGTAAACATTCCCCACTGCAAACATAAGTAATTCATCCACATTATAAAGCTTTTATCACTTTCCACAGATATTTTCTATGGATACTTTAAAATACTTGTTACTTTAAAAATTTGACTCAGTAAATTCATTTATTTATGTAGTCACAGACCTGTAGGGTCATGTATAGTTTGATATCTTGCAAAGCATTTTATGTAGAAAGTAAATTGGTAAGTGCAGTGATAAAGATGATTGGATTATATGACAACATAAATGTCTATGTAAATGGTAGCAGGGTGGCAGAGAGAATAAAGCTTCTAGGAGGTAGTTAACCAGAACTTATTTCTTTACAATGAATAGCAAAATAAGGATTGGTAAGGAGCATTAAGGGCAAAAGGAACACCATATACAAAGGCTTAGGACTGAATAAAAGCATGCAGATATCTAAATATGAAAAATAATGTGCAGAGTTATGGTAAAAAATGTATTTTAAGGATTTTTAATTTAAAATGACAAGTATAATAATTTATAGAATGCTTAAATGCAAATTACATCTGATCACATCTGCCTTTTAAAAAGATCTAACCTTGAGGCTTACTGAGAACTCATAGATAAGACCCACAATTGAAGTGTTTCAATAATCTAAGTAAGAAATGGTTAAGACACCAACTAAGGAGTAGACATGGATATAGATGGATTCAAGACAGAATTCTTATGGTAGAAATTTTAAGATGAGGTGACTGATAAGCTACAAGAGGGAGGTAAAGGTCAAGGGTGACTCATTGGTTTATGATTGGATGATAGGAAGATTCACTGTGAGAAAGGAACCTGTTTAAAATTTAAGTTTGATCAAGTTAATTTTGAAATGCCTGGGAGATTTCTAGATTGGGATGTGCACTAGGTGAGGGACTGAGAGATCAGTATTGGAGGTAGAGATTTTGCAGTTATTACAGACAATTATTCTGAAATCTTAGGTGTATTGGATTCAATAATCAAATAAAGCAGGGGTCTCTAAACCCCGAGTCGTGGCCTGGTACAGGTCTGCGGCCTGCTAGGAGCCGGGCCGCACAGCAGGAGGTGAGCAGTGAGTGAGCAAAGCTTCATTTGCTGCTCCCCATGGCTTGAGTTACTGCCTGAAACATCTCCTCCCGCACCCCCCCCTCCCCTGCCACCAGTCCATAGAAAAATTGTCTTCCAGGAAACCGGGCCCTGGTGCCAAAAAGGTTGGGGACCACTGAAATAAAGTACAGTTGACCCTTGAACAACTCAGGGACTAGGGACACTGAGTGTCCATATAGTTGAAAATCCAAGATAACTTATAGTCAACCCACACTGTTACATAGTTCCTCTGTATCTGTGGTTGAATATATGCAGATTCAACTAACCTCGGATGGTATAGTAGTGTTGTATTTACTGGTGAAAAAAATCTGCATATAAATGGACCCTTGCAGTCCAAACCCATGTCATTCAAGGTTCAACTGTACGTTTAACTTCTATGTGGTAAATAACCACTTTGAAAATTTGAAGTTGAACTTTCAAGTCACCAGAGATATGAAAGAATTTGAATTGGACAGGAGAAAAACTGAGCAATTTGGCAATCTCCTTGATTAATGAGGAGTAACTATAAATCCTAAATCAATAGATGACATAGATGAGAAATTTATAGTACAGATTGGATAAAAATTTTAAAAGAAAGATCAATATTGTTGGAAACATTTTGAAAGTTAACAGTGAAAATAAACTCTGGTGTCTTAAGTATTTTATCTCTAATTTCCAAACTTGAATTATACAGGGTCAAGTTAGTGAGAATTTCCTTTTCAAAGGACTATAAAAGAGTTTTAAGCAGAGGAATACTAGGTTTCACTATGGCAAATTTGTATTTTCTAGGAACACTTTGAGGTTATAGGTGCCCTGTTCATAAAAAAAAAAGAGAGCAGTGTGGCACAGGGTTAAGAATATGAGAATATTTCCATAAATTTGCCATAAGATAAACACAGGGTGAGGTCTGAAGAAATGATGATGAAGCTAGCAGCTGTATCCATGTCTGAAAGCACAAAGCTTTGATGCCAAAAACGTGGCCTCTGTGCACCAGTGCCAAATTGAACCTCGGAGACAGAGTTTTGGGTGAAGTAGAAAAAAATAGCTTGGGGCTTCCCTGGTGGTCCAGTGCTTAAGACTTTGCCTTCCAGTGCAGGGGGTGTGAGTTCAATCCCTGGTCCGGGAGCTAAGATCCCACATGCCTTGTGGCCAAAAAAACCAAATCATAAAACAGAAGAAATACTGTAACAAATTCAATAAAGACTTTAAAAATGGTCCATATCAAAAAAAAAATAGCTTTATTGCTTTGCCAAGCAAAGGGGGACACAGCAGGCCCCTCAAAACTGTGTGTCCCCACCTGGGAGGATTTGAGCTTTTCTGGTTCTTTTTATCTGGCCTCAGGTGGTCTCTTGATGAGATTCTCAAGGTTCCTTTAATCTTCTCTGGAATGAAGAATGCTAACATCTTCCATTTGTTAGGTGTTTTAGTTCTGTAAAGAGCTCAAAGATATTGTATCCCTTGAGGAGGAACCAGGACCTGCCCCAAGGCTGCACTGTTGTTTCTTGGCTGCTCCTCCCTTGTCTCTGCAACAGATTAGCAACTGTGTGAAAGGCTTCCATGCCCAGGAGCCCCACAGGGTTTGGTTTCAACTTCATGAGCCTAATTGATATTTAGATTTAGAGGCTTCAGAAACCCTACCCCATAGATTTAGTCTGTATTCTGTGCATAGAGATATATTTGGTTCCATAGGGTATTAAAAAAAAGTATACATTAATAGGAATCACAGCCTTAATTATAATACCAATAAAAATCATCACCAGTATAACACTCCCATTGTAATGAAAGAGGGTTAACCATTTTCTTATAATTTCATTTCATACTTAATGATTAAAGTCTCAGTAAAAGACATTGTCCAACTTTGTCATGTGGTTACACCCTTGGACAAAGGAGAAAAGAATGTCTTTTCTTTTTTTGGTAATCTTTTTATTTTTTTCAGTTGGGCTGAAATTCACATAACAACATTAACAAAAGAATTCAGAAGCATTTACATTCATGATGATGTACAACCACCATTTCTATTTAGTTCTAAAACATTTTCATTGCCCCCATATAAAACCACATACTTATCAAGCTGTTACTTCTCATTCTTCCTTTCCCTCAGCCCCTAACAACTGACAACTTGCTTTATGTCTCCAAATCCATACAGACATCCTTGTTATAGCATGTGTCAGTGTTTCATTATTTTCTATGGAATAGTATTACAATACGGAATAATATTCCACTGCATATTGCAAGGTCGGATCTTAACAAACGGCACCGCGAAACAGAGGAAAGCTTCAAGTGAGCTTTATTAGGGAGCGCTGCCGGGCGAGGTTCACTGGTCCGAGAGAAAGGGGCCAGAGAAGTCGCACCCGGGCAAGGGTTGGGCAAGATTTTATAAGGGAAGAAGGGAAAGGGGTGTGGTGAATCTGGGAGGGCGCAGGGTATTCCTTATTTGGTGGTCTTTTCGGGTATCCTGGGGGACCGGTAGTCCCGCCCCTCGAAAGGCGGAAAGGCTGGGCCGGGTGCAAAGTCCCCAGGTCAGTTCCTGGAACTGGGTGGTCTGGAAAGTCTCCATGTCAGTTTCTGGAACTGGGTGGTGCAGAGAGTTTCGGTCTGATGCAACCTGTGAATCTGATTGTGTTCCCCTGCCTCGGGCCAGTTGGCCTTACATATATATATATATATATATATATATATATATATTACAGTTTGTTTATCCATTCATCTATTGATGGACATTTGGGTTGTCTCCATCTTTGGCTATTGTGAATAGCACTGCTGTGAATATCCATGTACAAATATTTGAGTTTGTGTTTTCAGATCTTAGGGTTACATACCTAAGAGTGGGGTTGCTGTGTCATGTGGTAGTTCTACGTTTAACTTTTTGAGAAATTACCAAACTCGTATGCACAGTAGCTGTACCATTTTAAATTCCCATCAGCAATATACTATGATTCTAATATATATACATCCTGGCCAAGAATTTTTTTTTTTTTAAGGTGTGAAGTAATATCGCATGACTTTGATTTACATGTCCCTAATGACTAATGATGTTAAGTATCTTATTGTGTGCCTGTGGGCCTTTTCTATATATTCCTTAAAGAAATGTCTGTTCAAGTCCTCTGCCCATATTTTAATTGGGTTGTTTATCTTTTTGTTGTTGAGAATAGGACATCTTGTGTGCAGCCAACAAAAGGAGACATATGAAGGAAAGTGAAATGTTATTACCTAAATAAAGGTAAATGGATTTTGAACAACCAAACAAATGTGTGTCATAATATCTTTAAGCTTTTCTACCTGCACAAGACAGGATACATTTTGGCGTTTATTGCATTTAATTTTTTTCTTTGAATTTGAAGGATGTTAAAGGTGAGGGCCAGATATCTTTCATGGTTATACTGCATATAACACAATATTTGTTGATTTATTTTTTAATTTAACAATGACATGTTTACTCAGTTTGGTGATCACTGAGGATATCTTCCATAAAGTTATTTTATCAAGTATCTGAATATCTGAATGCACGTATCCTTTTCTATAATGTCTACTTCTAGATTGAAATACTAGTTATGTAGTAGGTCTGACGTGAACACTTGCAGCAGATTTATGCTTATACTCTAATTAGTGGGATGCACTTATTTGAAAGAGTCTTGTTGGAAAAAATATTGAGGTGGTAGGATGTGGTTTTTGCACAATCAACATAATAGGATTCAGGTGGACAGAGCATTGAGTTAGGAGGACTCTAGTCACATAGCATACTGAGTTGTTCATGTAACACTTAAAAGTGAATTATGAGGGCCTATTTGAACAGGAAAATGCTTTAAGAATATGTATTTATATTGAATCATCAGGAAAGGCTTTGAAGTGTCCATCTGTGACAAGTATAGAAAACATAACACTGAAATGGACCCAAATAATTCTCACAATGTAATTTGCAGAGTTTGCAAAACTTTTGCATTTTAGTCACCCAAAGAAGAAAATCCATAGTGCATTAGGCCTGTCTTTTTATTTACACATATGTTTATTCTCTCGGTGTAGAAAATTGAATGAAATAGACTTGCACGTTTCTTCTGTGGCTGTCATTATTAGCCTGAATATAATCAGGTTAATGAAAGCAATTTCATTTTTTGTTGGTAAAATATAACTCTTGATGTAGTTTTGATATGCTTGTGGCTATTTAAAACTGACATCTCTCTCACTGAATCCTGCAATCAATGCAATTGAGGTAGAAAGCCATTTGTTTTATTCCCAATTCCATGCCTGACTTTGTAAATGTTACACATAAGCCCAACAACTGGATAATGCCTGTGAACAAGGGGCTAATGTCCCTTACCAGTTGGTAAATTAGTATAGTGTGCTTGTGAGAAAATTTTTGTTCTCCACCTACACATTTGTTTGTTCAAAGAATTGCTTCTTAGTGATTATAAAGTGAAAACTCTTACTCCCTAAATGGAAAGGCAGCAATAAAAGAGCATAATTTCTTGAGTGTGAGAGGTCTACATTTGAATTCCTTATCTTACAGTTTTGTAGCTTTGTAACTTCGACAAATTATGTAATTTCCTCAATCCTCTATTTTTTTTTTCGTTTGTTTGATTAGTAACTTTCTGCCTAAAAGAAAGTTATAACTTCCATGTTATTCATTATTTCTGCATGGGCTACTACATTGACCATAAAGACAACTCTTTTAGAAGTAATTCATGCCATTATGATGCTAGTGATTTAAATTATTTAGTCACATAGTATTTTATCAGGTTTTTATTCTCTTCTGTCTCAGTTGCAAGGGGCAATTCATGACCCTTTGGTTTACATTTATGACTCAGATATTTACTCTACCTGACTTTGTGGTTTCTTGTTCTAACGATGAGTATTTAATTGCCTTTGGTTTCATTTTTACAGCTGTAAGATGGTTTCGATATTACATCACTGCTCAAATATAATTCATTAATTTCTCTGTAAATGTTTGTCATTTTAGTTGCTGAGTATAGGATATTAGAGAGTCAATACGTTTTTGTTTTTTTTTTAATGGGAGATTGAGGAAACAACTGTGTCCTGTGTACTGGAAACTCTTTCTCATTTTATATCTTAACAACCAGAACATATTTATTAAATAATAATATTTTAAATTTATTTTGATAGCTAACGTTTATTAAATGCTTTCTATATCAGACCATGATTTGAGGGGTTTACCTATATGTCACTTAATCTTTACAACCCTATGAGATTAATACTAACATTATCTCAGTTTTTTAGATGGTACAGAAAGGTAATGCATCCAAGTCATCATATTAGTGAAAGGTTTTACTTTTCTGAGTAGTTATTACTCAGTAGTTAGTTAATTCCTAGTTCTTTAATAGCTGAAAACAGTATAAGAAAAACTCTCAAAATGTAAATAAAAAACAGCTAAAAGAATTTCAATTTCATGCAAATGGTGTATGGGAAATATTTTGACGTAATACTCTTCCCAATCACATAACACCACAACAGAAAAACTCTAAAGATAGGCAATTTGATCAAGGGCCATATACAAAAATAAGAAAGACTTGGTATACTAATTATTTGGTTTATCCATTATAGGTATACTAGGGAATGTAGATAACACCTGGAGGTACTTAAAATAACATATATTCATAGTTTGGATATTTGTATATGGTCTTATCAAACTAAAGTCAGTTTTGCATTTTCTAGCTTTTTGCTACCATAGAATCAAACACTTATTTGCTTGCTCTTTCACGTGCTATGATTTCATCAATATATACTTAAATGAATATCATAATTCTGGGAACTCTTTGCCTATTGCCCAGTCTATTCTGAAGATGAATATAGTTTAGCCTAAAATGTTTTATTTTACATATTTTTTTTTAAGAATTATTAAATTAGGCCAAGATTTAAAAAATCAAAACCTTCCCAATAACAATCTCTTCTCCTTTTCTTGGGGAAAGTGACCAGAAGATTTGGAAACACTGTACCAGAACTCAGCTGGAGTTAAATTGCAGTTGCATAATTCAGACAGGATATATACTTTCCAGTTCAGGAGAGTAGCCATCAATTTATTGTCTCCTTGACAGAAAATCTGAAAGTCAACTACAGTTCATCATCATTTGCTGTTTTCCTTTTTAGAGTAAATAAATATTACCCTGTTTCTATATCTTTAACAAAGATGTGCAAGTGAAAAATAAATCTAGGAGAGCTAATATTTCAAGAAAGCAAGATATAAACAGTATTTCTTTGTGGAAATAAACATTATTCTTATCATTTACTGTAAAAGCAAAGTATTTAGTATATAATCTATATCTTTGGTCACATACCCACATTGACTCCTATAGGTATTCGAGTTTGTGACCCCTGGTCTAGAGATATGCAACAGTAGAAATCCTTCTGAATTTCAGTTTCTATATTTCTATCAATTGTAGTGCTGTTTAACAGCACATGGGTGGTTCATCAGTTTAAGCCAGTTTTCAGGGTAGGAATGTCAGAGGAATGCATCTGTCACAGAAAATTAAGAAACATCCATACAGTACCTAATGGCCTAAAAAACTTAATCTGTTTCCCAAATCACTTGACTTACTGTCTAGGGTTTTTTTTTCTCCACTGAGGAATATCAAGTTCAATATCATTCCTGCAGACTTCAAATGAAATCAGATTGTCGGCTCTTTCAAACGTAAATCCAATAATTAATATCTGGTTGGCAGGCTCTTATATGGATTGTTTCTTAAAAACTAAAGATGATAATTGAATTTAAAATGCTGTGCTTAACATTTTAGGGTGATACATGGTGAATGCAATGGAGAATCGTTTTCTGTCAGTGTGGATTTCTTAATGAAAATTCACTTAAATGAGGGCTTATCAATTTGTAGTATATTATCTCACTCTGGTTCAGACCAAGCTTCACTGAACACATGCCCGCCCCCTACACATAATAAATTGCATCTTGGCAGTGCAATTCTTTTAAATAAATATTTTCTCTCTTTTAATTTTAAATAAGCCTTTACCATCTGTTCTGTCCTTTCGTTGCAAATGCTGAAGAACGTAACTTACTATTGTGCCATTTACAAACTGCAGACAGAGAAGTGACTTAGTGCTTGGCATGTCTTTATTCTTAATTCTACAGTCAGTAATTTTTTTCCCTTTCTTATGTTTCAGATATAATGGGGGATATTATTCTGTTCTGACGTGTTGAAATCTTTTCCAGCAAAAAGGGAACACAGGGAAGGAAAAGTGATTAATCAAAAGACTTAACCAAGGCCATATCTGTAGAAATGTGATGTACCTGTAGGATTATAATCATATAAAGAGAATGTTAACCCTAATTGTATCAGGCAGATACAATACAGATTGCATCATAGCCAAGACCTTTGGTAAAGGATTCTGTTTGTCTCCTAAGAGGGACAAGGGATCTTTACAAAGAAACAGAGAATTAAAGCTTGCATTCATCCTGTCTACATCTTTTGAAAGGCTACACACTCTATGAACTTAGCAAAAATTAGCTGGACGTTAGAAAGGCATCAAACACTAAAGAGGAAAGTGGTATATTAAGTCTGGTTAAAGCATAAAAGTTATATTCAATTCAATTTATTGTTCATCAAGCCCTTTCTTTAAAGAAATAACATAGTGAGGTACCTAGCTGAATATATTCATAATGAAAATAAAAGCTGCTGATTAATTGAAAACAAAAACAGGAAACCCTTGTACAATGTTTGTTAGGAATTCATAAGGAACTAATGTCACTAACAGGAAAGTGTTGATATTCTTCAAAACCAGAGCACATGAGCGTTCATTCTTGGCTACTTTGGTCAAAAAGCCTTCCCAGGTTGTGACTAGGCATTCCCTTGAGAGGTTTTTTCTGTATTGCTTTCTCGACTCTCCATGTTACAGCTGTCAGACAGTGGACTCAGCTGTCTAGAATACTGTACCCTGGCCAAGGCCAGATTTACCTTTGTCCCCTGGTCTATAATTCAGGACCAGACGTTATTAGGGTGGTCAGTTTTGTAGAATTAAAAACATAGACATACCAAAGCCCTCTGAAGCATTGCTGCCCAGAAATTGTGTCTAGTTTGTTGTAGTCCTTCCTAGAGCTAAAATCATTTCTTACCTTGTGCTCTTTAAAGATGACCTGGTAGTAATCATCACAGGTATCCCATCTATTCTACTTCTTCCCTCTGCCAAAACTGCTCCTCTCTTTCACAACTGATACAATAGGAAGAGAAATGTTGATCATTAAAATTAAATGAAATTAAAAAGCTACAGATGCCTCTGCCATTTAAGAGAAGTAAAATAAATTACACAGATTTTTCTGTTTGATATCAGTGTAAGTAGATTAGTAAGTAACTTTCCTTTATCTTGTAAAATTCCCCAAAGAAACAATGAATTAGAAATGGAATACAGAGAATAGAAATATTGTACCATCTATCTATACAATGAATTAAAAAGCTGGTAATTGAAAAGGAACTAAGAAAAAAAAAAGTTATATCATCTGGGTATGCTAACAGATGGACCAAAAAACCACTTTCTTTTTAAATTAATTATTGGATCAAAGATAAAACCTAAAATGAAACTGCAGTTTACCTAGAATATATATAA
The DNA here is from genome assembly GCF_949987515.2 of Delphinus delphis. NCBI lineage: Eukaryota > Metazoa > Chordata > Mammalia > Artiodactyla > Delphinidae > Delphinus > Delphinus delphis. The sequence continues at coordinate 29,293,016 of NC_082688.1, forward strand.
TAATGAAACATTACATATTAGAATGCATAAGGTATAGAACTAAACTCTCAAAGGAAAATTAAATATATACATTGATAAATGAAAAAAGGAAAATTAATTAAACATGTGATTCAGAAAATTAGTAAATGAGCAATAAAATAAAATGGAAGCATAAAGCAAGAAATAATAAAGGTTAAGCAGGAAACAATGAATTAGAAAAAAAGAGTAGAACACACAAACAAAAAAAATCAGGTTCTTTGGCAAAATCAATATAGTAGCTAATCACTAGCTAATATGAACCTGCAGAAAATGAGAAAAGAACGAATGTGCAAAATAAGTAATGATAAGGAAAATAACTACAAAAACAAAATGAAAAGACTCATAAGAAACCGTCTTGCACAGCTCTATACAAATACGTTTGGAAACTGGGATATCATTTATTTTTAGGAAATGTAATTTATGAAAACTAATTTTAAAAGAAGAAGGTAGTCTAAATAGAATGATTCCCATGGAATAAAGAGATAATAACCCTCTCCCAAGTATATGTAGCTCATATGATTTAAAGAAGAATTCCAACACAAAATTCTATAAAATAATTCCAGTGCTCCTTAAATAGTTTCAGAATATTGAGGGGTAAAAGAAAACTTTATAATTCCTATTTTAAGAAAATATAGTGAAACACCAATATAAATTACAAAGAAAACAAAGGCCAATCTAATTTATGAATATTAATGCCAGAGTGTTAATTTTAGTAAATAAAAGCAAAATAGGAAAATAATACATCATGATGATGAATAATATAGTTTATCACATTACTGTATCTAACAAAAGTTCATATGATTCTTCTTATAAGAGGTAAGCATTTGATAAAATATTTCTATTTGGGTGGGATTAATGCTTAATGATAAATAAAATAAATAATAAAATAGAGATCCGTCCTATTTAGCTTACAAAATATGTTCATTAACTGTATAGCATTTTAAGGAAATTAAGAAATATTCATTAACATGGCTATTACTTAACATTTTACTGAGAGTGGTAGTCAGTACAAGTAGAAATGATAAAGGAATCAGAGACATATGTAGATGTGTGAATAAAATATTACTACTCTCCTATGATCTGATTTTATACTCAGAAAAATTAAAATAAACTAGAAATTTTAAGTATATACTAATTCATAGAAATAACATAGTACCAAATTAATATTTAGAAATACTAGGTGCCACATATTTCAGTAGCAGTTGCTTAGAAGATATCATAGAGGAAAAGACGCCTTTTAGATTAGCAAGAAAGAATACCTAGGGATAAATGTCTGTGGAAAGAACTATATTTAAAAAACACTGTGTAAAATTTGAATTAAATAAAAACTTTTGAATTCTGCAAAGCAACAAAAAAAAATAATAAATGGAAATGCATACTGTGTTACTGCTTTAAAAAATCACAAGAATGCCAGTATTAAGAGTCTCATGTGGATATGTTATATACCTTACATGTAGTATCTCACATCATTGGGAGAAAAGATATGCATTTAATACATGAACAACTGAAGAACCAGTTAGAAAAATCATTTGGCATTCATACTGCATGCCAATTACGATAATATGTTTCAAATAAATGAAACACTTAAATATATACAAAAAAATATAGTGTTACTTGAGAAAATATAATTCTTTACTAACTTTGTGATACAAAAATCTAACTATAAAAAAGGAAATATTCAGAAACTTGACAGCCTAAAACATCTTTTTAAAAAAATAATCTCAGTCAAAAGATAATTGACGAATTGGAAAAAAATTATGAATTTTAAAGTAGAAAATCTGCACATAGGACATTTTTCATATAGATTTATAAAAGCCAAAAAAACTATAAAATTGGCAAAGACTGAACACAAAATTTCTAGAAAAATAGGTTTTAAAAAGCTTCTGAAACATAGGAATCACTAGAAAGTTGATTACAGCAGGCAGTTCAATTTAGACAGTTCAATTAAAACTGAGGTACTGGGCTTCCCTGGTGGCGCAGTGGTTGAGAGTCCACCTGCCGATGCAGGGGACACGGGTTCGTGCCCCGGTCCGGGAAGATCCCACATGCCACGGAGCGGCTGGGCCCGTGAGCCATGGCCACTGAGCCTGCGCGTCTGGAGCCTGTGCTCTGCAATGGGAGAGGCCACAACAGTGAGAGGCCCGTGTACAGCAAAAAAAAAAACAACAAAAAAACCTGAGGTACTGTTTTTCACTTACCATATTATAAAATATTATATTATAAATATAAATATTATATATATGTTATATATATTATATATAAATATAAAATATTCAAATTTTTATGCTAAAACCCTATATGTATTCTTTGGGCGTATAACATTTTTTTACTAATTTATTTTTTATAGCTTTATTGGAGTATAATAGCTTTACAATGTAGTGTTAGTTTCTGTTGTACAACAAAGTGAATGAGCTATAAGTATACATACATCCCCATATCCCCTCCCTCTTAAGCCTCCCTCCCATCCTCCCTATCCCACTCCTCTAGGTCATCACAAAGCATCCAGCTGATCTCCCTGTACTATGCAGCAGCTTCCCACTAGCCATCCATTTTACATTTGGTAGTGTACATATGTCAGTGCTACTCTCTCACTTTGTTCCAGCTTCCCCTTCCCCACCATGTCCTCAAGTCCATTCTCTATGTGTGCGTCTTTATTCCTGCCCTGCCACTAGGTTCATTAGTACCATTTTTTTAGATTCCATATGTGTGTGTTAGCATATGGTATTTGTTTTACTCTTTCTGACTTCACTCTGTGTGACAGACTCTAGGTCCATCCACCTCATTACAAATAACTCAATTTCATTCCTTTTTGTGGCTGAGTAATATTCCATTGTATATATGTGCCACATCTTCTTTATCCATTCATCTGTCATTGGACATTTAGGTTGCTTCCATGCGCTGGCAGTTGTAAATAATGCTGCAGTGAACATTGTGGTACATGTCTCTTTTTGAATTATGGTTTTCTCAGGGTGTATGCCCAGTATTGGGATTGCTGGGTCATATGGTAGTTCTATTTTTAGTTTTTTAACAAACGTCCATACTGTTCTCCATAGTGGCTGTATCAATTTACTTTCTCACCAACAGTGCATGAGGGTTCCCTTTTCTCCACACCCTCTCCAGCATTTATTGTTTGTAGATTTTTTGATGATGGCCATTCTGACAGGTGTGAGGTGATACCTCATTATGGTGGGCAGTATAATTTGATACATTCTCTATGGAGGTCAATTTATAATCATTTAACACTTTATCAATTCATCTATCCTTTGACTCAGCAATTCCAGTCTGGGAATTTATCCTGGAGATAAACAGATACGATGCATTGAAAATGACAAATGTTCTTTGCAGTGTTGTTAGAAAACAGAAAACAAACAACCTCCACGCCCCTGCCAAAGTTGGGAAATGCACATCCGCAGCCTAAATGTCCGTCATCTGAAAACCAGTTGAATAAATGATATTTTGATCTATAAAATGGAACATGATAAAACTGGTAGGGGGGGAGGGAGGGAGAGAGAGAGAGAGAGAGGAGCCTATCTGTATTGATATGAAGCATTCCAAGATATATTTGATAAGTAATAAATCAATGTGCATGACAGTAAATTTCCATTTACAGAAAAAAAAAAAGGAAAAATCAGTTTACATTCAATTTGCTTACATGTGCTTTAAAATATTTCCAACAGGTGACACACAAACCCAGTAATAGGAATTTCTTATGGGGAAACTTGCTTAGAGCAGAGGTGAGAGAGAATTTCCACTGCAAATTTTATTTGACTTTTTTGACTTTGAATCATACGAATGTATTACTTACTGAAAAAGTGAAATAGTAATAAATTAATAAATATTTTATAGCTATCATTACCTTAATTTACTAATGAGGAAGAGATTTCTCCTTAAGATTTTTAGGAATTAAAGAAGCTATTATAATGTTAATATTTTACATTGCTCTGGGCTGAGAAAAGGAAATTCAGAGTAACTTTCAGAATGTAGTTTTGGAAATGTAAAGTTTGACCTGAACAATTTGTGTGTAACTATAGTTGCTACTCTTTAAGATATAGAAGTAATATAATACTTATTTTTTGTACTTTTGGATTGATACGGAGCAAAGACAAATGAACAGTGATGGAAACAATGGGGTTAAGTAAGAAAAATGAGGATCATGAAAATGATTTTATAGCAGTTTATGGAATGATGGGTGTGTTGAATTTCTTATACATGTGATGGATGTTCAAGGTAATTTATGTAAAATGTGATAATCATACTTCTCTGACCCAAGCCTAGAGAACTTCTTCCCCCACACAAAAATTTACTCTTCCAGGTTAATACAGCTGTTAGCTGGTGCTCTGGGTGCAGAGACATATCCTTGCCTTTAACTCAAATGTTCTGACCCATGCTGTGTCTCCTAGTTCCTTTATGAATTAACCAGCAATGGACCCATTGTCTGTCCATACTTCAATATGTGGAAGCTACTGGGTTTGAGCCAGATGCAGACAGTGATGCAAAGATTCCCATCTCTGATGTGTAACCACCACAGTCATTGAGTTGGTAATTTCCATTCAAAATTAACCCACTTGTTTTTGGAGAGAGCAGGTCTTCCTAGAGAGGTGTAATTTTTTGTGTGTAAACTCATGGTCAGTGATGATACCCACAGCTAGATCATCCAATACATTTACTTCTTTAGCATAAGGCTTCAGTTCTCATGTAATTTACCACTGATGAAGAAATTAGTTTCTTCATTTCAGTGCAAGGGTTGCAGCTTACCTATCCTGCCACAGGAGATAACTTTAATTTAGGAAACTTCAAATCCCTGTCTTGCTCTAATGGAAGTTCATAGGTCTTTATACACAAGAGAAATGATAGGCATTGATACCCTCTGAGGAGTATGCCTGAATAAGATCAGTATTTTATGTTCTTTTGAGAGCTTAAATTTAAAAAAAAAAAAAGCTCTATTGACCTTTAATATATTTAATCCAAACCTATGAAGAATGATCAGAAAACTTCTACTTTATGTTTAAAAATCTTACAACTAACAAGAGTATAAATTGTTAAATACTGTGGAAAATGATTTGGCCTAGTATATATGAGGAATTGCATATCCAAAGAATCAGCAAGCCTTCTACTTGGCCCCAGATACACTGAAGGACCTCCTGCAATATATACCAGTATATAAACATACATGTATATGTATATATAGGTATGTGTATATATGTGTATATACTATGCAGATATGAAAATGAGTTATAGCTATATATACGTATGTATAAAATATTTTTAAAGTGATTAATAAAAATATATTTATTAAACAATACATACAATATGACTCCATTTTTATTAACATAAAAAATTAGGCAATATACAAAATTTGATGCAGTGAACATTTGATGAGAGGAGGATGGACTGAAAAGTGGATGGGATAAGGTAAGGGCCCAGAATGTGCTTACATATTATTATTAATGTTAAGTTATTAGGTGTTGGGTGGATAGTGTTTGCTCTATCTATTTATAATAGTAGTTTGTTTGCATAAATTAATTTATAATGTTAAAAGATATAAAATAACTCATAAACATTATCTCATGGTTTGTTAGAGTTGATTTTAACTTCCATTAAAAAAAAATGTGCTACCATATGCCAGTAGTATTACACTCCAGAGAAACCTCATTCAATAAACCTAACTGAAGGAGCTGTGGCCAAAATGGTGGAATAGAAGTACCCTTACCTCACGTCCTCCCACAGGCACACCAAAATTACAGCTATTTACAGAGCAACTATTTATGAGAATGACCTGAAGACTAGCAGAAGAGATTTTCCACAACTTAAGACATAAAGAAGGAACCACAGGGAGATGAGTAGGAGAGGCAGAGATACAGTATAATGAAAGCCCCCATCCCCCTGTAGGCAACCCACAATAAGGAGGATAATCATAATTGCAGAGGTTCTCTGCAAGGAGTGAGGGGTTCAAGCCCCACATGAGTTTCCGCAGCCTGGGGGTTGTGGAAAGGTCAGCAGGGCTTCAAAGAGCCAGGGGACTGTAGAAAACAGAAACTCTATTTTTAAAGGGCACATGCAAAATCTCGTACACTCAGAGTCCCAGCACAGAGGCAGTAATTTGAAAGGAGCCTGGGTCAGGCCCACTTGCTGATCTTGAAGAGCCTCACAGAGAAGCAGGAGACAATTGGGACTCCCTGTGGAGACATAGATGCTGGTGGTAGCAATCTTTGGGAGCTTGTTCCACCACAGGTACACTGATGCTGGCAAGTGCCATTTTGGAATTCTCCTGATAGCCTATTAGAGCTGAGGACTTACCTAACCACCAGTGGGCCAGCATCAAACCTGGTTCCCCTGGGCCCCCACAGCCAGTCACTCCGGGACCAGGCCCAAACCATCAGTGGGCTGGCAGCTACTGCATGAGGCAGGGCCTGGTAACCAACTGAGTAGCCCACAAAGGGGGCACCCCTGAGCATATAGCTGTGGTGACCAGCATGGAGTGTGCTGCTGGGTTCCTTATGATATCTCCTACATAAGGCCACTTTTTCAAGATTGGGAAATGTCACTCACCTATCTAACACATAGAAGTAAAAACAGAAAATGAGGCAACAGAGGACTATGTTCCAATCAAAAGTATAAGATAGAACCCCAGAAGAAGAACTAAGTGGAGATAATCAGTCTATCTGATAAAGAGTTCAAGGTTATGATCACACAGATTCTCAGTGAAGTCAAGAGAAGATGGATGAACCAATGGAAATTTTAATAAAGAGTTGGAAATTATAAAGAAGAACCAAACAGAGCTGAAGAATATAATAACTGAAATAAAAAACACACTAGAAGGAATCAACAGTAGATTTGATCATACAGAGGAACAGATCAGTGAACTGAAAGACAGAGTAGTGGAAATCATCCAAGCTGAACAGAAAAAAGAAAAGAATTTTTAAAAAATGAGGACAGTTTAAGACACCTTTGGGCAACAACAACTGTCATAACTTTTGCATTATAGAGGTCCCAGAAAGAGAAAAGAGAGAAAGGGACAGAGAACTTATTTGAAGAAATAATAGCTGAAAACTTATGTAACCTGGGAAAGGAAAATGATATCCAGGTCCAGGAAGTACAGAGCATCCCAAACAACATGAACCCAAAGAGGACCACACTGAGATATTTTATAATTAAAATAGCAAAAATTAAAGCTAAAGAGAGGATCTTACAAGCAGCAAGAGAAAAGCAACTGGTTACATACAAGGGAACTCCCATTATACCATCAGTAGAATTTTTAGCAGAAAATTTGCAGTCCAGAAGGGAGTGGCATGATATATTCAAAGTGATGAAAGGACAAAAACCTAAAACCACAAATACTCTACCCAGCCAGGCTATTACTGAGACTTGATGGAGAGATAAAAAATTTTACAAAGAAGCAAAACTAAAAGTGTTCAGCACCAGTAAACTGACTTTACAAGAAATGTTAAAGGGACTTCTCTAAGCAAAAAAGAAAACACCACAACTAAATATGAAAATTATAAAAGCAAAAACCTCATTGGTAAAGGCAAACATACAGAAAACATAGTAAGCCAATCACTCATAAAGGTGGTAGGAAGGTTAAAAGATAGAAGTATTAAAGTCAATGATATCCATAATAAGTAATTAAAGGAATTCATAAAATAAAAAGATTTAAAATAAGATTTCAAAACATAAAACATTACAGGGTGTGGTTGGAGTTAAAATGAAGGGTTGTTAGAATGCCTTCGAACTTAAGAGATCATCAACTTAAAATAATCACATATGTATATAGGTTTTATATATGAACATCATGGTAACCCAAAAATGAAAACCTATTATAAATACACACAAAAGAATAGGAATACAAACAAAACCCTAAAAATAATCAATAAGTCACAAGGAAACAGAGCAAATGAAAGAAACAAAAAAGAACTGTAAAACAACCAGAAAATAATTAACGAAATGGTGATATGTACATATCTATAAGTAACAGTACTTTAAATGAAAATGGACTGAATGGTACACTTAAAAGACATAGACTGGCTGAATAGATTTAAACAAACAAAACACAGGTGCCTCAAGAGACTCACTTCAGATTTAAGTATACATACAGACTGAAAGTGAGAAGATGGAAAAAAGTACTCATGCAAATGGAAACAAAAAGAAAGCTGTGGTAGCCATACTTATATCAGACAAAATAGATTTTAAACAAATACTGCCAAAGAGACAAAGAAAGACATTACATAAGATAAAAGATCAATCAAGCCAGAAGTTATAAAAATTGTAAATAGATAGCACCTGACATAGAAGCACCTAAATACATAAAGCAAATATTAAAAGACATAAAGGGAGAAATTAACAGTAGCAATAATAATAATAGCAAGGAACTTTAATAACCCACTTACAGTGGCCAGATCAGTCAGACAGAAAATCAGGTCAGATTTACTTCACATGTATATGTGGTGGTGGAGAGGGGGAGAGAGAGAGAGAGAGACAGAACATTCCATCCAAGAGCAGCAGAATGCATGTTCTTTTCATGGGCATATGGAACATTCTCCAGGATAAATCACATGCTAGGCCACAAAACAAGTTTCAATAAATTTAAGAAGATAGAAATTATATCAAACATAGTTTCAGACCATGATGGTATGAGACAAGCAATCAACTACAAGACAAAAAAACCCTGCAAAAAACACATGGAGGCTAAACTATATGGTATAAAACAATAGGTCAATGAAGAAATCAAAGAGGAAATTTAAAAAATACAAGCTTACAAATGAAAAAGGAAATAACAATCCAAACTCTTGGCATGCAGCAAAAGCAGTTCTGAGAGAGACACTTATAGCTATAAAAGCCTACCTCAGGAAGCAAAAGATATCTCAAATAATCTAACCTTACACCTAAGGGAACTAGGAAAAAATAACAAACAGAACCTAAAATTAGTAGAAGGAAAATAATAAAGATCATATCAGAAGTAAATAGAGACTAAAAAAATAAAACAATAGCGAAGACTAAGGAAACTAAGAGCTGGTTCTTTGAAAAGGTAAACAAGATTGATAAACTTTCGTCAAACTCATCAAGAAAAAAAGAGAGAGGACCCAAATAAGTAAAATCAGAAGTGAAAGAGGAGAGTTAAAACTGACGCTATAGAAATACAAAGGATCATAAGAGGTTACAAAGAACAACTGACCATTCATAAAATAAAGAAATGGATAAATTCCTTGAAATGTACAATCTCCCAAAAGAGAATCAGGAAGAAATAGAAAACATGAACAGACTGACTACCAGTAATGAAATTACATCCATAATTTTAAAAACTCCCAAGAGAGAAAATCTAGGACCAGATGGTGAATTCTATGAAACATTTAAAGAAGAATTAACAACTGTACTTCTCAAAATATTCTAAAAAATTAAAGAGGAAGAAATGCTTCTGAACTTATTCTGTGAGGCCAGCATTACCCTGATACCAAAACCAGTGGAAGGCACCACAAGTAAAGAAAATTACAGGCCAATATCACTGATGAACATAGATGCAAAAATCTTAAACAAAATATTAGCAAACTGATTTCAATAATACATTAAAAGAATTATACACTATGATCAAGTGGGATTTATCCTAGGCATGCAAGGATGATTCAATACATTTGATACGCCACATTAAAAAACAAGATTAAAAATCATATGATCATCTCAATAGTTGCAGAAAAAGCTTTTGACAAAATTTGACACTGATTCATGATAAAAACTCTCAACAAAGTGGATATAGATGGAACATGTCTCAACATAATAAAGGCCGTTTATAATAAACGTACAGCTGACATCATACACAATGGTTAAAAGCTGAAAGCATTTTCTGTAAGATCAGGAAAAAGACAAGTATGCTGATTCTTACTGCTTTTATTTAACATGATTGGACGTTTTAGCCATGGTAATTAGACAGGAAAAAGAAATAATCCAAATTTGACAGGAAGAAAAAAACTGTCACTGTTTGCAGAAGTTGTGATACTATATTTAGAAAATCCTAAAGACACCACAAAAAAAACGATTAAAACTTAAATTTAATAAATTTGCAGGATACAAAGTTAATATACAGAAGTCTTTTGTATTTCTATACACTAACGACAAACTATCAGAAAGAGAAATTAAGGAGACAATCCCATTTACAATTGCACAAAAAATAATAAAATACCTTGCAGTAAATCTAAGCAAGGAATAAAAGACCTGTACTCAGAAAAGTATAAAGTATAAGACACTGATGAAAGAAATTGAAGAAGGCACAAACAAATGGAAATATAAGTAATGCTCATGGAACAGAAGAATTAATATTGTTAAAATGACAGTAGTACCCCAGGCAATCTACAGATTCATTTCAACCCCTGTCAGAACACCAATGGCATTTTTCACAGAACTGGAACAAATCATTGTACAATTTTTATGGAAACAGAAAAGACTCCAAATATCCAAATCAGTCTTGAGAAAGGAGAATGTAGCTGAGCCTTGCCTTCAAACTATACTGCACTACTACAGTAATCCAAACAGTATGGCATTAGCACAAGAACAAACATACATGGAACTGAATTGAGAGCTGAGAAATAAACCCACACTTATATGGTCAATTCATCTATGACAAGGGAGGCAAGAATATGCAATGGGGAAAAGACAGCCCTTTCAAGAAATGGTGCTGGGAAACCTGGACATGCAAATGTATCAGACTGGACTTCTTTCTCTCATCATATACAACAAATCAAAATGGGTTAAAGACTTACATGTATGACCTGAAACATAACACTGTGAGAAGAAAACATGGACAGTGCTCTTTTTGACTTCAGTCTTATCAATGTTTTTGGCTCTCTCTCCTCAGGCAAGGGCAAAAAAGCAAAAATAACCAAATGGTACTAATAAAACTAAAAAAAAAAAAAACTTTTCCACATTGAAGGAAGGAAACTATCAAACAAATGAAAAGGCTGTCTACTGAATGGGAGAACATATTTGCAGGCAAGCTATTTGATAAGTGGTTAATATCCAAAGTATACCAAAAACTCATACAACTCAACATCAAAAAAACAAAACAAAAAAGAAAACAAAAAAACAACCCAACAACCCAACTTAAAAATGGACAGGAACCTTGAATAGACATTTTTCCAAAGAAGGCCTATAGATGGCCAACAGACACATGAAAAGATGCTCAACATTACTAATCATCAGGGAAATGCAAGTCAAAACCACAGTGATATATCACCTTCCTTCAGTCAGAATGGATGTTATCAAAAAGACAACAAATAACTAGTGTGGGAGAGGATGTGGAGAAAAGGAAATTCTTGTGCACTGTTAGTGGGATTGTAAGTGGGTGCAGCCACTGTGGAAACAGTATGGAGATTCCTCAAAAAATTATATAGCTATCATAAGATCCAGCAGTTCCACTTCTGCATATTTTTCCAAAGAAAACAAAAAAAGCTAATTTGAAAAGATATATGCACCCCTCTATTCACTGCAGCATTATTTACAATATCCAAGATACTTAAGCAACCTAGTGTCCACTGAAAGACGAATGGATTAAGAAGATGTGGTGTATATACACAATGGAATATCACTAAGGCATAAAAACTGATATCTTGCCATTTGCAGCATCACGGATGGAGGGTATTATGCCTGGTGAAATAAGTCAGGCATAGACATACAAATACTGTATGATTTCACTTATATGTCAAACCTAAAAAAAAAAGAAAATAGAAACAGGTTCATAGACACAGAGAAAATGTGGTAGTTGCCAAAGAAGTGGGCCTGGTGGGATGAGTGAAATAGGTGAGGGAGATTAAGAGATACAGACTTACAATTATAATATAAATAATTCATGGGGAATATAGGGAATATAATCAATAATATTGTAATAACTTTGTGTGGTGACAAATGGTAACTTGACTTATTGTGGTGATCATTTTGTAATGTGTATATATGTCAAATCACTATTTTGCATAACTGTAACTAATATAATATTGTAAGTCTGTTCTGTTTCATTCTGTTCATTCATTCTGTTTCATTCCAAACTGAAGATCCTGTGAAAAGTTGCCAAATATTTTTTTTTCATTTTCATCAAAATGTATCATCTACCATATTTCTGGCAGATTAATTTAACTTTTACCTCAATAAGTTCTTTAGAAGGACCAACTCTGCACCCAAAACCATTTTAATCTGTATTTTTAAGTAGTCTAGAAATATATATTAACATATTCATTTTAAATAATAAAGTACCTGTGTAACATGTATTACTAGTGGAAATCAACATTTGATTTTTACCTGCATGTTTTATTCTAGCTTACAAAGTAAAAGTAGTTGAGTAATTTTTAGAATAATTCTTCACAAGAAGAAGGAAGGAAGGAAAGAATTAGGAAAGAAGTGATGAAAAATATTCCTATTTACTTAGCCTCAACCCCATACTTTTAGATAAGTACTGCTTTTTATTGCTCTTGATTTTTAGATAGGCATTAGTATTTATTGTCCTTATTTTTAGGTCATTATTGTTGAAAGAGAAATGTAAGAAGAAAATATATGAGAGTGAATGAAGAAATTCTGAAGTAGGTCCAAAGGAAGGAAAAGCTACAGTGAACTCCAATAAATGAAGTTCCCTCCCTATTAGCAGAATCAGCAAATGATAGAAAGAGAGCGTGATAGACACCAGGCACAATTGCAAGGTTATTTGGTTTCCCAAAAGGTGGCAAATAGATAATAATTGTGTTGAAGGAAATTGGAAGCATGTTTTAGACTAACTTTAATACTTGTGAATGTTGTGTTCAAGTTAGTCCAGTGAAAACGTATACTTCTTTTTACTAGTAGGGTTGTGAGTCATCACAAACAAGTGACGTTTTAGGCATCTTTGAACTGAGAAAATCACAAAATCATACTATCTATTTCAGACAATAAATGTTTGCCTGTGAATGAATGAATTCTGAGTACTGAGGCATCTCAGAAATTTCTAGTTTGTTCATTACACATATTTCTAATTTGCTCAAATTTCAAATAGGTTATAAACATAACATTTGTTGTTGATTAAACTCAGTATAACTTGTATGTAATACTGATCACATATTTTAGATTTTCTCAAGAGCTCTGATAAATGGGAATAAGACATCCAGAAATATTCTACAATACTTGTTACTCTGGGAAATAATGCCATAAATTTCTACATTAATACAAAAATTTAGAATGTAATTCCTAATTCAATGTTAAAAAGGTCTTCTTTCCTTGTATGAACTTTATTAATGATATGAAATCAATGCTTATTTTTAGTTAAATAACTTATTATCAGTTCTTTGTAAATGTTCTTAGTTTTGTTTTCTATGTTAATTTTAAATTTTGTAATGAAAGTTAAATTTACATTATTTACTTTTCATAAATATAGAATTGAATATTATTCATAATTCATAAAATCCTAAATTTACTCTGATGCTCTAAAACATTTTCTTCTCTCTGAGAATATAAAGAAGTCTGAATTATGAGATCCTGCCATTTTGTCCCTAGCTAATTATCCCAGAGAGAGACATTTATCCCCAGAATGCCCACTTAAGAATACTCCTTCCTCCTATACATAATCAGCTGGTTCTCTCTTGTTCTTGAACCAACGCTGATCTATCAGAGTCCTTTACCAGGATGTTTAGTCCAGAAACTGGAAAGAGAAGGTCCATTCTCTCAAGTGAGGTAGGTACATAAGTGAAACTGAGAAGTCAATGGTGACCATGTGGAAAAAGCCTGCAGTGACCAAAAATAAAACCAATTCACAGAAAGACTGAGCTACAAGATTGAAAAAGAGAGCAGTCTGAGATGTTAAGTACTTTATTATGTTTCTTTTTCTTTTTGGTACGCGGGTCTCTCACTGTTGTGGCCTCTCCCATTGCGGAGCACAGGCTCCGGACGCGCAGGCTCAGCGGCCATGGCCCACGGGCCCAGCCGCTCCGCGGCATGGGGGATCTTCCCGGACCGGGGCACGAACCCATGTCCCCTGCATCAGCAGGCGGACTCTCAACCACTGCGCCACCAGGGAAGCCCTATTACATTGCTTTATACTTGATCAATATTTATATGATGCAGGTTCCAATTTAAAATTATCTTTTCGAATCCTGAACACAAAACATTCTCTTTCCTCTGTCCTCTAAGAGGCAGCATTACTTAGTATTTAAGAGCTTGAACATTAGACAAGCTTTGTCTCAAGGAATACAAATGGTGACCTTGTTTACACAAATGACATTGGGTCTTTTGGGTTGAGGGTATGCCAAGGACACTAACTTGCTCAACAGTATTTCTTCAATGGTATTTTTGGAACAGTGGGTCCTGGTTTCATTCTTAGGGGGCTGAATGGATTTGCCTAGAGGGGACTTTTCTGTCTGTCAATCCTGTCAGCTTCACCCTGCAGTTGCAAAGGTAAAGAAATTGTATTCAACCAGATTAGATCCTCTTTAATCCAAAAGCCTAGTTGGAAATATGAAGCAGCAAATTTTTTTTTCTTTTTTAGTACGCGGGCCTCTCACTGTTGTGGCCTCTCCCGTTGCGGAGCACAGGCTCCAGACTTGCAGGCTCAGTGGCCATGGCTCACGGGCCTAGCCGCTCCGCGGCATGTGGGATCTTCGCGGACCGGGACACGAACCCGTGTCCCCTGCATTGGCAGGCGGACTCTGAACCACTGCGCCACCAGGGAAGCCCGAAGCAGCAAATTTGAAAGGTGGAATTCATATTGGGTCTTCATTGCTGTGCACGGGCTTTCTCTAGTTGCGGCGAGCAGGGGCTACTCTTTGTTGTGGTGTGCGGGTGTCTCATTGAGGTGGCTTCTCTTGTTACAGAGCACGGGCTCTAGGCACGTGGGCTTCAGTAGTTGTGGCACATGGGCTCAGTAGTTGTGGCTCGTGGGCTCTAGACCGCAGGCTCAGTAGTTGTGGCACACGGGCATAGTTGCTTCATGGCATGGGGGATCTTCCCGGACAAGGGCTCTAATCCGTGTCCCCTGCATTGGCAGGCGGATCCTTAACCACTGTGCCACCAGGGAAGCACACTACTTAATTATTGCACTTAACCACCCCCCCAATTATTTTGTCGTTATAAAAAAGAAGGCTGTGGAAATTATGAGAAAGAGTGAATGATAGGTTCTGAATTGGAGGATGAGACATGTAGCTTTATTTTTGTCATATTAACCTAGTTATTTAATATCCCTGAGTATCAGGTAAGTAGAAACAATAATATTTGCTCTACCAACAATATGGCTTTGTTGTAAAATATAATGAGAACAAATTTGGTGAAAGAATTTGGTAAGCTATAAAGGATTATAGTGGAATCTAATTTTGCATGTTTTGCTAAAATATAAATTGGAATATATTATAAAATAAAAACATATCTCCCTCAACATATGTAATTCATGCTGATATGTTATACAACCATGCCCTAAACTCATGAGTATAAATTGTTGACTAATACAGTTGCTGTTATTATAGACTTCAGTAGGAAGATTCTGCATATGCAGAATTTATTTTTCTTTCTAATTAAAAAATGATTTATAATGCCTATGTTCTTTTATCTGCTTTGCTATAAAACTTTCAAACCCAACTGTTTAGCTTATTAAAGGAATTAATTGCTTTTTCCATCTTTCATCTCTCATTTCTGCTACCAAGTAACAATTTGTAGGTTTTTGTTATTACGTTTATGGTCTCTCTTTAGCAATTGGGAAGGTTCCCAAAGACTACCTGAACCATGGCAAGTAAGAATATTTTAAGCATCCATATATTTTAGGAATGACTTTTTGAGGTTTTGCATTTATTATAGATATTGCAAAAGCTAATTCAAAAAAAAGAATCCACTTAATTTCAAATTTCTCAGAAGTTTTTAGACTATGAATCATGCAGGCAATCAAAATAATTCAAAATCTTGCCTTAAGTACTAAGTATTTCTCACATTGTCCTTTTGAATGTGCAAAGCACTGCAGAACATCTGAAGGAGACCAGGGAGTAAAGACCTTGGTCCAAAGGTTCTGATTATAGTTTTTGTTTTGTTATGTTTTGTTTTCTTCTGACTACAGAAGTTCAGTTCCTCACTTCCTCTTATCTGGCATGCTGTCTCTTGAATGTGCTGCTTAGAAACTCTTAGTCCTACCACTACCTCTTAGTGCCCCTTGGATTTATTCATCTTCATTTCATAGCTAGATGACTTGTACAATGTCAGCTGAGGATTGTATCACTTCCTGTATTTCTTACCAGTGAGACCCCCAGCACTTACCATAATCCAGTGTTCAGAGAAGGCCCTCAAGTAATATTTTTTAGAAAAATCAAGTTGAACGCAATTCTGATTAAGTAGAAAAGAAAAAGAAATTAATCATAATCTTAGGGGAAAATTGTCAAAAGTGACAAAAGTTAAAACAGCATCTGGAAAACCATAAATATTTAAAAACCCATTGAAAGAACACAAGAATAAGTTAATAAGTATCAGGGTTAGTATTGAGCACCCACTTTAAGTTTTAAAGAGGAAGCCGACAAATGAGATTACAAGTGAATTTGGCGACATGGATATCTGGAATATTGGAAGTTATTTCACAATTTTTCTGTTTCCTACAGAAGAAGCAAATACTTATTTAGTATAAAGCTGACCAAAAACTAGCTCTCAGACAAATTCCTTTACATATCAATGTGCTGGTGGTCAGAGGAAGAGAAAGTGTTGGGGAAATAGTACCTCTCCAGAAATATCACTTAAGCTGAAGCCTGATTGATTTGTACAATGGTATGTGAGGAGCACTTGTTACAGATTGGAGTATATTAAACTTATAAATATATGATCCGGGTATTGCAAAGTGGTACAAAGAATATTTTTAAAAGAAGACTGAAAACCTCACCCCAAAACTGTCTGAAATGTCACTTAATTATTTTAAGTAATATAGCCTTAGTGAGTATCAGTATTTAGAAATGTTATTTTTATTTTACAGTGAACGGAGAGTTTCATGCAAATGTTAGGAACATGATTTCAGAGAAACCTCCCTAGAGATTCATTGAGAATGATTGAAAGGGTATACATAAAAAGTGCTCTTTACAGTGTAGTCTACAAGCAAGCCAGAAAATAAACATTCGAGAAAGATGCCGTAATAGATCATATTTCTACCAAACATATTGAACAAAACCTAATTACAATAGATCCAAGGGTCTTTTTTATTTTTTTAAGTACTTCAACTTTTTTTTAATACATTTATTTGTTTATTTATATTTTATTTTTGGCTGCTTCGGGTCTTTGTTGCTGTGCATAGGCTTTCTCTAGCTGCAGTGAGCGGGGACTTCGTTGCAGTGTTCAGGCTTCCCATTGCGGTGGCTTCTCTTGCTGCAGAGCATGGGCTCTAGGCACGCAAACTTCAGTAGTTGTGGCACGTGGGCTCAGTAGTTGTGGCTCGTGGGCTCTAGAGCGCAGGCTCAGTAGTTGTGGTGCACGGGCTTAGTTGCTCCGTGGCATGTGGGATCTTCCTGGACCAGGGCTCGAACCCATATCCCTTGCACTGGCAGGCGGATTCTTAACCACTGCGCCACCAGGGAAGTCCCAAGCGTCTTTTAATTTGTATTTCTAGATAAAGAAAAGTCATTCTCTTGCGCATTAATCAATGTGGGAAACTATAATCAGGAACTCATAGGATTTTGGAGAGGTGAGGAAGGGGATATAAGATATTACATGCAAAGCCTTTAGAACTGGGTCTGGCACATAATAAGTATGAGTACATATTAGCTAGTAGTAGATGTAGTAATAGCAGTGGTGGTGTTAGTAACACTACTTTGCCTCTTTTAGTTATGCCTAGCATAGCTAAAAATTCATCCAATTTATATCATAAATCAGACTATCCCATGAAAAAAAGCAAAAAGAAATAGGGATATATGAAGTAGCTCTTTACTACAGAATAAAGAAAGCTTAGTTAATAGAAATCTTTTCTCAAAGACAAGAAGTGTTGTCAAGGATACCATCACTATATGTATGCTTTGTGTATCATTTCTAATAATATATTTTGCTAACTGACCTTACAACATGCTGCAATTCTTGATATTTGTATCAGTTTCCATTTATATCCAAAGTAGTACCCTGAAATAATCTGTGTACTATGGAAATCATTTTGCCTTAAGACAAAACCAAAAATGTAAATTTGATTCACTTTTACAATATGTTAACTATGTGTAGATATCTTTCATAATCTTTAGTATTCTGTTTCTAAAGTGTGATATGACCTATAACTATAGGAAGTGAGTTTTTCATTTGAGCTTCTGGGGTGGGAGGGAGCACAACTTATAAACTCTGCAAGTAAGGATGGAATTTAGATCATGGGCAATATGTTTTGGAAATACATCACAATATGAGTCTTTCTGTGAGGCCGGGATCCACCACATTCTAAAACACTACTGTCAAAGCTAAAAAGGCCAGATAACATTATGCATTTGGGCAGAAACCTAAGCTTGGCCAATCTGATACACTCACAAGACTTTAATGAATCAGTGTAAAAAAAAAAAAAAACAGAAACAGTTTAAAATTCGTTCTTCTGATGATAAAGTAATATTTCAGTAAACATGCTATAGGTAGTGTCCAGTGGTGGGGCCACAGAACCAAGTTGTTCTTGAGTATGTTCTTTCCTGTGAATACAGTTGCCTAGATACCCTTGACTCTTGCTAGTATTCTGAGATGAATTCTCTACCATTTCCTTGTTTCTATGAGCCACCCATAGCTTTCTAATAAATTCCATTTCTATGTAAGTTAGCCAGAGTCAGTTGAGAGTACTTGCATCTAAAAGTTTGGCTGTTACAGATAATGACATCTAGATGTCGGGAGTTTAAGTGGGTTGGTTATCATGCATATTTGTAGCTAGAGGAAGCACAAATTTAATAATCAGAGTTTGCATAAAAGGACCCATAATACACAGTAGAAGAGTAACCAAATGATCATATATATTTATCTGGAAATAATTGCCCAATAAAAATAAATGGTTAAGGATAGAATTGCCAATATCATAGAACAGTATGACAGGCAGAAGGAATGTCAGGGTGAGATCGCTGCTAATATTGAACTTGGATAGCTCATAAAAAGGAAATGACCATTTCAGACAACTAATAACCTGAGGCACCAAATGAATGCTTCAAGATTTCTATTTCTATCCAAAATTGTTCACTTATACTCTGGTGTTGCAAGGTGAAGTAACTGAAAACCTAATGTGAAGTTTTATTCTTCAGGTTACTGAATTTAAATGTTTCTTGTTTTGCAGTCTTTCTCTGGTTCTTTTATAAAATTTAGGGCATGTTTGTGTGGGATACCAAGAATTGGGCATTAGGTAGAGTTTAGAGATTTTTAAATCTCTCCAAATCTCTGAAATGTTACTGAAAGCCCTAAGTAACCGAAGTACCCTTTCCCCTTGCTGAAGAGACTGATTTTTTCTTTATTAAATAAATTGTAATGTCCTTAATGTAGGGAATTACAAGGGGGATAAGACAAATTCCTGTCTTTTTTTGGCCTCACATTTGTTCCTCTTTATCTCTGCAGTTATATCTAGAATCGAGTTCAGACATGTTGTCAGGAGTGGAGGAACAATTACAGAATACAGAATAAGTAAAAGTAACTTATTTACGTTTTTTTGTTAGCAAGATTTTTTCTAATTTATGTATGTAAAGTATGTTGAGAATAGATGTGGGGATAGATTCTGGTGATGCTTGACTAAGAAGAGAAGAATTATATTTTGAATAAAGCTGAACTGATTAATATTTGGATTAGTTTTGCTAACCCTAGCAATAGGGCATTGTTCAAATTTTCATTCCCTTCTTGTTTGAAAATTGGATTCAGCAGTAAACAAAGGTCAGGTACCAAAATTTCCTTGGTTTTGTATTTGGAAACGAATCCATTGATTTAGGGAAATAGAAATGATGCAGTGAACTTTAAATATTTAACTCACCCACTACCCCTCTTATCCTAGGGAATCCCATAAACAACTGCTCTACTAAAGTCTGAAAATATATATTGGTATTTAGGGAGAGCCCAAGACCATTCCCAGATTCAGTGATTCACTAGGAGGACTCACAGGATGCAGCATGGAGTTGTACTCAGGGCTGTGATTTATTACAACAAAAGGATACAAAGCAGAATCAGCAAAGGAAAAATGTGCATTGTGGGGGATGCCCAGAGGAATCCAAGCTTCCAAAAGTCCTCTCCCAGTGGAGTCACACAGGACATGTTTAATTCCTCTAGTAAGGAATCGTGACAACATGTGTGAAATGTTGTTTACCAGGGAAGCTCATTAGAGATTCGATGCTCAGTATTTTTATTGGGACCTGGTCACATAGGGCTCCTTCTTCTTAGCAAGTACTGACTTTCAGTATTTCAGACTTCCAGAAATAAAGCAGATGTTCAACATAAACCATATTCTTTATGCGAACAATCTAGGCACGGTGAGTCATTTTTATAAGTTCTAAGACTTGTGAGAACCCTTCTAAAATGTAAGTCCCCAGAAGCCATCCAAGTTCCAACCCTACAAGTAGGCCTTTCTAAGAAAAACAATTTCAGGCCTGCTTCATTCACTCTTTTCTGCCCAACTGGTGAGAGGAGAACAGCACCTTTGAAAAATGCTCAAATGTCTCTGCTATGTAACCTTGCCTTCTGATGTGAAATTCTATAGTTGAAAAAGGACCCCTGATTTTAAATGGGGATGAAAGAGTAGCAGGGTGACAGATAAGAAGACTAGGCACTTAACTTATACTTGTTCAGAAGACTAGGCACTTAACTTATACTTGTTCAGAACATAGTTTATCTCGATAAGCAAAAGGGTAAACATAGTAAACAAAATAGTCTGACCCTAACGGATCTTTCATCATGGCAATTGTTCATGGTGTCCTTAAGAATAACTGAGATGAACAGACAAGGTGCTACTTGGAATTCATAATCAAAAGAAACAAACAAATTATTCAGTTCTAGTGAATCTGGTTACTTAATCTAACCATTAAAAGAGCGAGTTACAAACCCTCACCCAGTTATCAATTTAAGGAACCAAGTTTTTGTGAATGAAGGGAGACTGGGCTCACCTAAGGAAGGAGATTGTGATCAAATAATAGATAAGTACTATGATTTTTCCCTCTAACCCTGCCCTATATTGATCTGCACCTATTGTTGCAAGTAGCAGTGTGCAACATAAAGGAAAATATGGAGATTATGTAGGCGGTTATTGGAAACTTTTATGTTAGACTGGAAACCTAACATCCCCAGTTACTCACTTATTCATGTATATTTTAAATTCCATATTAAACCCTTATTTCTTTAAGCCTTGTAGTGGTTGTATGTGTGTATTTCATTGAACCCGGGCTGCTGAACATGTTCTGAAATTTTCATGGTCCTTTTGGTGCAAATTTATCACTGAAGCCCACCAGGAAATGTGTAAGAGGCTTATAATGGGTAAAGTAACACCATTGTTAAACTAGTTAATCAATCTTACACTAGGCCCAATGGAACCCATCCATTGAAATGTCTCCCATCTGTGAGTGAAAAGTAGGGATACATCTTCTCAGCTAGAAATATTCTAATACTTGCTTTCTTACCTTGAGGAGACTCGTGATTGTAGGAAAGACCAAATGGAAGTTCCTGGAATACTTCCCTATGTCAACATTGAATCAAAAGCAGCATTACCTTGCTAGGAGAATCACACATCATAAAACTGTAATATTTTGGTAGTAATCATCCCTAATACATCCCCATGTAACTCTTCAGTTTGGCTGAGACAAAAGAGGGATTTTTTCCTGAAGAATTATAGAGCTTTATCATGAACTTAATTAGGTGATTTTTCCAGTTGCAACTACTGTTCCAAATATGCTCTCCTTACTAAAGCAAATCAATACAGCCCCTGGCATCTGGTATGCTGTTATTGATCCAGGGATAACTTTTTCCCTCTAAAAACTTTTTCCCAATAAACAGCAAACATAAAAAGCATTCTGCTTTCACCTGGCAGGGGCAGCAGCTCAGCAGGGCACTTTCAATTTAAGCCTCCATCTATTTTTGAAATATCTTGGAAAACAGGAAGTAAAAGTTATCTCCATAAACGGTCTTGGTAAGAAAAATTCTTATCGAAGAACATGTGACAAAGTCCATGAAAATACAGAGATATTTTTTCCCCTTGCTAAACTTTCTACAAATACAGTGATTTGCAGCATATTGGAATATGCCCTTCAAAGGGGCCGATAAATGAATGCATAATAGAACCAATTTTACTAAGAATGAGCTAAAACACCTAGTGAGTTTTAATAAGAATCTAGAGGCAAATCAAATTATATTTGAGTGTGCTGTTCCAATTCATTTAGGTGTTATTGAATAGTTTTTACTTTTACATCCTTTACCTAACCTTTAGATTTTAGTTGGAGCAGTTAGGTATTCAGTTTTATGACTCAGCAGATCCAATGATACTGAGAATTCCTGTAGTAGAAGTGGGTGTTTTATTTAAACCATGGCAAGATCTAATAGGCAACTCATAGTAAAGGCCCTGGTTTCTTCCTCCCTCCCTCCCTCCTTCCCTCCCTTTTTTCCTTCTTTCTTTCATTAAAGTCATTCTCTCTTTAATAAGTAGTGATTTTTCTTTTAAGGAGGGCCCTTCGTCTGCTTCTAAGCCCTTATAAAGTTGGAACATCTAACCATGGGGCGACAAGTGAACATGCTTCCTACCAAGCTGTCCATCATCAAATGGATGCTATCCATCCACTTAGCCTTAAAGGCAGTTTGCTCTGCAGCACTTTATCTTAAAGTGAGTGTATGTTTTATGACACTAGACCCAAGGATGCTCTGAAAGCATAAATTAACTGTGGGTAAAAACTTCTCATATCCTCAGTTCTTTGGTTTCATTTCTACTCTGTCCATTACTTACACTTAAGGATTCATGTAGAATGCCTTATAATTAATTGAATGAGCTGGTAAATATGAGCCTGATTTATAAAAGACTTTTCTGATTGCAACATACAGAAGCTCGTTGCTGTGCCATTAGAGCATCATTCAGAAATGTCCTGAACACTTAAAGGGAAGTCCTCTTATTGTGCAAAAATCTTCAAGCAGGAAATATTATTGCCTCTCTGTCTGGAAGATGAGATGACGTAAGACTTCAGGGATTCATGGGCACTGGGCATTACTTTGGTCTGATGATCAGAGATTTGGGAGGAGCAAAATTGGAGAATTAGTGATAAAGATGCTTCATGAAGAAGTATATGGGTGGACCTCACAGTATTTGTAAAATATGAGTTTCATATACATATTCACTAAATGTCCTGCTCTGGAAGAGGTTCTTAATGTCAGATGAAAAAGGGTATTTAGTTGTATGAATATCAGTAATCTCTAGGTGAGTTAAAATCAGGCATTGATAGATATGACATATAACAGGACAAATAAAAGAGTCACAACTTTAAAAAGTTAGAAAGGTATTTTTTTCTCATAGGAAACAACTTGGACTGTACAATCCATGACTGTTACGGTAGCTTCATGTTCATAACTGAACTAGTTCCCTTCTAATTTCTACCTTACTATTTTATTATTATGTCTTTCACTTTCAAGTTCAGTTCATTATACAGAATTGTTTCTGGAGTTCCACCCATCCTTTTTGCATGCCAAGAAACAAGAATGAAGAAAGGCTGGAGTACAAAAGGATCCACATATCAGCTAAACTGGATCACTTTACACAAATGTTTTGGAAATCTTTCACAATATTTTTATTTTTGTATCACTGACCAGAACTTAGCCATGTGGTCTCACCTAGATGAGGGACAAAGAAAAACAGTCTTTTACCTAGACACATTGCTGCTCTAGATAAACTTTGGATTCTATTACTAAGGATGAAAAAGCAAAGGTATATTCAGTGGAAGCTAGTCCTGCAACAACCTGTTTTACTTGCCATTGACATTTGATCAATGTCTTGATTGAAAAAAAAAAAAGAGGTATTTTGGCAGAGATAAATACTATGTGTAGAATTAACAACGTGGATATCTATGCTGCAAAGTCATGCCTGGCCTCCACCACAGCTGAGCATCTTACTGCAGTTTGCAAGAATAGGGTGATTAGGGTGATAAGTAGTAAATATGTACTCTTATTCAGCTCTTAATATATGGTTTATTTTTTTCCTTAGTGAAAGTTAGAGGTCTGGGAACCATGAGGTTGGGATAACATCTGTGACCATCATACTCTATTACCTAAACCTAGGAAGATCCCAACCCATAGTATCTTTCTTTTTTTTTAACCGAAGTATAGTTAATTTACAATGTTGTATTAGTTTCAGGTATAGAGCAAAGTGATTCAGATATATATACATTCTTTTTCAGAGTATTTTCCATTATAGGTTATTACAAGATATTGAGTTTAGTTCCTTGTGCTATACTGTAGGTCTTTGTTGTTTATTTTATATATAGGAGTGTCCATATGTTAATTCCAGACTCCTAATTTACCTCCCCCAACATGCCCCCCAACTCCGCTATCCCCTTTGGTAACCATAGTTTGTTTTCTATGTCTGTGAGTCTATTTCTGTTTTGAAAATAAGCTCATTTGTATCATTTTTTTTTTTTAGATTCCACATATAAGTGATATCATATGATACTTGTCTTTCTCTGTTTGACTTTCTTTACTTAATATGATAATCTCTAGGTCCTAGTCCATACTTTCTGGAGCCTGTTGATTTAGCCCAAAGAGATAAATGATTCCATCAGAGGAGGCAAAAAAGGTGTCTATTAAATTGTAGATGTTACCTCTCTATATAAAACTCTTTATATGACTGGGCTACACAGTGGACCAAGAGAGGAAAATGGGTGGAACTAAGCAGATCATTCAATGGTTTCCTTCTTCTTTTACTACCACAACCAGGGGTAAATGATAACAGAAACTACTGCAACTATTTTAAAATGAAGGGGCAAAAGGCTTTTAGGTCAGACGAGAATGAAGATTTGGTTTAACCAAAAGGTAGGCAGAGTAATGGCCCCCAAAGATGTCCATATCTTCATTCCCAGACTCTGATTACCTGCAAAAATGGACACTTGCAGGGGATATTAAAATAAGGATTGCCCAGATGGTTCCAATATAATCACAATGACCCTATAAGAGGGAGGCAGGAGGATGAGAGTTAGAGATTTGAAGATGTTACACACCTAGTTTTAAGATTGGAGAAAGGGAACATAGGCCAAGGAATCAGGAGTTCTCTAGAAGACAGAAAAACAGAAATGAGTTTTCCCCTAAATCCTACAGAAGAAATGCAGCCCTTCTAACATCTTTAATTATAGTGAGACACATTTTAGAACTATAAAATAATATATACGTGTAGTTGTTTTAAATCACTAAGTTACAGCAACAGTAGGAAATTAAAGCACACTGCCAGGTCAGAAACTGGTGTTGACTGAAGGCATGGAATGCTAATTTAAAAGGGAGGAAACTTTTGGAGGTGATAGATATGTTTATGCTATTATATTTATTGTGGTGATGGTTTCATGTATGTATACATATCCCACATTCAAAAAGTTGTGTACATTAAATACATACAGCTTTTTGTACGTCAAAAAAAAGACCATTCAGAGTTTTTTTTTTTTAAAAGTATAAAATACCAGTTACGACCATGTGACCAGTAGTAGAAATGAATACTACAGCCTCTACCAAGCTTTTTTCCTTTGCTGAGTCATGCATTTATTTATTTATTTTAATTAATTTTATCTTTAGTTTCCTGTTCTTGCGCTTGTCTTTTAAATAGAGGACTTATATGGTTGTGATTTTTTTCTAGTCATCATAGTTATGGGATATGGAAACAGAAGAGTTCTGAATTAGGGAAGGAATTTGCTTTACCTGGAGATCTTGGCTTGGAAATCATTGATTCAGTAACTCATGAGATTTGGGGTTAGGTCTTTTGGGAATGTAGATGATTACATTTTTTGTTTGAGCAATGGTCATATTATGCTGACTGAGAACAGATTACTAAGTCAATAGAGTGCAAAGACATATAAATTAAACTTGGTCAATCTGAAGCTCCCATTTAGAATTTTGAATTTGGAGTGAATGACCCCAAAAGAGCAGGGATATTTTAGGGCTCATTCATGGTGGAGAAGATAATACTACCAGAGACAGTATCTAGTCTGTGGCAGTAGTATCTTAACCAGACTGTGTCCATGATATTGACTATATTTCTGTCACCATACCGTCCCTTGATTCTATACTTATGTCAATTCTGTTTCTCCATTCTTTCCATGGATGCTGTGAATTATCTGGTATCCTTTCAGTAAAATGGGTTTTGCTTAAATTATACAAGGTTGTCTTTTACAGGGGGGAGAGAGAATTTTAATTTAAAGAACATGACAATTATTAGAAGGTTATATTTTGTCAGTGATATTTCCAAAAGTTTTACCATGGCTTGAGTGAAGTATATCATAATATAACTCAGATCATTTTGCTCTAAAACTGTGCATTTTAGATGAATGGCTAAGATCTTTCCAGATTCCTGAAAGTAGTAAAAGGAACACTTCAGATAAATAGTACAGTTAATGGACAGGGATGACCATCATAGTTTACATAAAAATTGACATTTTTTTTTATTCTTCTGTTTTATGCACCTTTATAGATAAGTACATTTGTCTGACCAACAAATGCTGTTCAGCTATGGATCTACTGAAAGCAGTCAGTTTCTATAAAAGCAAGAGTGAGAACCAGAGATAGGTGAAACTAGTTCAACAAGATAATGCTATCCTGGAGGGTTTTCAGACAGCCAGGTTTTGTCTAGTCCAAGTATTTGTTTTCAGACTTTAAGAATGGGAAGAATAAAATTATCAAGAATTTTTTTTTTTTTTCTGAGCTCATTATGGTTTAAAATATTATGAAACTAAATATAGCCCTAGGCCACAAGTTCTCAAGCTTTTGGTCTCAGGACACTGTTATATTTTTAAATTATTGACCACCATAAGAGCTTTTGCTTGTGTGGATTACAGCTATTAATATTTAAATCAGAGAAATATTTAAAATATAATTATATACAAATAAACATTTCACTAGTTTCTAGAGTGATGGTATCACATATCATTTAAACCTCTGCAAATCTCTATTGTACATGCTTAAGAGAAAGAGTAGAAAAAGCAAACAATACCTTAGTATTATTATGAAAATAATTTTAACCTCATAAACCCCTGGTCTGGGGGACTCCCAAGAGTCTACAGACCATATTTTGAAAAACGCTATTCTAGGCATTTGTAAATATAACAACCCTTTTGTGTCCAATATTTTACAGAGGCTCAAATATATATATATATATATATATATATATACACACACATATATATATATATATATTTTTTTTTTTTTTTTTCGGTACACGGGCCTCTCACTGTTGTGGCCTCTCCTACTGCAGAGCACAGGCTCCAGACGCGCAGGCCCAGCGGCCATGGCTCACGGGCCCAGCCGCTCCGCGGCATGTGGGATCTTCCCGGACCAGGGCACGAACCCGTGTCCCCTTCATCAGTAGGCAGACTCTCAACCACTGTGCCACCAGGGAAGCCCTCAAATATAATTTTATTTAAACGTTGACACAAGCCTAAGAGCACTTACCATGCCCCAGTTTTGTAATAAGTGCTTTTTGTATTATATTCACCCTTATTTTTACAGATAAGGAAATTGAAGCTCAGAGAGATGAGTAACTTGCCTGACATGACAGTTGTGGTGCATTTCTAATGCAAACCTAGTCTCATCAATTTCTTCAAACAAAGGTGTTGCTTTTTTCAGTATATCATCTTTTAACATTCCAAAATGAATAGATGACATCTACATTTAAAGTTCAACAATACATATTGGATGATAGTTTTAAAGGAATTAAATTAATTTGAAAATATTGTGTATTTACTCAGTGTAGAGTATTTGTGTTTAGCACCTCACTCTACCATTACGGTATATTTTTCTATTTTTCCTTGAGAATTTTGACTTATGCCCCAAAACGTCCAATGGAAAATTTTTGGATTTGTGTTGTATAGAAGGATCTTTCCATGAATGATAAAATGAACTTTCGAAGGTGTGATTTTCATTTTCTTATTTTACAATAAAATATGGAGTTTATCTTTTAAAAAGGATCATCTCTCATAAAAAAGAAGAAAGCTATTTTGTCTTTTAAATTTTTTGTACAGTTAAGAGTTATATAATCACCAAGAGTTTTGTGAAGAGAGACAATTTCATACAGTTGGCCATACACAAGGTATGCTAACAGTGTGTGGGGTTTCTTGCTAAAAAATCACTTTAATTGCCTTTATTTTTTGTCAGCCCAATAAATAAATTCACACTGGAAATATCTTGAGTTCAATCAGAACTTTAGTTAGAATTCCAGTTGTGTTGCTTAATGGCTAGGTTATCTTGGTTGTGTTAGTCTTTATAAAATTCAAGTCAACTCAACAAACACCTACTGGAGTGTTATCAAGCACCTGGCATTATTGTGAGCACTAGAGATAGAGACAAGCTAAGACTGTCTCTTTCTTTGTTGCTGTTATGGGTTCACAGAAAGGTTATATATAGAAAGTGTTGCACCAAAATTGCCTCATAGCATATTTTCATTTAAACCTCTGTAAATGTTGCTCCCCCTCTTCCTTTTATGGCTAACACATACTTCAGTGGCTAACACATTTGGTTTGGAGAACATTAGCTAAGAGACTAGATATGATTATCTCTAAAGTCCACTTTAACCTTACTATTTCATTTATCTTGAAAATTATTATATGAAAATTCAAGATCAAAATGGATGTTTTATGCATATAACATACCACTATGATTTTGTATATCAACCTATTAACAAAGTTTTAAATGTAAAGAAAACATGAGTGCCTCATGGCAGGTAAAATAGTTGGAAACATCTGACTTTTTGTATTTAGTTCTGTGATAATTGTAAACATCCCTGACAAGTTGTCTTCAATTTCTGTTTTGTTACTTCTATGGTAAGATGTGTGTTAACTACTAAGGTGACATAGTAGTTTTAGAAAAATTTAAAATCTATTGTTTTGTATGATAATAATAGAATGATACTAATGGTTTCAATTTGGGAACTATAATGACTGAGAGACCATAGGTAAAAAATTACATATCATAATTTATGTATCAGTAAATGCTCATATGTATTTATTACCTATGTATCTATCTACATGGGAGAAAAAAAAACTTACTCATATTTACATGTTTTGCTATTATTGTGTTTGCAGCCTGGGAACCATCTCTGCTTCTTTTACCAATGTACATCCAGTCCTTAGAAATGACACATAGTAAGGTTTCAAAAATTTGTTGTTGAAAAAATGGACAGATGGATTAATGAGTGAATGTAGCTAGGCAAAAAAAAAAAACAAAAACAAATGAATGTTATGGAGAGCACAGAAGAGGCAGCAACTAATTCTTGCTGGGTACTTTTTCTTAGAATAAGTGATATTTCAACTGATCCTTAAAGAATAAGCTGGGATGAAGTGAGAAAGTGGCATGGACATATATACATAGCTAGTGGAAAGCAGCCACATAGCACAGGGAGATCAGGTCGGGGCTTTGTGACCACCTAGAGGGGTGGGATAGGGAGGGTGGGAGGGAGACGCAAGAGGGAGGAGATATGGGGATAGATGTATATGTATAGCTGATTCACTTTGTTATAAAGCAGAAACTATCACACCATTGTAAAGCAATTATACTCCAATAAAGATGTTAAAAAATTTACAAAAACAAACAAACAAAAAGAATGAGTGGGAAGGCATACGTTAGGAAAAAATTAAGTGAAACCTTTCTTGGTAGAGGGAACAGAGCAAGCAGAATTATAAAAAGAAAGTGTGCTTTATTTTGGGGGGTAGCATGGAATCTAGTCGGGCAAGAACAGATAAAACACGAAAGGAAGAGTGATGGTTACATTTATAAAAGTAACATTGAGACATATCTGCAGGGGCCTTTGGGATCAATCCCCCACAGATCCTGAGGGACGACTGTATTTAGATATGTTTCCTCATCTTTTGCCAATTTTTGTAAGGCTCTATTTTACCCTCACTATGCAGCCCTTAATGTGTTGATGTAGGAGTCTTGGATCAAACTTACTGCCTTGTAGAGACTAAGGCCTCATTTACTTTCCATATGCTATTATGATTTAGATTACAAAAATCTACAGTTGTCACCTTCTTCAGTGTCTTAATGGCAGACACTGCCACAGCATCAGACCACGTGTTTTCTGCTCTAATTTTTAGTTTTGTCTTGCTTTTCAAAGCCTAGGTATTACCTATTACTTATTTTGATCACAACTTTGTAATCTTTATTTTATATAATGTTTTTATCTATTTGGATACAAGAAGTCTGGTCAATCTTATTTTAGTATCTTGCCATAATTTGGTCTACCAAATTGTTTTGAGTTTTTTGTCATGTGCATTGGTTTTTGTTTTCTCATTTCTCTACTGGATTGATGAAATGTTATTTAATTCTCCTTTCCTCTGCCCTTTCCATTTTATTTTTAAATTTTTTTAAAAAAATTTTTATTGTAGTATGGTTGATTTATGGTGTTTTGTTAGTTTCAAGCGTACAGCAAAGTGAATTAGTTATACATATACATATATCCAATCTTTTTTAAGATTCTTTTCCCATATATGTGATTACAGAGTATTGAGTAGAGTTCCCTGGGCTATACAGTAGGTTCTTATTAGTTATCTATTTTATGTATAGTAGTGAGTATAAGTAAATCCCAATATCCCAAGTAATCTCTTCTGCCCTTATGCCCTGGTAAGCATAAATCTGTTTTCTACATCTGTGACTCTACTTCTGTTTTGTAAATAAGTTCATCTGTACCCTTTTTTTAGATTCCACATATAAGCAGTATCATGTGATATTTGTCTTTCTGTGTCTGACTTACTTTACTCAGTATGACAGTCTCTAGGTCCATCCATGTTGCTGCAAATGGCATTATTTTGTTCTTTTTTATGGCTGAATAACATTCCATTGTATATATGTACATCTTCTTTATCCATTCCTCTGTTGATAGACATTTAGGTTGCTTCCATGTCCTGGCTATTGTAAATAGTGCTGCAGTGAATATTGTGGTGCATGTATCTTTTTGAATTATGATTTTCTCTGGTTATATGCTTAGGAGTGGGATTTCTGGGTCATATGGTAGTTCTATTTTTAGATTTTTAAGGAACCTCCATACTTTCCTCCATAGTGGCTATACCACTTTACATTCCCACCAACAGTGTAGGAGGGTTTCGTTTTCTCTACACTCTCTCCAGCATTTATTGTTTGTAGAGTTTTTGATGATGGCCATTCTGACCAGTGTGAGGTGATACCTCATTGTAGTTTTGAGTTGCATTTCTCTAGTAATTAATGATGTTGACCATCTTTTCATTTGCTTTGTGGCCATCTGTATGTCTTCTTTGGAGAAATGTCTATTCAGATCTTCTGCCCATTTTTCTATTAGGTTGTTTGTTTTTTTGATATTGAGCTGCATGAGCTGTTTGTATATTTTGGAGATTAATCCCTTGTAGGTTGCTTCATTTGCAACTATTTTCTCATTGTGAGGGTTGTCTTTTTGTCTTGTTTATGGTTTCCTTTGCTATGCAAAAGCAAACCTAATTAAGTTTAATTAGGTTCCATTTGTTTAGTTCTGTTTTTATTTTCATTACCCTAGGAATCGGATTAAAAAAGATCTTGCTGCAATTTATGTGAAAGAGTGTTCTGCCTGTTTTTCTCTAAGAGTTTTATAGTGTCTGGCCTTATATTTAGGTCTTTAATGTATACTGAGTTTATTTTTGTGTATGATGTTAGAGAGTGTCCAGAGAGAAGTGAGAAATTTAACTTTAGCTTTCTATCTCACTAACTAGATGACTTTAGTGGACTCAGTTAACCATTATGAGAGTCAGTTTTCTCTTCTGTAAAATAAAAATAATAATGGTACCTGATTCCTTTTCGAGAACTAAATGATGTAAGACATTGTACAAATTTTCTATTTCTGCTGTAACAAATTGCCACAAACTTAGTGGCTTAAAACAACAAAAATGTATTATTTTACAATTCTGTAGGTCAGAGGTCAAGCATGGATCTCACTGGGCTAAAAGGAAGGCATTGATAGGACACTTCCTGGATAATCTAGGGGAGGGTATGTTTCCTGACCTTTTGTAGCTTGTAGAAGCTGCCTGTATTCCTTGATTGTGGCTCTATTTCACATTTTTCAAATCCAGCAATAGCAGGTTGAGTCCTTCTCGTGGTGCCGTGTCTCTGACCCTGCTTCCGTGATTACATCTCTCTCTCTCTCTCTCTCTCTCTCTCTCTCTCTCTCTGACCACATCTTGGAAAGGTTCTATATTCTTAAAGACTCATGTGATTAGATTGGACCCACTTGGATAGTCTCAGTTACCCTCCCCATCTCAAGGTCTGTAATCTTAATCACATCTGTAAAGTCCTTTTTGCCATATCATGTAGTATATGCATTCCATCTTTGGAGGGGTTCATTATTTTTCCTACCACAGTGTATAAAGTTCTTGACGTCTAGTAAGCATTCAAAAAATGTTAGCCTCTATTTCTTTTTAATAGTTTTGAGATGATAGACCATTTGCTTTCTGTCTCTGAATCCCTATTAAATATTATAGAAATATATATGGATACCTAAGAGAATCCAGAAGATATTGGATATACTATATATTGAAATATTTATAATTCACTTACATATTTAGTTAAATTGTATTATGTAACTTTTATTTTAGGAACAGCAAGGATGGTGGGTAGAGACTAGAGACAGGATGGATTTCAGTAGCCAGTTCTATGGCACACTAGTTAACTTATTGCAGAAGAGGGCTTGCTTGCTTGCTCGCTCTGTGTGTGTGTGTGTGTGTGTGTGTGTGTGTGTATAAATACGTGTATATTCATCGTGCTCAGTTATGGCAAGAATGAGAGCAATAACTGGTAGCTGGTAACTGTATAACAGATGTCAAGAGTAAAGGGGGCTAAATACACTGGGATTCTATCTGGAACCAATGGGTTCAATTACAAAGTTGTTTGACTTCTTGACTTTGTCAGCTGTTTCTTAGCTCAATAATTAAACAGAACTTAATGCCTTTGAGGGTATTTTTCAAAGTCCAATAAAAATGGAACCCTGTATCATTTGTAACCAAATTTCAATATTTAGTGTTAGTATACCTCTAATAAAGTTTGCACTTGAAAGCATGCTTTGCCTATTCACCAGGCAAAATTTAATAATAATAGCAATAAAAGCCTAAGTTTCCATAATACTTCACAATTTCTCAAAGCACTTTAACATAGTCAGTATGTTGGCAGTGGAAAGAGACAGAGCATTTGTGTTACAGAACATGAGGTTCAGATATTGGCCAACCCTGAGCCAAGCACTAGTGTGGCACAGGGGTTTGTATCCACTCTTTGATCATTTTGTGCCTGTGTCAGTCAGGTTTCAGTTAGAGAAGCAGAACCAAAACAGTCTGGATCCACAAGCACAAACTAGAGCACACAAATATGAATGAAAACACATCAGCTCTTGTTCTGACCTTGATGGTATGGGTGTTTTGTAGGAGCCAGGACTTTCTTCATCGAGCTGAACCCTGAAGAAGGCTCTGAAACTGCCTCCTGCCAAAGAAGTGAGCCAGCAGGTAAGTGACAATGTTTGTGAGCTGTTTTAACAGCTATCGCTTCACTTCGCCTTCTGTAGAAATCTCTTATACACAGAAGCATACAAGAAAGTGAATTTGGGGAGATGTAGTTCAGCCTAGTCAAGTTGATACTTTACAAAGGTACCACACAGTACCTATGAGTTCTTTGGCAACTTTTAAGATTTCTTTTAGTTTACACACAGTTTACTGCTAATAAAATTAGAATGTAATTATCAGGATTAAATTTATAAAATATGCAAAACATATACTTAAGTATTTTAATAATTGATTCAGTAATAATAAATCTTTTCCTTGCATCTGTAGTTGACGCTAATCATTTCATTCACTGCCTTTGTAAGAGTCAAGAAAAATCATAACAACCAAAAGTTTTTAGTTAATATCAAAAATAAATGTACACAATGAGTATATTTTAAAGATGCAGTCAAGAAAGACATCTATCGAAATTAAGAATGAGAAAGAGAAAACAATTTTGAATACATAATTATGTTTCTAAAATTTAAATTATTTATTTGTGATTACACAAGTGTATATTTTTTAAATATTTAATTCTTAATTTTAGGTTCTGTACACATGAGATTAAGGTTTAAAAGTGTGTAGTATCTATCCTGAATACTATTTCCTCCCTCCTCCTTCTCCCTTCCCTGTCACACAGAAACTTGATATTACTTCTGGATGTGAATGGATGTAGTAAATAAAGTTGTTATTATTATAGTTCAGTTATTTCAGTTTTGAACCAGAGTCATTGTAAGTCAAGAAAATGCTAAGAATAATAAATATATGCCTTTCACTTTTCATATCCACCTGATTTCATTTGGTTTGAATAATTTAATGCAAAATTATCAATTATCTCTATTCATCTTAACAATGTAATTTAAATGTTTATATATTTGTTTCTGTGGTTTATTGTCTTTAGCTAATATCAAAATGATCCGCCAAACATTAATCTTTTATATTGAAATATTGAGCATTGTCTGTTATATTTTAATACCTTTACCTGTCCATCAAATTATTTATTAGGTCAAAGAAGTCAATGTTCTTATTATGTTCAAGGCTCATACAAATTGATAAGAAAAATACACCGTGTGAGGAAAAAGAACTTCAATAGAAAATTCATGGAAGAGTTTAAAATATTAAAAACTCAAAAATGTTCAACCTTTCTTACAATAACTTGAACCATATGAAATTGGCATTTTTGTGTATCAAAATCAGTCTATATTGACAGTTTAATGTGTTTGAACCTAGTAATTTAAGATGTTAAAATTAAATGGAGAGAAATTTTAGTTGGTGTTTCAAAATAGCCAATATAAAAATTATCATAACTAGTGCTGACATAGATGGGGAGTGATGTGACATTGAGAAGTCTAATCAGGAACTTTCTATCTTCCTGAGAGGAAATTTGGCAACCTGTATCAACAAATTAAAAATAATTATTTAAATAGAGAACTAGGATTTTAATAGAGAACAAGACAGAATATGGTATATATATGGGGAGATAGCCTGTATTCAGATCTTTAATTGGCTATTTATTTTCTATTTATCTTTGATAGGTTCCTTAATCTCTGTATACTTCAATTTCATCATCTGTAAGGGAGAAATAATTGTGAAAATTAAATATGATGATGCATACGAAAAATATAGCCAAGTGCCTCACATATAATAAGTGATAAGTTATTGACAACATTCTAAATGAGCAGCAGTAAAGGAATGTGTAACTAAGACTTCTTATGCTAAATGAATTGATAGACAGCCCTCTATACTTTGATTTATAACATATTTCTAATGAAATTGGATAAACTTTTCATATGAAGCTCAGTTACAACATGATATAATATTACATATATAATATTTTAATATTGAAATCTTATTCTAAATAAGATTAATAATGATTTTTTAACATCTTGATTGGAGTATAACTGCTTTACAATGGTGTGTTAGTTTCTGCTTTATAACAAAGTGAATCAGTTATACATATACATTTGTTCCCATATCTCTTCCCTATTGCGTCTGCCTCCCTCCCACCCTCTTATCCCACCCCTCTAAGTGTTCACAAAGCACCGAGCTGACCTCCCTGTGCTATGTGGCTGCTTCCCACTAGCTATCTATTTTATGTTTGGTAGTGTATATATGTCCATGCCACTCTTTCACTTTGTCAAAGCTTACCATTCCCCGTCCCCATATCCTCAAGTCCATTCTCTAGTAGGTCTGTCTTTATTCCCGTCTTGCTCCTAGGTTCTTCATGACCTTTTTTTCCCCTTAGATTCCATATATATGAGTTAGCATATGGTATTTCTTTTTCTCTTTCTGACTGACTTCACTCTGTATGACAGACTCTAGGTCCACCCACCTCACTACAAATAACTCAATTTCGTTTCTTTTTATGGCTGAGTAATATTCCATTGTATATATGTGCCACATCTTCTTTATCCATTCATCTGTTCATGGACACTTAGGTTGCTTCCATGTCCTGGCTATTGTAAATAGAGCTGCAGTGAACATTTTGGTACATGACTATTTTTGAATTCTGGTTTACTCAGGGTGTATGACCAGTAGTGGGATTGTTGGGTCGTATGGTAGTTCTATTTGTAGTTTTTTAAGGAACCTCCATACTGTTCTCCATAGTGGCTGTATCAATTTACATCCCACCAACAGTGCAAGAGTGTTCTCTTTTCTCAACACCCTCTCCAGCATTTATTGTTTCTAGATTTTTTGATGATGGCCATTCTAACTGGTGTGAGATGATATCTCATTTTAGTTTTGATGTGCATTTCTCTAATGATTAATGATGTTGAGCATTCTTTCATGTGTTTGTTGGCAATCTGTATATCTTCTTTGAAGAAATGTGTATTTAGGTCTTCTGCCCATTTTTGGAATAGGTTCTTTGTTTTTTTGATATTGAGCTGCATGAGCTGCTTGTAAATTTTGAAGATTAATCCATTGTCAGCTGCTTCATTTGCAAATAATTTCTCCTATTCTGAGGGCTGTCTTTTGGTCTTGTTTATGGTTTCCTTTGCTGTGCAAAAGCTTTGAAGTTTCATTAGGTCCCATTTGTTTATTTTTGTTTTTATTTCCATTTCTCTAGGAGGTGGGTCAAAAAGGATCTTGCTGTGATTTATGTAATAGAGTGTTTGGCCTATGTTTTCCTCTAAAAGTTTGATAGTGTCCGGCCTTACATTTAGGTCTTTAATCCATTTTGAGTTTATTTTTGTGTATGGTGTTAGGGAGTGTTCTAATTTCATACTTTTACATGTACCTGTCCAGTTTTCTCAGCACCACTTATTGAAGAGGCTGTCTTTTCTCCACTGTATATTCTTGTCTCCTTCAAATATAAGGTGATGATATCTGTGTGGGTTTATCTCTGGGCTTTTTACCCTGTTCCATTCATCTATCTTTCTGTTTTTGTGCCAGTACCGTACTATCTTGATTACTGTAGCTTTGTAGTATAGTCTGAAGTCAGGGAGCCTGATTCCTCC
The DNA here is from genome assembly GCF_949987515.2 of Delphinus delphis. NCBI lineage: Eukaryota > Metazoa > Chordata > Mammalia > Artiodactyla > Delphinidae > Delphinus > Delphinus delphis. The sequence goes on from NC_082688.1 coordinate 29,330,100, forward strand.
AGCTCCATTTTTTGTTCTCAAGATTGTTTTGGCTATTCGAGATCTTTTGTGTTTCCATACAAATTGTGAAATTTTTTGTTCTAGTTCTGAGAAAAATGCCAGTGGTAGCTTGATAGGGATTGCATTGAATCTGTAGCTTGCTTTGGGTAGTAGAGTCATTTTCACAATGTTGATTCTTCCTGTCCAAGTACATGGTATATCTCTCCATCTATTTGTATCATCTTTAGTTTCTTTCATCAGTGTCTTATAATTTTCTGCATACAGGTCTTTTGTCTCCTTAGGTACGTTTATTCCTAGATATTTTATTCTTTTTGTTGCAGTGGTAAATGGGAGTGTTTTCTTAATTTCACTTTCAGATTTTTCATCATTAGTATATAGGAACGCCAGAGATTTCTGTGCTTTTGTATCCTGCTACTTTACCAAATTCATTGATTAGCACTAATAATTTTCTGGTAGCATCTTTAGGATTCTCTATGTATAGTGTCATGTCATCTGCAAACAGTGACAGCTTTACTTCTTCTTTTCCAATTTGGATTCCCCTTATTTCTTTTTCTTCTCTGATTGCTGTGGCTAAAACTTCCAAAACTATGTTGAATAATAGTGGTGAGAGTGGGCAACCTTGTCTTGTTCCTGATCTTAGTGGAAATGGTTTCACTTTTTCACCATTGAGGACAATGTTGGTTGTGGGTTTGTCATATATGGCCTTTATTATGTTGAGGAAAGTTCCCTCTGTGCCTACTTTTTGCAGGATTTTTATCATAAATGGGTTTTGAATTTTGTCGAAAGCTTTCTCTGCATCGATTGAAATGATCATATGGTTTTTCTCCTTCAATTTGTTTATATGGTGTATCACGTTGATTGATTTGAGTATATTGAAGAATCCTTGCATTCCTGGAATAAACCCCACTTGATCATGGTGTATGATCCTTTTAATGTGCTATTGGATTCTGTTTGCTAGTATTTTGTTGAGGATTTTTGCATCTATGTTCATTCGTGATATTGGCCTGTAGTTTTCTTTCTTTGTGGCATGTTTGTCTGGTTTTGTTATCACGGTAATGGTGGCCTCATAGAATGAGTTGGGGAGTGTTCCTCCCTCTGCTATATTTTAGAAGAGTTTGAGAAGGATAAGTGTTAGCTCTTCTCTAAATGTTTCATAGAATTCGCCTGTGAAGCCATCTGGTCCTGGGCTTTTGTTTGTTGGAAGATTTTTAATCACAGTTTCAATGTCAGTGCTTGTGATTGGTCTGTTCATATTTTCTATTTCTTCCTGGTTCAGCCTTGGCAGGTTGTGCAATTCTAAGAATTTGTCCATTTCTTCCAGGCTGTCCATTTTATTGGCATAGAGTTGCTTGTAGTAATCTCTCATGATCCTTTGTATTTCTGCAGGTCAGTTGTTACTTCTCATTTTTCATTTCTAATTTTATTGATTTGAGTCTTCTCCCTTTTTTTCTTGATGAATCTGGCTAATGGTTTATCAATTTTGTTTATCTTCTCAAAGAACCAGCTTTTAGTTTTATTGATCTTTGCTATCATTTCCTTCATTTCTTTTTCATTTATTTCTGATCTGTTCTTTATGATTTCTTTCCTTCTGCTAACTTTGGGGTTTTTTGTTCTTCTTTCTCTAATTGCTTTAGGTGCAAGCTTAGGTTGTTTATTTGAGATGTTTCCTGTTTCTTAAGGTAGGATTATATTGCTATAAACTTCCCTATTATAAGTGCTTTTCCTGCATCCCATAGGTTTTGGGTTGTCGTATCTCTATTGTCATTTGTTTCTAGGTATTTCTTGATTTCCTCCTTGATTTCTTCAGTGATCACTTCGTTATTAAGTAGTGTATTGTTTAGCCTCCATGTGTTTGTATTTTATACAGATCTTTTCCTGTAATTGATATGTACTCTCATAGCATTGTGGTTGGAAAAGATACTTGATACAATATCAATTTTCTTAAATTTACCAAGGCTTGATTTGTGACCCAAGATATGATCTATCCTGGAGAATGTTCCATGAGCACTTGAGAAATATGTGTATTCTGTTGTTTTTGGATGGAATGTCCTATAAATATCAATTAAGTCCATCTTGTTTAATGTATCATTTAAAGCTTGTGTTTCATTATTTATTTTCATTTTGGATGATCTGTCCATTGGTGAAAGTGGGGTGTTAAAGTCCCCTACTATGATTGTGTTACTGTCGAGTTCCCCTTTAATGGCTGTTAGCATTTGCCTTATGTATTGAGGTGCTCCGATGTAGGGTGCATAAATATTTACAATTGTTATATCTTCTTGGATTGATCCCTTGATCATTATGTAGTATCCTTCTTTGTCCCTTGTAATAGTCTTTATTTTAAAGTTTATTTTGTCTTATATGAAAATTGCTACTCCAGCTTTCTTTTGATTTCCATTTGCATGTAATAGCTTTTTCCATCCCCTCACTTTCAGTCTGTATGTGTCCCTAGGTCTGAAGTGGGTCTCTTGTAGACAGCATATATACAGGTCTTGTTTTTGTATCCAGTCAGCCTATCTGTGTCTTTTGGTGGGAGCATTTAATCCATTTACATTTAAGGTAATTATTGATATGTATGTTCCTATTCCCATTTTCCTAATTGTTTTGGGTTTGTTATTGTAGGTCTTTTCCTTCTCTTGTGTTTCCTGCCCAGAGAAGTTCCTTTAGCATTTGTTGTAAAGCTGGTTTGGTGGTGCTGAACTCTCTCAACTTTTGCTTGTCTGTAAAGGTTTTAATTTCTCCATCAAATCTGAATGAGATCCTTCCTGGGTAGAGTAATCTTGGTTGTAGGTTTTTCTCCTTCATCACTTTAAATATGTCCTGCCAGTCCCTTCTGGCTTGCAGAGTTTCTGCTGAAAGATCAACGGTTAACCTTATGGGGATTCCCTTGTGTGTTATTTGTTGTTTTTCCCTTGCTGCTTTTAATATGTTTTCTTTGTGTTTAATTTTTGATAGTTTGATTAATATGTGTCTTGGCATGTTTCTCCTTGGATTTATCCTGTAAGGGACTCTCTGTGCTTCCTGGACTTGATTAAGTATTTCCTTTCCCATATTAGGGATGTTTTCATCTATAATCTCTTCAAATATTTTCTCAGTCCCTTTCTTTTTCTCTTCTTCTTCTGGGACCCCTATAATTCGAATGTTGGTGTCTTTAATGTTGTCCCAGAGGTCTCTGAGACTATCCTCAGTTCTTTTCATTCTTTTTTCTTTATTCTGCTCTGCAGTAGGTATTTCCACTATTTTATCTTCCAGGTCCCTTATCCATTCTTCTGACTCAGCTATTCTGCTATTGATCCCTTCTAGAGAATTTTTAATTTCATTTACTGTGTTGTTCATCATTGTTTGCTCTTTAGTTCTTCTAGGTTCTTGTTAAATGTTTCTTGCATTTTGTCTATTCTATTTCCCAGATTTTGGATCATCTTTACTATCATTATTCTGAATTCCTTTTCAGGTAGACTGCCTATTTCCTCTTCATTTGTTAGGTCTGGTGGGTGTTTACCTTGCTCCTTCCACTGCTGAGTGTTTTTCTGACTTTTCATTTTGCCTTACTTACTGTGTTTGGGGTCTCCTTTTCGCAGGCTGTAGGTTCGTAGTTCCCGTTGTTTTTGGTGTCTGTCCCCAGTGGCTAAGGTTGGTTCAGTGGGTTGTGTAGACTTCCTGGTGGAGGGGACTAGTGCCTGTGTTCTGGTGGATGAGGCTGGATCTTGTCTTTTTTGTGGGCAGGGCCACGTCTGTTGGTGTGTTTTGGGGTGTCTGTGGCCTTATTATGATTTTAGGCAGCCTCTCTGCTAATGGATGGGGCTGTGTTCCTGTCTTGCTAGTTTTTTGGCAAAGGGTGTCCAGCACTGTGGCTTGCTGGTCGTTGAGTGAAGCTGGCTGTTGGTGTTGAGATGGAGATCTCTGGGAGATTTTCGCCGTTTGATATTACATGGAGCTGGTAGGTCTCTTGTGGACCAGTGTCCTGAAGTTGGCTCTCCCACCTCAGAGGCACAGCCCTAACTCCTGGCTGGAGTACCAAGAGCCTTTCATCCACATGGCACAGAATAAAAGGGAGAAAAAAGAGAAAGAAAGAAAGAGGATAAAATATAATAAAATAAAGTCCCTTCTGGCTCATGTGACTACAGAGGCTGAGTAGTTATAAGATCTGAAGTCAGCAAACTGGAGACCCAGGAGAGCAAATGTTATAGTTATCAGTGTGAGTCTGAAGGCCTGAGATCCAGTAAAATTGATAGTATTAGTCTAGTCCAGTCCAGGCTGTTGTTCAAAACTAACAAGTCTGTAGGAGAAGGGGATAAGCTGTGCTCCTGGTATGTTGTCTCAGAGACTGTAGTGTATATCCTTTCCTTAGGAATAGCATGGACTAAATATTGTTAGAACTTTAAATCTCTTGACCCTATTAAATAGTGTATATATTTCACTTGGGAAAAATACCTAGCAGGGTCTATCTAGTGTTAGATTTTGAAAAAAACAAGGCATGATTTAAAGGAAAGCATAGCCTAAAAGTCTTTTGAATTTAGATTATCTGGCATTTCAATTTGTTTTTAACCCTATTCTCAAGGTTACCATATTTAGTTAGTTCTCATATATCAGATTTATAGAGCAATCTGTCATTCTTATTATATAGTAGGTGAGGTTTTTCTACCATTTTTTCTTACATTGTTTCAATAAAGAAATACACACTGAAATAATTTTTTGACAAAACACCTTGCATCATGCAGGATCATTTTATCATGTGAACAAGTTTAATTTTGTTCATTAGCATAACTGCCTGTTTTCAAGGTAAAATGAGTGATTAGTATTAATGTATGAAAAATAATATCTTAGGCCAGGAGTCCCCAACCCTCGGGCCACGGACCGGTACTGGTCCTGGCCTGTTAGGAGCCTGGCTGCACAGGAGGAGGTGAGTGGCCGGTGAGCAGGGGAAGCTTCATCTGTATTTATAGCTGCTCCCCATCACTCTCATTACTGCCTGAGCTCCACCTCCTGTCAGATCAGCAGTGGCATGAGATTCTCATAGGAGCGCGAACCCTACTGTGAACTGCGCATGTGAGGGATCTAGGTTGCACACTCCTTATGAGAATCTAATGCCTGATGATCTGAGGTGGAGCTGAGGCGGTGATGCTAGCTAGCACTGGGGAGTGGCTACAAATACAGATTAGCCTTAGCAGAGAGGTTTGACTGCACAGAGACCATAATAAATCAGTTGCTTGCAGGCTCATATCAAAACCCTGTCAGTGAGTGGCAAATGAAAACATGCCTAGGACTCCCACTGATTCTGCATTATGGTGAGTTGTGTAATTATTTCATTATACATTACAATGTAATAATAATAGAAATAAAGTGCACAATAAATGTAATGCACTTGAATCATCCCAAAACCATCTCCCACCCTGGTCTGTTGAAAAATTGTCTTCCACAAAACTGGTCCCGGGTGCCAGAAAGGTTGGGAACTGCTGTCTTAGGCCATTCAGGCAGCTATAACAAAATGCCATAGACTGCGTAGCTCATAAACAGCAGAAATTTTTTGCTCACTGTTTTGGAGACAGGAAGTCCAAGATCAGGGTGCCAGCATGGTCAGGTTCTGGGGAGGACTTTCTTCCAGGTTGCAGACTACCAACTTCTCATTGTATCTTCACATGGTAGAAGTTGGTGAGGTAGTCTTAGACCTGTTTTATAAGGCTGCTATCCTCATTTATGAGTTTTCTTCCTCATGACCTAATGACCTTCCAAAGGCTCCACCTCCAATACCATCATCTTGGGAATTAGTATTTCAACATATGAATTTGGGGAGAATGCAACGTTCAGTATATAGCAACTGGTATGTTAATGTGTTCTCACATAATTATCTAAATAAATTGTTCTTGAACATAGAGACATTCCTATAGGCAGCCATGAAATCACCTGTTATTTAATGCAAGCTTGAAGAGTTGAAAAAGAAACAATTTTTATTGTAGATACATCTTGTTTCATTTAGAACATTTTTCTTTTAAGACAGTGAAATCATTAGCTTACTACTAAAGCTAAGTCTGCCTTAGAAAATATGGCTTGTGGCTATTTAATTTGTGGTAAAGTCTCTAATTTGTGGTAAAAATGCATATTCAAAATATAACTTTTGAGGTGCCTGTTTATTTTGCAATACAGAATACAGACATATCTTGTTTTAAGAGTAGTTCTTCCAGTAAAATAGTTGAACAGAATTTGAACCTTACTTAGCCCCAATCATTACCCCCTTCTGTAGCATAGAGTTGTTACTGGATGGCTGCCCATTATGTATTTCTTTTGTACTTAGGAATTTTCATGTGACTGAGTTATAGTCAGTGGAATATAAATAGTGGTGATGTGCATCAATTACAGGACTACAACACTGAAATTCCTTTTTATTCTCCCATGGTCTTTTCCCTTCTGGCCAACTTCAGTGTGAACTCCCAGGCTGATCTTAAAATCCATGCATTGAAAATGGCAGAGTCTATCAACTTAGATCCCTGAATTAATGCGTGAATGTGGCTTGTCCAAAACTTGGTTATTTTCCAAGTCAGTTTTTGTTATCAAGAAATGATTTTATGTGCCTGTACATATGTAGATGTTAAGGCACTGAAATTCAGTGACTATACAAATTCTGCTTGTATTTCACAGGCCTCAATTAAACAATATTTACTGCTATTGATTAACTGAGCAAAAGACCTCTCCATTATGAGTATTTCTAAAGGTGTGTGTGTGTGTGTGTGTATGTGCATGCATGTGCACCTGGGTACTTGAAATGGAAAATAAACAACAGAGTTGTTTCAAATCCCACCAAATCTGACTGAGAAAAAATTAGTTGTAAAAGCTAGGTAAATCTGCTGTAGAAGCAAATCCCAGAGACTTAGGCAGAGTAAGCATATGTGACCTGGTAGCCAGAGAATTAAGCACTTGACTGTCTAGGATTTTAATTGTTATGTTATAGTGTATTATATTATAATAAGCACTGGAGATACAACTAAGAATTCATCTCTGTGTGATGGAGAAATGAATACCATGTGGGAAAGGCTAAATAATGTAGGAACCAAAATATGGTGGCTAGTATTCTCAATAACAAAGAGTGCAAGTTGTTCCGTAAACGGAGATTAGAACAAAGAAAGATAAGGAGACAGCCAAATGTGTGTTATGTTCATAGAATATTGCTTAGATGCCTTTGCAAATGTAAGCAGATTGGGTAAGGCCAATCTTGAAAGGGTAATTCCCATAAAATTATGGAGAACATTCTCCTTAAAAAAAATAGGTCTTTGACTAGATTTCATGTTATGAACATGCAAATTATCCTTTAGGAAACAGTTTTTAAAGTAAGATACACCACATTCTTGAGAGGTAAAGATGAATGTAGTTTAGGAGCAGAAATTACAGGAAGCATAACAAATTTATAAAGGAAACAACAGACAAGGAGTCCCTGTAATTCATAAGGATTTGAAGGTGCCTTGGTTTAAAGGACACATATTTTTGCAGATTCTTTTTTAAATTTAAAATAACTGTTCTGCAGTAGTTAAAATTAGCATTTTAATGAATTACATAATATATAAGTGACAATAGTTTCTTAGTCCCTGTCAAATAAATCCTAGATCCAAATATAGATTTACAGAGAACAGAAAATACACAAGTGAGAGATTGTCTTTTCCAAAAAGTCTAAAGAAATATTTATGGTCCCACTTGTTTTTTAAAAACATTGCAGGCCCCCACCAGTGGATTGAGTCTATTTTCCTTCCGCATGAACTGGGTAGGCTTGTGACTGTTCTAAACAATGGAGCATGGTGAAAGTTATGTTATGTGACTTACAAGGCTACGTTTTAAAAAGAACATAGCATGCAGCTTCTCCCTGGCATGATTCTGTTCTCCCTCATGCTCTCACACTCATACTCTCTTGATATTCACACTTGGAACCCAGCCATCAGATCCCAAAGAAGCCCATAGTAGGCTATGTGGAGAGACAACCTGGAAAAACCCATGTGTAAAAGAACTGAGGCCACCCATCTGATGTCCAGCATCATCTTTCCGTCAAGTAAAGAAATGAGTCTTCATGTTATTACAGCTCCTACCTTTTGAGACTTTTGAGTCTTTTGTCTGAGTCTGCAGACATTCTGAAGCAGAGTCAAGCCATCTCCGCTGTACCCAGTTTAAAAGGCAGACCCTTAGAATTCATAAATATAATATATGGTGTTTTTACTCCACTAAAGTTCAGTAGGAATGCAGATGTCTCACTTTCTTCCTCTATTATGTGATCTGAAAGTTATAAATTAGACTTTCCTCTTTCCTTTCTTTCTCCATCAGACTTTTAAATTAATAGAGGATTTGAGGGTTCAACAGCGACTTCATGAATCCAAGCTTTTGTTTTTTAACTTAGCACATTCATTTATATATTTCAAATGCATAAAACTTTTATAATTATAAATCTTGAAAATTATAAAAATGTTCCTTTTCTTTCTCAACCCTGCCTTTCATTCATTATTATTTATTTACATAGGTACATTAGTTATCTATGGCTATGTAACAATAACTACAAATTTCAGAGCTTGAAATTACACCTATTTATTACCTCACATATTCTGTAGGTTAGAAATCTGGGTGCAGACTTATGTGGGTTTTCTGCTAAGAGTATCACAAGGCTGAAACCAAGACATCGACCAGGCTGCATATTCATCTGGGAGCTTGACCAGGGAAAAATCTACTTCCAAGCATCCCAAGAGTATAGGAAGAATCTATTTCTTTGCAGCTTGTTTATTCTAAGCCAGCAGCAAAGATAGTGTATCTCTGCTTAGTTGAGTCTCTGATCCCTATACCCTGTTTTAAAGGGCTTCTCTGATTAGGTCAGGCCCACCAGGGACAGTCTCCATTTTGGATAACTAGTTACATGTCCTACCTAAACTCAAGTGGAGGAGATTACACAAAGTCATGGATTCTAGGGTGTGTGAATCATGGGGACCACCCTAGAGTGTGTCTTCCATAATAGGTATATGAATTAATTCTCACCAATTCAATATTTTATTCTCAGCCAAGATGAATATCTTGATTTATTTGACTGAATATATAAAACTTTACTATGACCGTTTTCAATATTCTTTAACACTGTATCATCATCACAAAAAGTACTACTTTTAAGTTTCATGAGTGCCAGAACTTGCCATTCACTCTATGAAATTCAAAAAACATTTAATAAAAATAATTGCATGATAGAAACTTCTCTAGCTCTAGAGGCAAAATAATCTGATTTCAAAGTCTAGCTTTACTCCTACCTCCTGGGTTCTTTGTACAAAATATTTTACCTATCAGAAACTCAGATTTCTTATCTGCAATTGGCAAATTTTATTTATCTGTTGGGTATGGGTGGATTCAAAATAATCTAAATTATAATTGTTTTCTTTAGTGTTTGAAATATCTTTTTAAATATATAATGTATGGATGTATTATATATGTGGACATATATTATACATACATGTATGTTTGTATGCATGTAAGAATATACTGTGTGTTATGGGACCTATGCATATATAACTGGAAAATCAGAAAAGGTTTCCAACTTTATATGATATCTTTATTTAATTGAGTGATTACCTCATTTATTATACTGTTCTGCCAAAATGACATCACATTCTGTCTTCGGTTTTTATCACCAATACATACTGAAAAGTATAAACATAGACAATAAATCTTGTCGTCAGGCAGAACAAAATCACTTTTTCTTTTTAAAATTTTCCTCTCTAAAGATCAAAGCAAATTAGAAATTTTATAACTTCCAAGGGCCCCTTGTCTACTTCATTATAATACAAAGATTGATAAATCATAGATTCAGTGACCAATCCAATTCAGTATGAGTAAATACTATATTTTGAAATACACTTATACAATGGACATAACCTATAATTTGTATTGAAAAAGTGGTGTGCTTTTTAATAATGATATCAGCCTATAATTACAAAGGAATTTGCTTTGCTATTCCAAGAAGCAATCAGAGAGAAATCATAGGGAATGAAATTTGCACAGAGAGATGTAATACCTTAGAAAAGCAAAAGGAATTATTGAGTGAAAATAAAATTTTCTTTTTATTAGCTCTATTGTAACTGAGTACCAAAACTTGTGATTGAATCAAAGGTGAGGAGGATGACTGAGCAGAGGGGGTAATTTGTTACTTCACAGTACTCTCTCTAGTAATGAAAGATGTTAACAGTGGCTTGATGTATACTTCTGAGTTCAAGTCACTGTTACTTGTTTAGCTTTTATCAGTAGAGACATGGCAGCTAAGTGGAAGGTTGATATCCTCATCCACAGGATTTGACTTCTTGAAGAGGATGGTTAACCCAAGGCAGAAGTAGAAGAAGAAAGGATTTACGGATGAGAATATAGGAATAACCAATGGGCTATCACTTTTTCTTTGAGATAACATTAGAAATTGGAAATCTTTGATTTCATAAGAAATAAATTCCTTCTAAGCAAATATTTAGATGTATATCATCTTCCATATCTCCCCCCATCTGCATTTTTTAACAAATTCACTAGAATTTAGTGAAGTCCTGCTTGACACTTTGAGCCTTGTATTTACTGCAATAATTACTAATAGTACTTACTTTGTTCATACTTTTGTAAAAATAACAAAGGAGAGAGAGTTCTATCTACTGATGTGGACAACTTTATCAGGTTTTTATATTTCTTTCTGTGTAAATTAAAATAGACAATTTCAATGAACTCTGGGGAAACCTAATTTTGGGGGGAACAATTCTGCTCTCTTCATCATTGACCTTAGTTGTGATGAGTAGATATACTTTTTTCCTTAAAGCATAGCATCATTTTATTTGACCTTGCTTCTATGAGCAAAAGAGACAGAAATATATACCCCATAAAAATGCCCCAGGAATGTATAGAGCTGGTCTTAGGGTGCATGTGGTAAAACTTAATTAGAAGTCCAGAAAATTCCTAAGAGGAAAGGATGGAGAAATGGTAACAGGCAGATTTCAGGTTAAAATAAGGAAGAACTTTCTGACAATGAAATATGCCTGATCCTAGTAATCTAGAAAAGTTTCTAGGCCACCTTATGCTATGATAAAAATCCTATCATTGGTATCTTGGGGAAACAGTTGTTTCTATCCCAGAGTTCCTGGTTGTTTCTAAGATCTTTCATAAGTCAGAAAGCCAAGTTTCCTTTAGCCCTTTTGATAAGAATAAATCTTGTACTACCTTTTAAAAGAACAACCTACATAATTCAGAAAGCCTGCCTTAGTGTGTATTTTGTTCATCTCTAATAACTCTGACTTACATTCAGCCTACCATGGATGGTTTATAGAAACAAGCTATAAATGATATATGAAAGTTCATTATATATGCTTTGTATTGCCAATGTTATTTATTTATTTATTTGGTGTAATGTGGTAGTGTTCTATTATTTTATTCGATGCTCTTATTATTGCTGGTTCTGAAGTCAGAAGTAGCTCTGGGGACTTCAGCTCAGCAGTTTGAAAACCTTCATTCTTGTGTTCTGCCACTGACATGATTCAGCTACACCTTCTGGCATGCTGCCAACAAGCAAGTCGTATCTCAACTCCCAGGTCAAATCCTGGAGAACATATTTCATTGTCTCAGCTAGTAAGTATTAGCTGGGTATTGCCTTTTATTCCAGGACACATCTTAGGTCATGGATCGTCCTATAACTCAATCACCCTTGGTCTACTCAGCTGACATGGTCCAATGTCAATGTCCCCTTCCACACACTGATTTCTTCAGAAGGTGAGTAAAGCATTTTACCTGAGAAAATCATATAATAAATCATGAGATATGTTTAGTTGAGTGAACTATCCTTTACCTTACATGATAATCACTCATTTAATAAGCACTGACTCCTACTGGTGCCAAGATCCATGTACGTGTCCCCTAAAATCTGTTTTACTCTTTAATATCATAGTAATAGAAATTTTATTCAATAAGCATATGACAGCTATGACTCAGAGATAGATGAAGTACTTACAGTCTGTTTCAGTTCTCTGTTGTATCCTAAATATGTGTCTCAAAGCACTGGCCATAATTTCAGCAAGTAAAATAACATATTCCCTCTTTCTTATACTTGAACTCCATAAATAAATGTGATTTGACTCAACAAGTGGAAAGGAAAATACTTGAGTTACATGCATAAAGAGGTAGTATGTTAATGCCCTTATTGTGCATTCTTTTTTTGCGGTACGCGGGCCTCTCACTGTTGTGGCCTCTCCCGTTGCGGAGCACAGGCTCCGGACGCGCAGGCTCAGCGGCCATGGCTCACGGGCCCAGCCTCTCCGCGGCATGTGGGATCTTCCTGGACCGGGGCACGAACCCGTGTCCCCTGCATCGGCAGGCGGACTCTCAACCACTGCGCCACCAGGGAAGCCCAGTAGAAAAACTTTTTAAAGGCATTTTATAGAAAGCATGGTTCACAAAATAAAATATTGATATATTTTGCTATATCAAAAGCAATTTTGGGGGTGAAAGATACAATATAACAAGGCTAAAGGACAAGTCATAGAGTAGACATGATATTATGTATATGTGTATATATATATATCCACATATATATGTATGAAATGGATGTATATTCAGAATTTTTAAAAAAACTACATGATAAAAATAAGCTAATAGAAAAAGGAAAAGTATAAGAATTGCCACTGAGTAAGAGGAAATCAGAAGAGTCAATACGGATTTTTAAAAAATACTCAACTTTGCATTAAATAAATACAAGGAAAATTAAAACACAATAATCTATTTCAAATCTATCAGAGGGCAAAAATTAGTAAGTTTGGCAATACCAACTGAGGAACAAAAAGCAATTCCCATGAGTGCCTAAATTGGAAAAACCAGCTGAAGAGCAATTAACAATATTTTGTGAAGCTGAAAGTATAAATTATTAATAACCCAATAAATCCACTTTTAGTTGGATACCATAGAGAAAGTCTTATACATATGCACCAGGATCCATTGCAGAACTAAATATCAAGAGTAATGGAAATAACCTATACACCATGGATAGTGAATTGAATAAAGATATTATGGAATTTTTGCAAATGGAACATTGCATAAAGTTAAAATGAATTACATAATATCAAGTGACTGAGGCATGTTGGAAAATGTTACATTATCATTCAAAATGATATATTTTTCATGACTATATATTTAGTAGAAAAATTATGAAAATATAGACAGGAAAAAAATACTTTTGAGAAGGGACAGTAATAGGAAGGTAAAATAGAACACAGGAGGCTTTCATTGTATCTGTCATGTTGGTGGTGGTGGTGGTGGTGTGTGTGTGATGTGAAGCACATGTGATAGCACTGAAACATTTGTTATTAGTGGTCTAACCATAGGTGATTTGGGATTTTCTCCCCTTTGTCGTCTCTAATTTCTGTATATTCAATTTAAAAAATTTCAAGAAATCATCTTTGTTCCAGGAAGAATTAAGTGGCCCTTCTCAGTTATAAAATGTAGGAGAGACAGGTATAATCCCTCCTTGAATAAGTATACACAGGGTCTTTATATCCTCGTAAAGATGGTCCAGTAGTATACAGAGATCACCTTTAGGCAGCATATAGTCAAATTTATTTGGCGGTCAGGAAACTTCCTAGGAGGAAAAGACATAAGCAAACAATTTTTCCTTTTCTCAAAGGGTTTATGTTCTTCCTAAAATAATTTCCACTGATTAAAAGAAAAAGAAAAAAAATAGCAAAAGAAAGAAAAAAGAAATGTCACTATATTACTTAGGAATGTACAATGTAGGGATTGGGAGACTAGACTGATGTCTGTACTCAACTTTAGGAGTGGAGCTGTTCTGACCCAGCCTGTGGCTGACTACGTTGCTCCACAAAAGAAGCATCTTGTATGTTGTCATACGTTTGGAAAACTAGCTGGTTTATGAGGGTAAATATTACAGAGCTTTAAAAAATAAACTAAAACTAAGAAGAAACATAAATATGAGGCACTTCTGCAACCAGCGTGGAGAGATTGAGATTGATTTAACCACTTTCTTACACCAAAATTGATGATATTCATTCTATTAGAGTTATACTGCTCTTCAGTTTACAGAAGAAATCTACTACTGTGAAACTATTTTAAATTATTCACTGTCACGATCAGCTCATTTTAAAGACGTATGTGCTGTTTCTTAATATAAGATTTGGAAATTTGATCACACATTCAAAGCAAAATAGGAATCTTATATTCATTTTGTTTGCCCTTTTACACTGAGTATTAATACAGGTTTTACAGTCACCCTGGTTATAGATAATATTAACCATTTTTTTTAAAGTAATGAAACAAAAGCTTAGAGAAGTTAAACAGTCTGCCTGTAGTTTTGCAGCACAGTGCTTGAAGGTGGGGCATATTTGTTGAATAAATGAACAAACGTATATGAGCCAAAGTTGTGATTTAAAGCAAGGCCTAACTCTATACAATTCATTCTCTTCAACATAACTTACAGTTGACATTTTATATTCTAAAAAAATTGGCTGTGTTTCCTTAAGACTGATAATTAGCATTAGGATTGTTCTTCCATTTAATTCATAGGATCTTCAGATGTTGGTATTTTTTCTTAAAAGGTTTCTCATATACAGTATGGGGAATTTTGCATGCATGAATAATGTCATGAATTTTATTTCAAAACTGCTGCTAAAATTCTCAAGAATGTCTGAATGTTAAAAGTGCCAGAGAACATTTAGGATGAATATCAAAGTAAGCCTTTTGGAGCAATAACTTCATGAATAAGGAAAATATTTAAAAGCTTACTCTCTAATTTATGTATTATTAGAATTATCATGTGCTTCTCAAACTTGTTTTGCATATTATATAACTATTTGAACAGAGCACTAATCATATCAAACAACTGGAGGTAATAGTGGGAATATTTGCTTTTGGTTCTGTACCTACTAATCTTTAGAGTTTATCTCTTGAATTAGTGATATTGAAATCACTTTGACATTCGCAGAGATTAGAAACTGCAAGAGAGTTTTGTGCAAATTAATACACTAAAAATGTTTGTGTGATGATCATATAGCCATATATCATCTCCCCTTTCTTGGCTGCACTTGAAGTTGGGATCCCAGACCCATTATGTCTGTGCAGCAGCAAAAGAGGAACTTCTCAGAGGGCCCTTCTTGCGTGCTGACTGGAGTCTGGCAATCTTTTTGCTAAGACCAAGCAGTATTTTTGTGTGTGTGTGTGGTTCTTTTTTATTTTGAAGCATTTTTTTCACTGTTGTTAAGAGCAAAAAGATCTCCGATTTTGTAATGGTGGTTTCTTTCCTTCCAACAAGTCAATAAGAGTAAAATTGAACCCACATATACAAGAGAAAAAAAAGACAATTAAGATTTAATACTAAAACCAAATTCTTTGATATTTGGGCAGAAACTGTAAGTGGGAGATTATACTTAATGGGTACCCCCCCGCACACACACATACCCCATGATAGATTCAATTCTCAGTGAATATGTTACCAATTAGTTTACTAGATGATCACCAGTCATTGTTCATATTCCTTGTGGGATTATAGCTAGTCTACGTTTATCATTTATCTTCCTTTCTTACATTTAAGAGGGACTATATGATTGGATTCCATCCAATGGAATATGAGTTGTCCTGACCAACAAAATGGATTTTAGAAGAGTAGGAAGTGGAAAAGATCCTAGGGGGTCCTCATTACTGAACAGATATGTCATAAATATCACTAAAATTTGATTCTTCTGTTGGTAGTGGATAAAAAGAAGGAGACCCACTGTACATAAAAGGGAATAGAAAGAACCAAGGCTCCATGTAGTTGAACTTGAGCTCAGATATGGGCACTATTGCTCCTCAGACTAAAGAGATGGTTTTCCATTATCTGAAGTGAAATCTGCCTCAAGCAACTAGGCATTGAGAAAACACATTCCAGCCCAGAGTTCTGGTCCCTTATCCCAGGGCTTTGAAACAATCACAAAGCGTCCTTGAAGGTTAGAGATGAGGCAAAGAAGAAGGTGAATCTTTTCCTCCACCATCTTGCCAATAATTTTCTTCCACCAGCACCTTTCCCTCCATTCTCTAATTCTCTCCTCTTTTCCCTGTGCCTTTTTGCTAAATCTACCCTTTCATTATGTCACAGATATAATTTTATTGTAGTTTTCTGTTTATTTCGTTCTACTGCAGCACTATCTGGCAGCCACTCTACTGATTCAACAGTTTTATAGCTTTTGAAAATGTATATTTTTCTCAGAAGTTTTTGCTGAAACTGTTGATTTTCACCCAAAGCTGCTCTCAACTCTAGCTTCCCTGTATAATGCTTTCTTTTGATATGCCTCAGCTTAGATCAGTTTCTCAACATTGTCACTGTTGACATTTTGTGTCATGTATTTCTTTTTGGTGCAGGGCTGTTTTGTGAATGTAGTATGTTTAGCATCGTCTCTGGCTTCTACTCACTAGGTGACAGTCATACCTCCCTTCTATCTTTTGACAACCAAAGGCCTCAAAATATTGTCACATGTTCCCTGGGTAGCAAAATCATGCTGCTTCAGAATCTCTAACTTAGATACAGACACCTGCCCTCTCTGCAATTCTCCCAAATAATTTATTTACACAACAATAATGTGAATTGTAGCTTTAAACAATTCTAAAATTGGTACTCTCTAGGCTGCTTTGTTTACTGCTGGCTTTCACCTGGCTTAACCGGTTAGATAGCCTGGCTTGACTACATGAACTCAGGGCCATAAAAGACCCCATGAAAAGGTAATCCTTCTCTGAGGTCTCCTGAAGCCAAGATTCATTTCATAAATCTTGGTGGTTCGACCTGGAGAAAAGAGAAAAGAGATGCAAGGAGGAAGGTTAAGAGAATAAATGAGTGAAAATAAATATTGCAGCACTGCATACCCAAACCAGGAGACTAAAATTGTACCTATTTTCTGGTTTAGAAATTAGTAATAGAAGTAGTAGTAACAGCAGCAGCAACAGTAGCAGCAACAGCTGTATCAATACTGATAGTAATAATAATAATAGGTTAAATTTCATTGTTTTTATTTATTTATTTTTTATGTTCCAGGCACTTGGCTAAGCATTTACATGGATGATATAATTTAATCCTTACAGCAACCTTATTATATAGAAGAGGTAACTGATATTAAAAGAAATTAAAATATTTGCCCAAGTACAAGGAAGAATCCAATACAAATTCCAGACCGGATTAACTGAGAATGGGTACAGGCTCAGGTTGTAGACACCTGCATGAGTCAAATTTTGGGAGATAATTGGAGAGAAGAAATGATACAAGAATATAATTCCCTAACACTTTTTTGTATGTTTGAAGCTTAGCTAATTGACTGTATTGTTCAGATAAGTTTGGAACTGATATAAAATAGATAATAAATACACTGGAATCTAACAAACTTATATCTAAAACTTTGGAATTCCTTGACACATTAAGATGGAACATTTAATGGAAAAGATGGTTCAAGTAAAAGTTTGGTACCAGAAAATTAGTGCAGTAAAATCTTCGCTAATTTCCATGTTCTATCACTCTTCCCTTATCTATCAAAGCATCTTACAATCAAATTTCAAGTGTTTCTTCAGAAGGTTTTTAGTGCTGATGCCATTCTTTGCACTGTGCTATGTTCTTGATACCTGTGAGGGTGGTGCCTCATTAAACAAAATGAGGCCCCGTCACCTACTGATCCATTGACGGAGCCAAGCTTACATACAAATAACTACCATACAGAAACATAGAGAACACACATTTGAATGTTGTAACATAAGAGAGAAAAAAATGTATGAATTCTATCTTAGGAACTACAAGTATTGTCAGAAGATTTTTCCAGGTGAATGTGATATTTACTCTGTCCAAATTGTACAGCTATACTCTATGCAGAAGGCAGGTATAAGAGAGCAATAATAAATTTGCACTCCCAGGGACTGTCCCGGTGGTAAAGAATCTGCCTTCCAATGCAGGGGATGTGGGTTTGATCCTTGGTCAGGGAACTAAGATCCCACACGCAGTGGGGCAACTAATCCCACATGCCACAGCTACTGAGCTCACGCGCTTCAACAAGAGAGCCCGCGTGCCACAAACTACAGAGTCCTCGTGCTCTGGAGCCTGCGCACCACAACTACAACGTCCACATGACCTGGAGCCCCCACCCCACAACTAGAGAGAGAAAGCCCGAATGCCACAACTAGAGAGAAGCCTGCGCGCCCATGCACCACAATGAAGAGCCCACACACTGCAATGAAAAAGATCCCGCATGCCTCAACGAAGATCCCGTGTGCCGCAACTAAGACCCGATGCAGCCAAAACAACAACAACAAAACAACAAAAAAACTTGCACTCCCGCTACTTTTAATAAATATATTTTCAACACCCTCTAAATATACTTTTTTCTCACTTAAATATCTTTAGGACATAGATGTGAGACTATACTTATTGATCAATTATAAGATTTAATTCCCTACAAGAAAGAGAAAACTTCCCTCATATGATTTATCAGCACAAAAGCCCCGATCTACCTTTCTGGTCTTTCTTTTGTCAATGTCCCGATTTTCCTTCCCTTGTACTTTATCCCCTACTACCACCACCACCATTCTAAAAATAAATAAATAAACAATATATAGAAGTCACCAATGGGGCAGGCTATGTAACCTATGTATTCTCTTTGAGATTTTCAAATCATTCCCTCTTACTTGGGTGGCAGCTGCCTCCCAAGGATTTTGGCTTTTTCTTTTTATCATCATCCTTATCTGTGTACCAAAATCTCTGTAGTTTTGAATGGGAGAGGAAAGCTGTGGTACCGTCCTGGCCTTAATGGATTAAAAGTTTTTATGAAAATTCCTCTGCTTTCATTGTTATATACAGAAACTATTCTAGAATCTTAACTGTTTTTCCTTAAAATTATATTTGTTACAACTGTCATTCATTATAATCAAGTATTCAATTCATGCTTCAGAAAGGTGGTTTAAGTAGGTAACCTTCAATGCTCCTTCCAACCCCAACACTATTTAATTCCATATGATTTTCTCTGAAAAGGAAGAACTCCAGGGGATTGGTGGGGGGGGGGGGGGGAGCGGGGGCGGGGGGTGTTGGTGGGCAGGAAAGCTTTTACATTTAATTCCTCATAATTTTCTCTGGGTAAGTGCAATGTCAAAATATGGTGACCGAACTATCTGTATCCTAAAGGAAGGAAAAAGAAGTAATGCTTTCATGCCTCAGTGAAAAATTATGACCCAGTTTTAAAATGGATATAATAGAGTGTTACCAAGATAATCACAGTGTTTACAGTCAAAGTTCCCTTGTAAATATCTTATTTGCATATATAGTTTTTTTCCAAGACAGACTAATATTAACTACTCACATGCTTTCTTGAATGCATATAATTTATTACTTAGGGAAAGTGCAACAATTTAGGATTTGACCTGCTTTTAATGTAAAAGCAAACCATTGACTGAGATTGAAGATTTAGTATTGGTTCATTTGCTTCTGAGATCTGAGGAAAGCTATTTCCTTCCACCTACACCTTCTTCAATTTCCTAATCTTAAAAAATGGATAATAATTAGAATGTTTATATTTCTCAGAAATGTTTGAAGGTTAGAGAGCTAGGTGTCCTTTCACATTCCATACACACAGACACATACATACACACACACACACCCCCCTAAAACTGTATATTGGGGTCAATTTTTTAAATTGTGTGAAAGCATCAAAGAAAAAAGGTGCATTAAAATCTGATGTCATGTTCTTAAATCATTTGCATTTGAGAGAATTTGAGGAGCAAGACATAGTTCAGGTTTCTTGACAGAGAGTTCTTTAATAAGGCTCTTGCATCTGCTGGGGCCTTGCTAACATGGACCAGCAGCCTAGGAATAGGTAAACATAGATATATCCATCTCCACTGTCTCAACACAAATTCTGATTAAGCTCTGGAAAACAAGTTACCATTTTTTTTCACACCATTGTAAGAATCACTGCTGTAATGTTATGTTTTTGGTTTCACAGACAGTGCCCTCAGAAGTTTTAAAAGAAGTCTTATTAGTACAAATGTTTTTCTATGGAGTATAGCTTTTGTCAGATCCTTATGTCATCTTGAAAACTCTTAAATATTTAAAAATCACTCCTCTAGTGAAAATTATATGGAATAGAGATCATTCTTAGCTGGATTTATTTCCAGGACCTGCCATTTACTAACTACGCAGGTTTAGGAAAGTTATTTAATGCACCTATGAGTGTTTTTCATTAGACTGTGGTATAAACTAGATGGCAGAGCCTATGTAAAACCCACATACAACACCTTCCTTGTCTGCCAGTTCCCCCATTTCAATTCTGCCCTTCTTCTATAGGTACAAAATGTATGTCTTTTACCTGAGCATGTAGTTGTCTGGAATAAAGACTTTATTTCCCAGGTTTCTTGATTGTGGTCATAGAAAAATGGGAACATTGTATATAGCATGGGGGAAGTTTCATTAATGCAAATAGCATTTCATTAATGCAAATAGCATTCCCTTTCTCTTACCTTCTGACTATAGTATGGATATGATAGCTGGGGCTTGAGTAGGAATCCTGAATCACAAGTTGAAAAGGTTCTTGATGAGAATCACAAGAGTGACAAGATGAAAGAAACTTGGCAGTCTTTTCATTGTTCTCTCTCACTTCAGTCCTGGGGCAGATTTCTGACTTTATTTGTAATTTTTTAAAGCTGTTATTTTGGGGCTTCCCTGGTGGCGCAGTGGTTGGGAGTCCGCCTGCCGATGCAGGGGACGCGGGTTCGTGCCTCGGTCCGGGAGGATCCCACGTGCCGCAGAGCGGCTGGGTCCGTGAGCCATGGCCGCTGGGCCTGCGCGTCCGGAGCCTGTGCTCCGCAACGGGGGAGGCCGCAACAGTGAGAGGCCCGCGTACCGCAAAAAATAAATAAATAAATAAAAAATAAAGCTGTTATTTTGTGATTTGGGTCATTTAGAGCTGATATTAATCTTGACTAATATAACCACTTGATGAAGAGACTAATAAATATAATGGTTAGCAAGTCAAGAAAATATGGTTACAAATTCTAGATCTACTTTTTATTACCTGAATAACATTTTGCTCAATCAATCTATTCCTCAGTTTACTTATTTTAAATGAGGAATAAAAATATCTACTTCCTATAGGTGTGAAAATTAAGTGAGATAATGCACATGTAGTATCTAGTACCTGGGCCAGCAAACCAAGGTACCTGGACCATATCCAGCCTGAGAGTCATATCCCTCTCTCTGCTTGTTTATGTAAATACACTTTTATTGAAACACATTCATATTTACTTGTTTATGCATTGTCTTTGGCAGCTTTTAGTCTAGAATAATAGAGTTGATCAGCTACAATGGTTTCCTTTTGACTAAGCCTAAAATATTTATTTTATTATGTGACTGTTTACTGAAAATAAATGTTTGCTGACTCCTTATTAAGAATATAGGAACTCATGCTATCATTATGTATTTCCTCTCTATGAAACCATTGTAGTAAAGCACTGTTTTGCTTGTAAAGCAATTACTTCACTGAATAAGCTTCAATTATGTGTGTGATTAGGAATGGTTTTTGAGTGATGAGTATGGTACTTTGCCAAGCTAGCTGTGTTTATTTCTCTAGTCTTTTTGAGGCATATGACCTACATCTACCTCTAAGGGAAGATATGGATTACATCCTTAGTCTGAAACCTTAGAGCAGAGAATAACAGATTGGTCAATACAAGATGAAAACTATGATTCATGCATTGCTGCTGGTGCTTGGGGCCCATCTCAGCCACTCAGATTCCAGTCATATCCCCTCTCTGCTAACATCCACAACTCCAGCAAAAATAACCCTCTTATCATAAATTACCTTAACAGAATAAATTTATTTGGTTAACTAGGTACAGCTTGTCTCAAGCCCTCAAGCTTATAGAAAAACATTCTTATCAAGTAGAATAATTCAAGGGCTCAGAGATTATCTCATAAGAGCTGATCAAAGGATGGCCCAGCTTTTAAATGTTCAAAGTTTGAGCAACCCAGGCATGCTGAGGCAACTGTTTCCTCCCCACCTCTAAATCTACAAATATACTTGTATCTACCCACCGTTTTTTTTCTTCCTTATGGTACAGTGGATGTGATGCTTCTTGAGTTATCATCCAATTCTCCATCTATATCCTCTCTTGCTTTTACCTCATCACTGACTTCATTCATCCATGATATCTCTGTTTAAAACTTAGGAAAAGAAAAACAGTAATAACAAAATTCTATGTCTCTTCCTTCAGTTACAGTCCTATTTCTGTCCTCCTTTTTTTTGATCAAATAGCTTGAAATGTATTTCTATACTGGGTATATATAGTGCTTCATTTCTCATTCATTCCTACTCACCTATTGCTCAACTGATGATTTTCTATAGACACCACCAGTAACTTACTTGTTTCTTAATCCAAGAAAATAATATTTCAGGATTGTTCTTATATGGATGCATTTAAAAGTCTTAGCCACCCTCTGTATCAGAAGTTTCTTTCCTTGGATTCTGTGATAATAATTTGAGTAAGAACATTCATTTATTCAGAAACACTAATTAATAACTTACTATGTGTCAGGTACTATTCTAAGAACTAAGGAGGTCATGACTAATAGACAAGGCCCCCATGCGTAGATAGCTCATAACAACAACCATCACCACTTTTATTCATCTAGTACTTACTCTGAGCAAGAAGCTGAGCATGAATTATATAATTCCCTTTAATTCCTGCAGTGCCCCAGGAGAAAGCAACTATTATTATCTCCATTTTACAGAGGAAAAAAATTAAGTTAATTGACTTGACTAAGGCTTAACAATTAATTATTAAGTCTTAGGATTTGGACCATGATCTATCGAATACCAAAGCCCATGCATTTAATTTTCTTTTTGAAAAAGTACTCTACATTCTTTTTTTTTTTTTGCTGTACACGGGCCTCTCACTGTTGTGTCCTCTCCCGTTGCGGAGCACAGGCTCCTGCGCAGGCTCAGCGGCCATGGCTCACGGGCCCAGCCGCTCCGCGGCATGTGGGATCTTCCCAGACGAGGGCACGAACCCGTGTCCCCTGCATCGGCAGGCGGACTCTCAACCACTGCGCCACCAGGGAAGCCCTCTACATTCTTTATTCTCAGTTTTCTGGCATATAGAAAGATTTGCATGTAGCATGGTCATTGTTAGTTTCTATACTTTGCACATGCTGTTTCTGCTATTTTGAATAATGTTTCCCAGCTATTTTAATGAGCTTAATCATAACTTCCTTTATAACTTCTAAATGCCTTACAATGGTGACTATCCTATGTGTTCCTATGTCCTTCAAAAAACTTACCCTTAATGTAGAATTTACTAGAGTACAATTTAATGGTCTTTTTATTAATCCATATTCCCCAATAAACTGTAGTTTATTTGATAACTGCAATGACTGGCACTTATTGAAATACCTATTTTTTCAGTGAGTGAATGAATGATTATAATTTTGTTTGTTTTTCCCCAAATAATACCACCCTCTCATATTTTCAAAATAACTTATTAGTTGACTTACGTTTCTTTCTAATTATTTCTTCAATAATATTCAAATATGTCTATGTTCCTACATACATAACACAATTCTTTCTTTTTTCCCTTCCGCAAAATGTTCTTCCCATACCTAGTCCAGCTCTTGAAATTCTTATCCTTCAAGACTTCTCTCAGACATGAACTCTGCTATGAATCCTTCAGTAACTCTCCATTGCTTATGCAGGAGATAACAATGTTGTTAAGTCTTATATTTTATTTCCTCTGGTTCCTTTTCTGGAGAGTGAGGTCTTATATCCACCCTTAAGTAATAACCAAAGTCCTTGGCATAACCACTGAAATACTTTCTTAATAAATCATAGCTACTGTTATCTCTCAGAGCCTTTAAGACATAGATGGGTATAATCTACATATTATTTAATTTATCTTTTAAAATGTATTTGTTAAGTATACTTAACAATTTATCAAGGACTACATTTTAAAAAGTTAAATACAAAACCAAGTAGACCTGAGATGCTTTTAATAAACCTAATTGCCTCCTACTATATGTTTCATATATCTCTCTGTAGCTCATTGAGGAGCCAACAACGTTTATATCCCTGAGATGTTTCCTTTGACAATCACACTCATATTATATGCTTATGCAGCTATTTCTTATTTCATCAACCACAGGAATTAATTATTTACTTATTATTTGATAGTTGAGGATTTGAAACTCTTTTACAAACTTAATTTAATTTTGTTACTGAAAAAAATACTTTCCCAAATATTCTTCAACACTCTCAGGCTCTAGCTTGCAAACCTACCAAAAATGTTTGTGATGGTTATTTTGCTCTGTGTGTTATTAAAGGGATGTTTTAAATTACTTATAGACACATGGTAGAAAGACAATTTATCATGTTGCAGAAACCCATCACTAATTAGTGAAAATTAGCCACTTTTTCTGAGATTGATGAATTATTTCCAGTTGTTTACAGAGAAACAATACAGGTAGTTATGTCTGGGCAAATGAAATAAATGACCTGTATATAGAAATGTTGTTTTCAGTTGTGGAAGATGTGGTCACTTCCAGCACAGGTGCACATACACTGAAATATTTTATAAAGAATTTTAAGTGTATTAAAAAAAGGAAAAGATAAATTCAAAATTAGGATCAAGGATAACCTGCTTGAACAACTTTTCTCTTTTAAGATCCATTATATAGAAAGTAGGCAATATTTAGTACCCACTGGATCACATTCTGCATTCATTTTACTCATTTAAAATCCTTACTATTCAGTATTATGATATTGTAATACTTTCACAAGTTATAAAAATAAATACAGCCAAAAATAAAACAAATTAATTAAAAATAAATAAATAAATAAAATTTTAGTTCACTTTCTTCTTGTTCGCAGAAGAGTAATTTAGGAAGTTTGGGGGGTTGGCACAAGGGAAAAAGTAAGCATAAATTTGTGGCTATAGCATAATGGTTTTTAGAATCAGATAGTTTTGTTTCAAATCCCACTTCTGTAGTGTACTAGCTGTATGTTGCTCAAGTTATTTAATCTGTGTGTCAGTTTATGTATAAAATAGAGATTCCAAAAGCTAAATCTTTATAATGTTAAGAGACTCAAATGAAGAAATGCACAAGTAAATTCTCAAAAAGTTAGGTGTAATTATTATTAGCACTATTGTTATTTTTTATTACCATTATTACAAATGTTACCGTTTGCACTTATACTTTAATTAATGGCCACTGATTATATTTTGTCTTAGCTAATTTAAGACCCTTAATACAATGGCATAAATAAATTATATTCAGTAATTGATTGAATAATTGCACTAAAATGTATGAAAACAGAGTTACCTGCTGATTTATTCATATAAATACCTTAAGAATGGTGTCATTGTTCCATGGCAGAGTGAGGCTGAAGTACATCCTTGCATAGGTAGATGTATAAACAAAGCTATATGTAGATTTAATTTATTTTCAGAAATTCTAATTATACAAATCAGTAATAAAATGAACTTTAATAATGATATAACAATAATGGTTTATTAATTGTATCAAATGTACTATATCAATGCAAGATGATATTAGTAGGGGAAATGTGTATGAGGGAGAGATAGTCTCTGTACTATCTGCTCAATTTTTCTGTGAATTTAAAACTGTTCTAAATATAAAGTCTATTAATTCATTATAAAAAGATTGTTAAAAAGAAAAGATTGTTTCAGAAGTGTATGTTTAAATTTGATTATGTAAATGAAGAACCCTAAATGTATCCATATACTTCAAGACAAATAGACTTTTAATGAACCCTTCTTTTAGAAAATACTCAAAAATATGAAGAAAAATAATTCAGAATATTTATTATGTAATAATTTTAATAGATGTAAATGGAAAATATGTGGTCATTTGTATATTTAAGTACATTATTTTCGAAATAGAGACTGTTAGCCAGACAACCAAATCATGTTTAAGTGAAGTTTTTAATTGTCTGGGATGATATCTATGATGAAAAGATAAGTAAAGAGCCATTTTTTGCTATAATAATAAATATATAATGCATTATGAAATAAGTTTAACAGAAAAAACAAAACCCTTCTAGATAAATGGGTAGTCAGTAAGAATAGCTGTGATCTGCTATGAACCTGATGTTTGCTGGCTGTTGTTCTAAAGCCCACTTAATATCCAATATTTCTTCTTTTTCTCAAATAATTCTTTGTGTATAAAATATAATATCCCTTATTTACAAATTGGATATTAAATAAAAATAAATTGATATTCAAAATCAGCGCTTTTAAGGGCCAGAACCAGGATTTAATCCTCTTGAATTACAATGCCCATGTTCTTAAAAACCATTAAATAATATAATTAAAATGTCTAGGTTGCACTATTATTAGAAATTTAAAAAATTTTGAAAACAGGATACATTGAAATTTCTACAATAAGGAGAT
The DNA here is from genome assembly GCF_949987515.2 of Delphinus delphis. Classification (NCBI taxonomy): domain Eukaryota; kingdom Metazoa; phylum Chordata; class Mammalia; order Artiodactyla; family Delphinidae; genus Delphinus; species Delphinus delphis. The sequence goes on from NC_082688.1 coordinate 29,356,533, forward strand.
ATTTAATACATACAGAAAAAGGGGATATCACAAAAGATGTACAGTTGATCTTCATTTCTCCTGTGTATGGTTGTTCCTGACAGAAATCCTTCAAATTTCATAAAAATATATCCTAAATTTTCTGATAATGTTTAGATTTTATAATTTCTACTCATTGATACAAATTCTGATTTCTGGGACTTCCCTGGTGGCCCAGTGGTAAAGAATCTGCCTTCCAATGCACGGACCATGGGTTTGACCCCTGGTTAGGGAACTAAGATCCCACATGCCATAGGGCAACTAAGCCCGTGCGCCACAGCTACTGAACCCGTACACCTCAACTAGAGAGCTCACTTGCCACAAACTACAGAGCCCACGCACGCTGGAGCCCACACGCCACAACTAGAGAGAGAAAATGCACATGCCACAACTAGAGAGAAGCCCACGTGCCGCAGTGAAGAGCCCACATGCTGAAACTAAAGATCCCGTGTGCCAAAACGAAGATCCTGCATGCAGACCAAAAAAAAATAAGAAAGAAATTCAGACTTCTTTTCTAATTATCTCTGGTTTTGGAAAGAAATTCTGATTTCTTTTCTAATTACCTCTGGTTTTGGAAAAATATGCTCACCAAACTGACAGGCAAATATAAGGTTCATTACCTAATTAATTATTACTAGGAACCCACAATTTCTAGTGTTTTAAATCTATGACTTTTTAGATTTTTTTTATTTCATTACCTTTCATTCATCAACCTTCATTTTTATCACATACCCATCCATCTATCACAAGTCTCCTGCTGTCAGAAGTAAAGTTTATGTCTACTACAAAGTTTCCAAAAATAAGTGGATAATAACAAGTGTTGATAAGGATGTGGATAAATTGGAAACCTCAAGCATTGCCAGTGGGGATGCATTACAAATTGGCACAGGTGCTGTGGAATACAGTATGGCAGTTCTTCATAAGTTATACATAGAGTCACTCTATGACCCAGCAATTCCAATTCTAGGTATATACCCAAAAGAATTGAAAAGATATGTCTCCACAAAAATATGTTCATTACAGCATTATTCATAATAGTCAAAAAGTGGAAATAACACAAATGTTCATCATCTGATGAATGAATAAATACAATATGATATATGCATATGATGGAATATTAGTCAGAAATAAAAAAGGAGTAAAATACTGATACATGCTAAATATGATTGAACTTTGAAAACATTATACTAAGTAAAAGAAGTCACGTAATTTATTGAATGATTCCAATTGATGAAATCTCCAGAATAGGTAAATTAATGGAGACAGAAAGTATATTAGTAGTTAGCAAGGGATGAAGAAATGGGGAAATGGGAAGTGACTGTTAATGGATGCAAGGTTTCTTTTTGGAGTGATGAAAAATACTCTGGAATTTAATAGTGGTGATGGTTGCACAACTATGTCAGTGTACTGAAAAAGCAAAATAAAATAAAAACAAAATTTGCGTTGTACATGTTAACAGGGTGAATTTGCTGGTATATTAATTGTATCTCAATTAAAATTTTAAAAATTTCCATTTAGGACTAGTTTTTTTGGGGTGTATATACTGTAATTTTTCAAGAATGTTGAGTTGAAACTTTTTTATCTTCTGTAATACAAACCTAATAGTTGATCACAGTTCAGTGAAAACAATAGACCCATTCTAGATATTTTAAATAAAATCAGTGGAATGATTATAGAACCAGTTTATATTCTGGGCTTTTCATATGAGTCCCATAACAAACTGATCTTGAAATTTAGGGAAGCTCATAAGTCTGGGGCAACCACTGGGTCTATTCTGATGTAGGAATAATGTTACCACCATCCCTGGCCACCTAGAAATACTAGAACACATTATCATAACCCTTGTAACCAGTGGTAATAGCTAGAAAACAGGAAGATTACCTTCTCCTTTCTTCTAAATCTCAAAAGAGTTCTTCCATTAGAGGAATATTCAGATTATTCGTTTCAAGGGAATCTGGGAAATGTAGTTTATAATGTTCTAAACTCTCCAACTAGATGCTACACTGGAATTTGAGTCTACTGAAGTGTCTAATATTAGCTATTAAAGAATTTTGAAAACTTCAAAATTGAAATATTGAAATAATTCTTGAAATAGGAGTCATGCCTATCACAATATCAAATAATAATAATATTAATAACAATAATTATAGTTTGAATTGATATTTTTATGAAGTTATGCTTGATAAAATGATATGAAAATCAGGACCTGATATTAATTACCAAACTTTTGGAAAATTCTTCTCCCTGTTTCATTCTAAAATTCTATTTATGAAAGTTCTTTGATCCATCCAGTCATCTGAAATCTAACTACTGCAATTTTATTAAGATTATTGTGAGTCTCCTAATTAATTTACTTGCTTCAGTTTCTCCTCTGCTATCAGTTTTGCAGGTTAAGTCACTTGCATCAAGACCCTAAAATTCCCCAGTGGGAAAAGGTCAAAATACTATAATATCCACACTAATCTTGCATTATTTGATGCAAACCTAATTCTCCTCCATCAAATCTATCAGATTATATTTGTTTCTTCACAAAATTTATGTAGACTGTGCCTTCTTCTTTAACCACAGGATAAATTTTTCAACTTCCGCATTTTTCTTCTGCCTGGCATTCTTTCCCTTACTTCAGAAATGTTAATCTACCCATTTTTCAAGACCACCTAAAACATGTGCTTAATTATGAATCTCTCTCTCATGCTTCCAGAGAGTTGGTCCTCCCCATTTTCTGATTCTGTAGAACTATTTTACCAGCATTTCTAAAATGTCTTTAAGGCAAACATAACATAGTACTTATATTTTTATTTCTACTACCAATATTTAGCCTGGTACTCAACAGATACTCAATAAATTGTTTTAATAAAAGTATGTAAACATAATAAATAAATGGTCGTGTAATGTAACTGTCCCTTCATAAGTTTATAAGTAAATCTATTTTTGAACTTTAGAGTGCAATCCAATGTCCTGCCTTCCATTTATAAATTTTGGTAAAGTTCAAGTCCCAGTTTTCAAAGTTTATTTTAAGAGCACTGGATTGTCAGTTCTACTTAATTTGATTTGGATTTCAACCTAATTAAAAATAACAATACTACAATAATCAAGTTTCAACTAGATCTATACACAGTGGTAGAAATATCAATAAAGGTACGTTTAAAATATTGTGAGGGGTAATTAGCTTCTGAATTATATTATTCCAAATCAGTAGGTGATGATGTGAAATGGAAGGCAATTGACTGACACTGAAGATCATTTTTTTCCTCATGTAACTTCTCTGACTTACTATTAGACATAAAAGGTAAAAAACTATTTCTTATTTAAAGAAACTTTACTAAATGAAAAATGCACACACATTCAAACATATATGCACAGGAACTCACTTGGCATTACTTAACTATTTATTTTAACCTCAGAAATGAGTCTTTATGCCATACATGCCCTTGGTGATTTTACATCATCTTAAATGAGACCATAAAGAAGGTGCCTATAGCAGGAGCCTATAAATTAGTTCCAGGAGAGCCTACAGAAGCTCCGACTTTAAACATATTAAACTAGCAAACTCAGACTTCATTAAGTTTCTGGTTATTATCTGCTAGTATTAACAAAAAAATGGAATCAAAATCCCATTATGCATCTTCAAGTTTTAACTGAGAAACTCCATAAAGAGCTATTTTATGCTGAAAAATACAATATCTTTACAGTAAAAATTACTACAACTAGTAGCCTATATTAGAAATGGTCAGCCATACTAGTAAGTTGAGTTACTCAGAACTAAAGTCCCAGTTAAGCAATTTATGTAATGATCTCTATAAAGGATTATCTCTTTTGACTTATTTACATGTATTTGGGACTTTTTCCTAAACAAAAGTTTTAAAGTAGAAGAATAAATAATCCATGTGCATGAAAAATAAATGTGATGAATTTGTAATAGCAAAAATAAAAAATACCCAAATATTCATCAATAGAGCAACAGTTAAGAAAATTCCACTCAATGGAATATTACACCTATACTTTTTTTAAAGATAATTTTTAAATAAGTAAAAATTACTATTCAAATATAAAATGAACTAATGCCAATTATTTGGTTTGACCTATTAATTAACAAGGGACACAATAAGTTATTAAAAAGTGATTCAAAAGCGAATCCATAGAACCGGCACCTACATAGGTACAAATGCTGAAATGACTTTGTTAATAGATATAAAATTGGCTTCTTCCAAGGTGGTTAGAGTGGAATTGAGTAAGTTGTACCTCTCCCAGAAAAAAAATTCCTTTTTGCATCTGTAGGGTTGTACAGGCTTCCTGATTTGGGGTGGGGGTTGGGGGTGGGGTGATTTCTAGCTTACATTATAGAGATAAGGCCTGGTAGAATCCAGTGGACTCCTTAAGTTAAGGTAACAGTTGGGAATGCAATGAAGTCATGGCAGTTAGAAACTGCAAGGCAGAGTACCTGAGAGGAGAAAGCTTCTCAGAGAGAGAACTACAGAGACCTATGAGGAAGGCCCCCTTCTAAGTGTTCAGCTGAATATGAATTAGCATATTAATGAGGCTGGGAAAAGAAGTGGGCAAAAGGAACAGACAAAACAATCCCGGAAGCTCAAACAGATCTTGGAAAACTTGATGTCCTACAAGCAAGGGTGGAAAACACCATTATTCATGGGACACTGGGTGGAATAATTGGAAGGATTTTATTTTAAATTAATCAAAAACTACTGGTCTCATCTAAGAAATCTTAAAAGCAAAACCTGAAAAGTATTTCTGAGAAATTTAACTGAATCCCAAAATAAAGTTAATGAATATTTATAAAAGTATGACATATCCAAGCATCAGGCATCCAATTTAAAAAAAGCCAAAAATGCAAATAAGCAGGAAAATATGACCTATGATAATAAATGTTAACAAACTTTACAAGTATATTAATAATAGAACTAGTATACAAGGACACTAAAATGTTATAAAATCATATCCTCTATGTTTTCAAAGATTGAGAGAGGATTGTATATAAATTATAGATATGGGAGAAATAAAAAAATCTCCTAGAGATGAAAACTACAATATTTGATATAAAACAATAAAGTGACTGGAATTAGCAGCAGATTAAACATTGTAAAGGAAAAGTAAGTTAATTTGAATGTGTAGCAATAGCAACTACCCAAATTGAAACACAGAGAAAAAAAAAAAGCTCCAACAACCACAAAAATGAACTGAGTATCTGTGAGTTGTTGGACAATTTCAGATTATCTATTATTAGTGTTCCTGGAGTTTATAAAGAGAGGAAAGGAGACAAAAATTGAATAAATGATGAAAAACTTTACCCAGTTTGATTAAAACCATAAAGCTACATCTATACAAAGGACAAAATACTCCAAGTACAAGAAACAGAAAGATTATTTAAATTTGTATTTAAAGGGTCTTTTAAATATTAATGAGAATACTACCTCAAGCATAAAAAGGCTTTAAGATCTCATCAGCAGCAACACCTTTTTTATCTCTTAATCTGTTGATGGGCATTTGGGTTATTTCCATATTTTGGCTATTGTGAATAATGCTTTGATAAACATGGAAGTGCATATATCTAGTCAAAATCCTGTTTTCATTTCCTTTTGATATATACCCAGAAGTGGAATTGCTGGATGGTATGGTGGATCTATTTTTAATATTTTGTGGAACCTCCATATTGTTTTCCATACTGGTCACACCAATTTGCATTCCCACCAATAATGTATGATGGTTCCCTTTTCACAACATCCTTGATAGCACCTGTTATCTCTTGTCTTCTTGATGGTAGCCGTTCATCATGTGTGAGGGGGATATCTCATTGTAGTTTTGATTTGAATTTTCCTGATGATTAGTGATGTTGAACATCTTCTTTTCATGTCTCTTGGCCATTTTGAAGTCCTTTATGAAGAAACGTCTATTTAATTCTTATGCCTATTTTTTAATTGGATTGTTTGTTTTTTTGTTATTGAGTTGATTGAGTTCTTTATATATTTTGGATATTAACTCCTTATCCAATATATGGTTTGCAAAAATTTTCTCCAATCACTAGATTGTCCTTTCGTTTTGTTAACTGTTTCATTTGCTGCACAGAAGTTATGAAGTTGATGTCCCATTTGTTGATTTTTTTTTTCGTTATTTGTACTTTTGGCATCGTGCCCCAAAATTTATTACCAAGACCAATATTGATTAACTTTTCCCCACTGTTTTCTTCTAAGAACTTTGTGGTATCAGGTCTTATGCTTAAGTCTTTGATCCATTTCCAGTTAATTTTTGTGAGTAGTGTGAGATAGGGCTCCAATTTCATTGTTTGCAGGTGTTTCTCCAGTTTTCTGAACACCATTCCTAGAAGAGACTATCCTTTCCCCATTGGTTATTCTTGGATCCCTTGTCAAAGGGACTGTGTATGCCTGAGTTTAATTTTCAGCTCTCTATTCTGCTCCAGTAGTTGATGTGTCTATTTTTGTGCCAATAATACACTATTTTTATTATTATGGCTTTGTAGTGTAGTTTAAAATCTAGAAATGTGATACCTCCAGCTTTGTTCTTTTTTCCTCAGGATTGCTTTGGCTATTTGGGATCTTTGATGTTTCATATAAATTTTAGGATTGCTTCTTCTATTTCTATGAATAATGCCTTTGATATTTTGATAGGGATTGCATTGAATCTGTAGATGGCTTTGCGTAGGATGGCCATTTTAACAATATTAATTCTTATGATCCATAAACATGGGGTATCTTAACATTTGTTTATGTCTTCAGTTTCTTTTAGCAAAGTTTTGTAGTTTTTTGGTCATTATTTACTGATCATATGACCCTGTATATAGAAAATCCCAAACAATCAGTCAAAGAACTGTTGGAATTAATCAATTTTAGTAAAGTGGCAGGATAAAAAGTCAACATACAGAAATCATTTGCATTCCATTACACTAATGATAAAGCACCTGAAAAAGAAATCAAGAAAACCATCTCATTTATAATAGCATCAACAACAATAAAATACTTCAGAATAAATTTAACCATGGAAGTGAAAAATCTGTACCATGGAAACTAAAAAAACATGTAAATCTTTTTAAAAAGCTTTCCAGAGACTCTGGATTTCACTGCTAAACCATAATGAGCTCCTACCGTGGGTAAACATCTTAGCTTGATCTCTTCCTGCTCGGAGATGACATTCTCATAGCAACAGCTGTCTTTCTCCAGGACCTGAGAACCATCTCTTTGAAATGCATTCATCAAGGAAGATAGTGCACCTATCTCTCAGTTTCTGTGGGAGGTTAGGAACCTAACTTAGGCAGGCACCTCACCCCAAGTTGCAAAACTGCTTCCTGTCATAAAAATATGAGCAGTTTATTTTTCTTTAAATAAAGCCAGTTGGCAAACACAGGTGACCATCCCAATTGGTGAAATTAGGATGAACCATGTGTGACATATAGTGCTGTCAAGCCCTCTTGCCTGAGGACTAGTTATCATGTATTTTGAGAACATGTATGAAATGGGTTGAATCTGGTTGAGTATAAAAAAGAGTGAGATTTGTGACTTCCCTGGTGGCGCAGTAGTTAAGACTCTGTGCTCCTAATGCAGGGGGCCCAGGTCCAATCCCTTGTCAGGGAACTAGATCCTACATGCATGCCACAGCTAAGAGTTTGCATATCACAACTAAGGAGCCAGTGAGCTGCAACTAAGGAGCACACCTGCTGCAACTAAGACCTGGCACAACCAAATAAATCTACATGTAATAAAAAATAAAAATAAAAAAGGGTGAGATTTATTTCTGTCTTTGCAATCTCTTAGCAGATTGCCTGTGTTGTATATCACATTCTACTTTAATGTTAACTGAAAACTAAAACTGGGGGAAGGGATAAATTAGGAGTATTGGATTAACAGATTCACACTACTATATATAAAATTGATAAACTACGAAGATTTACTATATGACACAGGGAACTATAGTCATTATATTATCATAACCTATAATGGAAAATGATCTGAAAAAGAATATATATATTTATATGTAACAGAATATATATATACATATATATGTGTGTGTGTGTGTGTGTGTGTGTATTCTTGGATAGGCAAAGATTTCTTAGGTACAACACCAAGTACATGACTCATAAAAGAGAAAAATAATGATAAATAAAACATCATCAAAGTTAAAACTTTCTGCTCTTTGAAAGTCACCATTAGAGAATGAAAGACAAGCAACAGGCTAGAAGGTATTTACAAATCATATATAGACGTACCTCATTTTATTGTATTTTGCTTTATTGAGTTTCATTAAATATTTCATTTTTTTACAAATTAAAGGTTTGTGGCAACCGTGTAGCCAGCAAGTCTATTGGCGCCGTTTTTTCCAATAGTATTTACTCACCTCGTGTCTCTGTGTCACGTTTTGGTAATGCTTATACTATTTTAAACTTTTTCATTATTATTATATTTGTTATAGTGATCTGTGATCAGTGATGTTTGATGTTACTACTGAAAAAAATTAGAGCTTTCTGAAGGCTAGATGATGTTAATCCTTTTTAGCAATAAACTATTTTTAATTAAGGTATGTACAGTGCTTGTTAGATGTGAAACTACTGTACACTTAATAGGCTACAGTATAGTGTGAACATGAATTTTATATGCACTGGGAACCAAAACATTTCTGACTCATTTTATTGTGATATTTGCTTTATTGCGGTGGTGTAGAACTGAAGCCACAATATCTCCAAGGTATGCCTATGTTGAAATTAGGCTAATTAATAACCCCACTGTGGCCTCTAAGTGTCCAAGCGAAAAGAAGAGTTGCACATCTCTCTCTTTAAGTCAAAATCTAGAAATTATAAGCTTAGTGAGGAAGGTATATTGAAAACTGAAATAGGCTGAAAGCTGAGCCTCTTGTGCCTAACAGCCAAGTTGTGGACGCAAAGGAAAAGTTACTGAAGGAAATTAAAAGTGAAACAGCCTAATTGCTGATATGGAGAAAGTTTTAACGGTCTGAATAGAAGATCAAACCAGACACAGAATTCCCTTAAGCCAAAGTCTAATCCAGAGCAAGGCCCTAACTCCCTTCGATTTTGTGAAGGCTGAGAGAGGTGAGGAAACAGCAGAAGAAAAGTTTGAAGCTAGCAGAGGTTGATTCATGAGGTTTAGGGAAAGAAGCTGTCTCCATAATGTAAAAGTGCAGTGAGAAGCAGCAAGGGCTGAGGCAGAAGTTCAGCAAGTTATCCAGAATATCCCAAGATAATTAATGGAAGTGGCTACACTAAACAACAGATTTTCAATGCAGATGAAGCGACCTTATATTGGAAGAAGATGCCATCTAGGACTTTCATAGTAAGAGAAGTCAATGCCTGGCTTCAAAGCTTCAAAGGACAGGCAGACTCTATTTTAGGAGCTAATTCAGCTGGTGACTTTTAGTTGAGGCCAGTCCTCATTTACCATTCTGAAAATCCTAGGGCCATTAAGATCTATGCTAAATCTATTCTGCCTGTGATCTATAAAAAGAACAACAAAGCCTGGATGACAGCACATCTCTTTACAACATGGTTTACTGAATGTTTGAAGCCCACTGCTGAGAACTACTGCTCAAGGAAAAAAAAAAAAAAAGGTTCCTTTTGAAATATTACCATTCATTGATAACATACCTGGTTACCCAAGAACTCAGATGGTGACGTACGAGATCAGTGTTGTTTTCATGCGTGCTGACACAATATCTGTTCTGCAGTCCATTGTTCAAGGAGTAATTTTGGCTTTCAAGCCTTATTAGTTCATAAATATATTTCGTAAGGCTATAGCTGCCATCTAGATAGTAATTCCTCCGATGGATCTGGGCAAAGTCAGTTGAAAACCTTCTGGAAAGGATTCACCATTCTAGACATCAATAAGAACAATCATGATTAATGGGAAGAGGTCAAAATATCAACATAAACAGTAGTTTGGAAAAAGTTGATTCCTACCCTCATGGATGATGTTAAGGGGTTCAAGTAAATGCAGATGTGGTGGAAGTAGCAAGAGACCTCAAATTAAAAGTGGAGCCTGAAGGTGTGACTTAATTGCTACAATCTCATGATAAGACTTAAATGGATGAGTAGTTGCTTCTTATGCATGAGCAAAGAAGTTGGTTAATTGAGATGGAATCTATTCCTAGTGAAGCTGCTATGAAGATTGTTGAAATCGCAACAAAGTATTTAGAATATTACATCAACTTAGTTGATAAATCAGCGGTAGTTTTTGAGAGGATTGACTCCAGTTTTGAAAGAAGTTCTACTGTGGCTAACATACTATCAAACTGCATTGCATGCTACAAAGCAACTGTTCATGAAAGGAAGGGTCCATTGATATGGCAAACTTTACTGTTGTCTTATTTTATGAAATTGCCACAGCCACCCCAACCTTCCGCAACACCACCCTGATCATGGTCAGTAGTAATCAGTATGAAGGCAAGACTCTCCACCAGCAAAAAGATCATGGCCTCTGAAACCTCAGATGATGTTTAGTCTGTTTTAGTAATAAAGTGTTTTTTAATGAAGGTATGTACATGTTTTTAGACATAGTGCTTTTGCACACTTAGCCTACAGTATGGTAGAAACGTAACTTTTATATGCATTGGAAAATAGGGAGGAGATTCAAGGTGTGCAGTTTATGAGAACTTTCTGAATCATCTTTGCGATTTTTGTGTATTTCTAAAACTGTTTATTTTTTTAAAGGTTTTTATATACCTTCCATATGATCCAACTATTTTACTCCTAGATAACACATTCAGTATAAATGAAAGCATATGCATATACCAAAAATTGTATACATATTTTAGCAGCTTTATTTGAAATAGGCAAAAATTGAAAACTACACACATGTCCATTAACAAGTGAATAGATAAACAGTGTGGTCTATCCATACAATACAATACAACTCAGCCACACAAAGGAATAAACTATTAATACATACAACAATATAAATGAAACAAATTAATCATGCTGAAAGAGAGTTCAAAAAATATATATACTGTTTTGGGGAAATTCTGTAAAATGCACACTAATCTCTAGAGACAAAGCAGATTAGTAGGTACCAGAGGCCTGTGCATAGGGATAGGAAGTAAGAGGAGCAAATTGCAAAAGGGTGAGTGGAAGTTTTGGGAGGTGGTAAATACGTTGTTTGTAGTAATGATTTCACAGGTGTGTAGACATATCAAACCTTATCAAACTATATCCTTTAAATATGTGAAATTTATTGCATGTCAATTATGCCCCCAATAAGTCTATAAAAGGTGAAACTAAGGAGCTGATAGAACTCAAAATTAGGGCTGAAAATATAATTGTGTAAATAACTAATAATGTCATCTCAACTACAAATTGCTTAAAGTTTTATTCTCCCAAATTTTTACTTGTATGTTATTTTACCTAGATTAAATGGATAGTTTTTGCCTAGTTTTTTGGACCAACATTTTTATTAAAATGACTACACAAAGGAACTGATTTCCCTAAACATATTTTTGAAATAATTGTCAGTAACATTTTCCATTCAACAAACACAATCATATCTTTCCAGGGAACTTCATTTAAAGTGCATTAATATTCATAATCTATGTGAAATTGTGATGGTAGTCATTCCTTCTACTAAGACATCTTATTTTCCTGTTAAATGCAAATATATTTTCTGGGAGGATGAGCACATTAAGTCATTAGCAACCATCAGAAATATGGTTCAATTAGCTCAGTAGTCTCCCTCTACTCCTGAAAAAATTAGGATGGTAGAGTTGTTAGTCAGGACAAGAAGTAATTAACTTAGAAGAATAAGCTCACCTTAAGTATCTCAGTAAACAGCCAAATGGCAGGCATCAAAGAATCTGATTATTTACCAGGATGGGTACCAAAGGAATTAGGAACTAATCAAAATCTTATATGAAGCATTATAGTCCTTGGTCTTAAATTGCTTTTGGTGTGTGAAGATATTTAGACATTCAGGCAGTTTCATGCTTAACCTTTTTAAAAGTATACATTTTCTTTAAATGATAGAATTTTTAAACAGCTGAAAGCATAGTTGTTATATCAAATCTGTAAAGTTTACACCAGTGACATTCATTTTTGGTCCTCTACCTGTGAATGTGAATGTTACAGTTGCCAGGCTAGAAACATTCGGAATTTTATATTATAGAGCTTAAAAAATTATCTTGTGACATTTTGACATATGATATATGACAATCATATGACAATATCATCATTCACTTTTTTAGTCAATATACTTATGGAATTCCTATTCTGATCCAGAACTAGGGTAATAATGGGGAAATAAATTTAAAGCACTAAGTTTCTGTTTCAACTGTTATTTGATTTGGGGGTGTACAGTTTAGGAATTTTAATCACATGTCAGACCTGGATCACAAAATAACCTTAAATTGGATTTGTTATTGACATTAGAGATGTGTTATTATGTTTTATTATATTTTAAACCAATGTTATATTTGATATAGGAAAGTATAGTTTCTGATCACAAGATCCACAAAAACTGACAGAAGCAGTAAGGATTAAAACCTCTAGCAAAAGAAATGTATTATTCTTTTTTTCTACCTCAATTTTCTGTTCTTACGCTGGAATAGAAAATTGTGTCTTGAAAAACCTAAGAAACTGGTTTGTAGGAAGTGATTTGCATTTCATTCATAAACAACAGATGACTCTCTTGGACACAGTTCCTGCCAAGTATCGATATATTTCTAGTGAGATTTTTAAGATAGGGGTCTCAGAGATCACTAAGTTTATGTGTAAATTTCAAATAATTGCAGCAGAAGGGTTTATTTTAAATTGAATTGAGATGTTTTCTTAAAATTCCTAAATATTTTTTTATGATAGCATGGGCCGAATTTATTTAGCCACTTAATTAAGATGTAATTGCATAAGCTGAGTCACTAACAGCAGCATATTTCATTTGAAGCAAAGGAAGAAAAAATCTATACACATCTTGGTAATAAAGTGTGGAAAACAGGAATGGTTAACCAAGCTGAAGAATGTGTGTATATATATATATGAATATGCATCTAAAAATACATGTATGTGGATATACATTTGAATTTTGGTAAGAACAAATACGAGAGTAAGCGACTTAATTCTGCCTGTTGAAAACAAATTCATTTAGTTTTATTTCATCACTGTAGATTATTTTCACTGGATATAGAATTCTGGTTTACCAGTTCTTTTCTTTCAGTATTTAAAACATATAGTGCCTCTTTATTCTGGCCTCCATGGTTTCCTATGAGAAATCCACTGTCTTTTAAATTGGTTCCAGGTTAGGTGTCAATTCTCTGGCTGCTTTCAAAGTATTTCCTTTACCTTTCATTTTCCCATCTATAACTATGATGTGCCTTGCAGTGAATCTTATTGTGTTTACTCTATTTAAAGTTTAACTTCTTGAATCTGTAGATTTACCTCTTTTGACAAACTTGGGAAGTTTTACCCCTTCTTTCCTTCAAGTACCTTTTCAGCTTCACTCTCTTTCTCTTATTGTTGCTGGAATCCAATAAAATTAGCGTTAGATCTTTTGTTATACTTCCCACAGGTCCTTGAGACTCTGTTTGTTTATTTTTTCAATCGATTTCCTGACTCTTGTTAGGATTGGTAATTCATTGTTCTCTTTTTCCAGGTCTCTGATTTGTTCCTCTGCATGCCCCATTCTGCTGTTAAAGCCAACATTTAATTTGTATGAGTATGTGTTGAAGGGTATTGTATTTTTCAGTTTTAAAATTTCTAATTGGCTCTTCATTATGTATTATATTTCTCTACTGACACTGTTTCTTTGCTGAAACTTTATATTTTTCATTTGTTTCACGTATGTTCATAATTGCTTGTTGAGCACTTCTGTGATGGCTTTTTAAAAAAAAAATTTGTTAGGTAATTCTAACATTTCTATTATCTAGGTCTTGGGTCTTTTTCATTGAAGTTATAATTTTCCTTAATTTCAGTAACATGGGTGATTTTCTTTTTGCACTGTGGTTATTATGTCATAAGACTCTGGAATTTATTTAAGTATTCTGTTTAATCTGGCTTTGTCTGACACTGTTTTGTCAGGGAGTCGGGGAGAAGTCCAGGTTCCTCATTCTGTCTCTGTTGACACTTGTTGAGTGTGAGGGAATCCTCATTACTGCTGTGCTGGGCAAGGGTGGAAGTTCTGGCTCATTCCTAGACCTCTGCAGATACTACTGTGACTGGGAAGGATAGGAATGTCTTGTTACTTCTCCCCTTATAGCCTTTTCTGACACCACAGGGACCTTGTGACTGCTTGGTGGTGGTGAAAATTCTTACCTCCCAATAGGCCTCCTCTGATGCCAAGTCAGCATGAAAGTGGAGGGGCATCTCCTTACTGCTGGGTGACAGTCGAAATCCAAGCTCTCTACATGGTAGCAACTGAAACGGGACAGGGGGGCAGGGAGGAGGTTATTATTTTCCAGTGACAATAAAAATTCCAGCTTCCTATCGGGCCTTCTCTGATACTACCCCAGTGGGAAAGTGGGTGGCTCAATATAGCTGGGCAAAGGTGGAAGAAGTCCAGGCTCCCCATTTGGGCTTTACTGGCATTGGTGGAGTGGTGCCACGTTTGGTAGGTGTAGAGAAGTTATGGTCTAAACATTTTCTGTCTTGCTAGGTTATCTCTTTCCTGGTCTTTTAGCTAGAGAGAGAAGATTTTTACTGTTTTGTGTGTGTGTGTGTGTGTGTGTGTGTGTGTGTGTGTGTGCCCACTGGTGTTTCTGGTTTGCCAGCCAGCTTCTTCAGGTCTAAACCTAGGATAAATGAGGCAAAATAAAAATCCAGAGAACTCACCATTGTATTGTTTCTTATGTCCCAAGGTTCTTAGCTAGTCTTCCTTCTTCTTTCCAACTTTCAGGTCCTTATTATTATTGTTTTATTTATAATATGCAAAGGTTTTAGTTGTCCTTAACTTGAAAAATAGAGGAACAGAAGTCAACTTCACCTTTCTGTCAGAGGAAGTTGATTGTATTTTTTTGAAATAGAATTTGTACAAGCGTTCGGTGTTTTTATATATGCTGGCAGTTATTTCAATGCAGTTGACATTTACTCCCAATATAAACCTTTTCATAAATTTTTGAGTCCTTTGCCTGTGTGTATGTGTATGTGCTGATGAGAAATAGAATCCAAATTTCTGACCAAATTACTTGCTGCCATCTAAAGACTATTTGATTCATCTAGAGAATTTATTTTTTCTTAACTATAAATGTACTACCATTATGTCAACTTTCAAAATCATATTGAACTGATGTCTAGATAAATATCTTTTTGATCAATATTTCTTTTAGACTGTGAGTTGAGATCATCTGAGTTAATTTTAATTTCGTTAATTTTATCATACTTTTTCTATTCTTTTGTTCTTTTTGACACATTTGGCATACCAGTTACAGTGTAGAAACTCCCTGAAAGAGACTTGTTTTATTTGCTAGCTAACTGGATGCCTCAGATGGTACAAGGTCATTCTCATTTATTTTTTTTAAGAATCAATGTATGGTTTATGGTGCTTTTAATAGAGAGCAAATAAACTGAATGAGATTTTATATTATTATAGTGTTATGGTATTTTCAATATTTTATATCAGAAAATTTCATTGGTTATGTCTTTGAGTTGTAACTCAAATAAAATAAGTGTTTTCTGGATTATTTTTAAAGTTACTTCACTAAAAAAAAATTAAATATTTGAACAATCTTTGAATAAAGCTAGTTCTCCACAAGAGACATGCTTGCGCAGTGACCAAAAGTTTTCTCATTCAACCACTAATTCATTCAAAAAGGCATTTGCTGAGCACCAGGAATACACTCCTGTTAAGTTAAACGTGGATAAACTTGGAAATTACAGGGTGATCTGCACACTGTTCAAACATGAAAAGGGAGTCGTGGCATCTTAAACAAAATAAGGAATAGCATTCATCTAACCACTGGTATTACACTTGATATCCCTATTTTAAAGATGTACAAAAATCTCAAGTAAATGATTGGTACCATGAAGTTAAATTTCAGTTACATTCTAAAAGATGAAATAAGAGCATTTTCTTTTTTAACTTTCATCCTTCTTATTTAATGGAACTGTTGTACTCTGAAATTCACTGCATGATTCTGTAATGAATTTAAAGTGCTATTATTGACTCTGTAGGAAGATGATTTAAAAAATAATTAAATGTGTTTAATGATTTTATGATATAATAAAATATGGTCTGATTTAATAACACACATTTCTTGATCATTTTAATATATCAGTCATTTTCCTAAATGTCTTAAATGTATTATCTCACTTAATTCTTATAACAATCCCATAATATAAGACTATTGGTTGTCTCAGTTTTACAGAAAATACATCAGATTTCTATAGATTAAGTAACTTGCCCAATATTAAACAACTAATAAGTATCTAAACAGCCCAACCCATGTTTGTCTTATCCCAGAGTTTAAGTTTTTAAAAACCATAATATACTGCCTAAGTACCAATCCAAAGGAAATACCACAGGACTTTGTTAAGGCACTTATAGGTATTCACTTCAGAGTGGGAAAAGGAAGTTCTGGGATATTAGACATAGTTATAGTTTGTCCTTCAGCACAGGTTAGAGTCTAATTTACTATGGGTCATGTAAAATATCTAGATATAAAAACCAACCTAGAGCTATAAAGTAAAAAGTGACCTTTAAAATCCAATATTACAGACGAACAACTTTTGCTTCTAGAGGCTGTTGAAGGACAAAATAGGGATAGGAAAATTCACTCTTATATCTTCGTATACATATCACTTTTTCTAGCCAGGGCAGCAGCCCCTAGAATTAAGGGATTAGAGCTGCTGAAATTGGAATGCATTTTCTCCATTTCTGAGGCTTTGGAAAACCACCTAAACTTCTATACCTTGGAGCAAACAAACAGAAACCAGCAGCTTCTAAAACTGGTCTCACAATGAAGAAGGTCAGTAGAAGATTCCCTAATACACTCTTTGTACATTCTTTCTGCAATCCTTCCACCCTCTGAAATAAAACAAAACAAAACACTAGGTTTCAAGAATAAAACCATTAGCATTACAAGAAGTCTAATTGGAGTACCTATTGATAGCAGCAAAATTAGGACACACAGAGAAGCTGCTGCCTGTACTTTGAATCCCAATTTAATTAATGCAGTTAATGGCATTTCCCATACAACCACTGAGATAAGAGAGGAACCAATACATATTTCCGTAAGTTATCTCAGCATACTTACAACATTTCCAAATCGTCTTGCTCAGAAACTATCACAGTAATGGGTCTTTGGAAATTATTGTACATGCAAATTTCAGGCATATATCTTGAAAAGTTTAGGTTCAGAAAGTCTGGGGTGAGGCCCAAGAATGAGAATTTTTTACAAGTATAATAGCTGGTTCTTATGCAGATGTTAGAGTACCATACTTTGAGAAACATTTTCCTGGAGCAGGGACTAAGAAGATCACTTTCCTTTGATTGGTTACACATAGTCAGATATATTTCCATAAGTGTAACATTTGAATTTTTAAAATTAGGGGTTTTTTTGCAATTAAATACAATTTTATGTCATAATTATAAAACCCCATCTAGAGACCATCAGTATTACTTTCACCAAAATGGCCGCCCTATGAACCAGGCTGGTCAGACAATTAAGTTAAATAATCATAGACCCACTTGATAATTTCAACTAACTACATATATGTTTACAGAGTGTAGATGATAGAAAAGGGCTAGAAATTACTCCCCACACCCCTCATTAAAATGGAATACCAATATTACAGACATGTGATTAATGTGTTCACCATACAAACATATAAACATTGTTCACCAAACAGTGTTTGTGAAATATTTAAATATTCTACCATTTCTCCTGAAATACAGTGAAACTCTGCTCTAAAACACCTGACCACAGCCAAGCTTTCATCATAAGACTTATTTGCACTGTTTCCTTCTGAAATAGTGCCTGCTTATTTAACAACTATAACTGTAACCAGTTTTCTCTATCAAAACAATTGTAACTGATTTTATTTTGAGAGTATTTTGACATCCATTACTGTTGGCAAATGTCACAAACATAATATTTAGCAAAACAGGCAAGTTAAAGAAGAATACATAGAGTATACAAAACCGAATCTTATGTTAAATATGGACAGTTGATTCTTATTTATTCATGGTACTTGCAAATAGTGAATTAGTGACTGCTGAACCATTGTTCCTAGGGGAAATACGGAGTTAGTTTTCAATGAGTCTCTGGCCACAACATTTTGTCAGTCAATCAATATGTAACCTTGTTTTATGTGTGCTTCTCCTTAAAAGCACCTTATTTAATGTATATTGTTGATTCATTAACATTGAGCTCATTGTTAACAGCGCTATAACTCATGTAGACAGAAGCTTATCTAACACACGTATTTTCTCCATAAGACACATCACCACCTTCTTATGCTTCGGAACAGCAAACAGCACTTCAGTGCTATTCTTGGGGGCTATTTTAAAAATTGAAATCACCAGAAGAAACCACAAAAATTTGAAAAAATGATACTAAGTAGATGGTGAAGAGGACTCATTTACAGTGTCCCCCTTTGGAACCTAAAGGCAGAAATCACCTTGCTCGACCTCACGTGGGAACACGTGTATCAGGAGACTCAAAATTTTTGCCACTCTGCGTTTGTCTGCGATTGACCACAAAAGTGCTGTGATATTTGATTTGGGGATTAAAAATAAATCTTAGCAATTAGGTAAATTTGCAAATATGGAATCTGTGAATAATGAGAATCAACTGTGTATGTCAAACTGTCGAGGAATGCAAGGGAATCGTTATTAGAAAGTTAGAGATGTCTTTTCTCTAAGGAGGCTGTGAGATTTGAAAAGGCATTCAAGGGGCTGAGGTTATGGCAATACACTATTAAGCTGTGGGAAGTTACACAATTTCTTCTTTAGTATTATGTAAACTGTATAAATATATTTTATACATCGGTTTATATGAGTTTCATAATAGAAAAGAATAAATCAAGTACATAAACATATATATAGGCAAAATTTTATTTTCCTTTGTATTTTCTAAGCTTGTAAATTATCGCTATTATTGAAGTTTAAACAATTTCTATTTCTGTTTTTATATTTGATATGCTTGATATGAAGATATTTTAGCTGTTTAATTAATCTTCAGCATATCTTAGTGAAAGTTAAGGTGTAAGACTCTAAATTAAGTTCTATTTGCAAGATGTTAACTACTTACCCCAACACATTTTATGGAATAACTCTTCCTTTTCCAGTTGGTTTATAATGCTTTCTTTTTTAGACTTAAAATCCTTACATATATCTTAGTTCTGTTTTTGTGTTCTCTGTGTCTAGAACACTGTAGCCACTTGTTTTAATATTTCTGTTTCACAATTTTTAATAGTGATTTTACTCCCACTATTGTAAAATTGTTGTTCTCTTCCTGAGAAATATTTTCTAATTTGCTTTTTAACTATATTTGTATACCCTATCATATGAGATACTGTAATTTACAATACAAGATTTTATATTATATAAAACTGAGAAAAAATCTTATCATCTAAACTATGACATTCCATCAACTATAAAACACCGTCCAATTTTAGACTTGTTCAGATATGAAAAGTATGCATCTTAAAATCAATAAAATACAATCTTTTTTACATGGACTTTAGAGTAGATTTGTGAGCTCTAAAATATATCCTATTAAGGATTGCTTAGATATGCATAAAACCTAGGAAAAAAGATAACAATTTTTAGGCTTCCTATCTTGAAATATAGTGTGCAACTCAATATATTCTAGTCATTCCTCTCACTAAATTTCTTAGAAATTCATCTAGGTTTAGCACATTTTTATTAAGATTATTCCTATGTATTTATATAACTTTCCCCCAGTACTGTGTTTTCACTATATTTTTCAAAATGTTTTTTTCTGGTGTATAAGGATACTATTGATTTTCTAATTTTATTTTATCGTACTCCAATTCCTTGTGTTGTTTTGTAATTCTATTATGTTTCTGTTTATTCTCTTGGTTTTTATAAGTATATGATGCTATTATCTGAAAGTATTGATAATCTTATCTTTTTTCTAAATTTATGATCTTATTTTGTAACTTAGTGCATTTGTTACCAGATAAATTCATTTAATTTTTTTCCTCTAAGAATCATTAGTTATTCTCTGGTGTTTATAAAATCAAGTGCTAGCACTTTCTGACACTTAGAAACGCTCAGATTTAGAATTATCAACTAGAAGAGATGGTGTATTTTTCATTGATATGTTTGCATTCTCTTACCCAATTCTATAGTGATAAAATATGTACTTTTGAAAGATATAGCCTATGTTCTTCAGAAAAGTATATTTCAAAATTGTTAGAGGCTTGTGAGAATCCCTAAGAAACCTTGGCATTATCTTAGAGCCACTATTACTAATTCACTCTAAATTTTGATTCTTTATAATCACTAAAGAAATAATGAGTACCTGAAAAATTGGATAAAAATCAATAGGAATCATAAAGTTTGGGTACTAACTTTATAGACTACACTCTTCTTCCTTGGTGATATTTTTACTAGGTAGAAGGAATAGCTATAAAATCACGTTTATTGACATAGGTGGGAATTTTGCATTGAAATGAGTTTTACGTAAGAAAAGGCCCAGCTAAGTAAGTGGACCAAAATACTGAGTGAACAGCACAGCTCGATCTTTAAATTTATGTACATCCACCCATTCCCCTAAAATGTTGTATCAAAATCATTATGAAATCATTTTTAAATTTTTCTACTAATGGGTTTTTTTTTTTTTCAAAATTTGAAATTAAGAAATAACTCTGGGCCCAGAATCCAGCAAAAGTAATTAAAGGACCTGTAGTAATATTCACTTATGTTGTTCAGTATCTGTGATAACAGACAATAAATTTACAAGTTGAAACATAAAATAATTCTTTATACCATACTGAAATGCTCTCTTTTGAGTCAAAGAATCATAGTGTGGTGTTGTTTTTGGCATTCTTGTTTTTCGTACTTCTCTTTTATTCTAAAAATTTTAATGTTTAATTAAGTAATAAATATTTCTCAAAAGTTTGATATGAATTACCCCACAGCCCTTCCATTATATTTTTGGCTATTTTATCTTTAGTGCCATGTTTCAAGTTTTTATTTAAATCCAGTTTAAAATTTGAAACATTTTTTACTAGGTAGAAAATTTTTTATTTAAATTCAGTTTATAATGTTTATTGAAATTCAGTTTTATTTTAAAGTGCAAGTCCTTGATTTCTTGGTTCTTGCTCTCAGCTAGTTACCTAACATTCCTCGATGTTCCCCAGGGAAGAATATGCATATAAATAATGTTTAGATAAGGGACCACTTTGAAATCTTAAGGGATTTGATTTCAAACTCTGACCAATCCCTCCTGAACTCTTGGACTACCGTGAAGTACTAATGCTTCAAAACTATTTTTTGTTGGGCTCATTTAATGGTATGCTATGGCAGAGAGGTCAGCTGTGAAATTCCCCTTATTAGCTGTCTTCTGTTTTTTGTTAGTGCTTTCCTTGAAGTGGTTGCTTCTCTTCACTGTCCAAAGAAGTTAACAGCCCATTCACAGTCAACCATGGATCCTTCTTTCTCTATTAAGTGAAGGGTATCCAGGGGCTTCCCTGGTGGCACAGTGGTTGAGAGTCCGCCTGCCGATGCAGGGGACAGGGGTTCGTGCCCCGGTCCGGGAAGATCCCACATGCCGCGGAGCAGCTGGGCCCGTGAGCCATGGCCGCTGAGCCTGCGCATCCGGAGCCTGTGCTCCACAACGGGAGAGGCCACAACAGTGAAAGGCCCGCGTACCGCAAAAAAAAAAAAAAAAAAAAAGTGAAGGGTATCCAAAGAATTAGAGAATTTCTTCCCACATCTTTTCAAGCCATTACTCCAGTCTTTAGTCATGTTCCAGCTCATCCACATGGGACTACTGATGTAAATTGTTTAAAAAATATTGCCTGAAAGCTTTTACAGAGGAACTTTGATGTTTCCCTCAGAGTTACTGAAACTTGAAAACCATGCATTAATTCAGTGAAGACACATTATACCCTTGGTTGAGAATATTCAAACTAATTTATTACCCTTATTGATTGTACTCAGTTTTGGTGAGTACAAATTTGGTGTCTGAACGAATTCAAGTAAATTTACATAATGTGCATTAGAAACCAAAAACTACAACAAAAACACCAAAATAAGAGATGGTGAAACATCCTATGACTCATAATGAGTAGCATACAAACATCTTTCCATTTCCACATAGAGAAATTTAAAAACTTCAAAGCAATCCCCATCCACTTCATAAGTGAAATACCATAGCCCTAAAACAAATACCTGACATCTTCTCTATACTTTACCTTATTATGTTTAATAACAACAAAGAAATTTCAGTTTCTTATTTGGAGTCTAAGTTTTCTTTTTATCAGTTGTGGTTGTCCTCCAGTAGAAATTGTGTAGTTCTTTCAATGATTTTCATATTAGAATATTCTAGAAGAACAAAACACATAATATCAAAGCACAAGCTATATATCCATAAAATTTTGGAAGTACAACATATATCCAGAATCAAAATGGCCACTGTAGCTGTCTGTACATAAGGACCAAGTTTCTCATAAAATACTATTTCTTAAGTAAATATGTTTCCCTAGGGAATACATATGAACGAGAATCTAGGTTCACATTTCTTTTAACAATTAGGATTGATAATAAGGACTTTGCAAAATTTGGGGGGAAGATAGAGAAAATGGAAACTAAAAGATAAAATTTTCTTGTTTTGTGATTTCGTTAGAATGCCTGCCAATTGCTGCTAGCTGTCTGGAGTTTATAACCTGCGAAATTAAAAATAAATTGAGTTTGGGAGTTGGTGAGCTGTACTATTTAAAAGTTTAAAAAATACACATGCATTGTTTTTATTTAAAACTATTCTACCTTTTAGAAGAATTTGTATTAGTGGGAATTGGACTATGTCACTGTGTCTTAACCAAACTGACACAAACGACAACTGTATCAGTTAAGAGAATTACTGAGCACTTTTGGGTCTTCATTCCTCACGATAGTATCTTACTAGCCTAAAGATAAGGCATCAGCCCAGATATTCTCTTAATGACACTTCAAACTCTAAATTTAAAGGTTTAATAGCAGCATTGTTTATTCAGTAAAAATGGTAAAGCTCAAGTATTTTCAAATATGAATTTAATAACTCATGTCAATGTAGTTATCAAAGTGAATGAACTTACTGTTATATACTGTTTAAATATCAGGAAGAAAACACTTCAAATTATTAATACTAGTTACCATTTAAGAGTGAGATTAGTTAGGAATGAGAAGGACTGTTTTTCTTTATAATTCTGGGTACTGTGCACATACTTCAATAAAATGCATGTTGTAAAATGTAAGATTGTATAATTAAAACATATGGTGAAATGATATAACATAAATGTAGAAGTTCAGTTGGAGGAACCTTACATTATCTTTATTGTGCTTCTCTCCTAAGAACTTTATCATGAATGAAATGATGCTTTCATATAGCTTTTCCCATCATTTTGCCCTCAAAGAAAAACAAACTTACAAACAAAAAGTAGGCACGTGTTTCCATTCATACCTTGCTTTTTCTTAGATTTTGCATATAAGAAACTTCAGGTTTGCCAGCCCCCACAATCACATAAGCCAATTCCTTCAAATAAATCTCTCTTCTATCTCCCACCAGCTGGAGGACCCTGACTGCTACAATAATGTTACATCTTCAGAATGCTGTTAACCTTAACCTGTGAGATATTTTAAAGATTCTACTAGACTCACCTTGAAGTATTCTGTAGGGCCTCAAAGAAGGATATTCATAAGTGATAATCTTTGGGAAAACTCCTTTTTCTGCTAATGTGAAGTAAGTTTTATAGGGGTGAACCTACAAAAGATAAAAAGTTTTGCATCTCCTGGCATTTAGCTAACCATCATAATTTCAAAATAAGATGGCTTTGTTTAACTATTTTCCTGCTGCACTTGAAATTCACTGAGAAATATTTGTCAAATATGGTCGAGAAACAGATTAAAGAGAAAAAAAGAATCAGGGTAGGAAATATTTTTCTCACCTACCATGATTGACATCATTAAGGAAAGTCTGTAAGTCAAAGCTTTACCTATTTGGAGCAACTTCTATCCCAGCGCCCTGTCAAAAAAAAAAAAAAAAAAGGCACTGAAATCTCTCTAACAAGGAAAAGGAGTGATCAAGATTCAAGAGCTTTTTCCTCTAGGCACGGGCTTTTGCCCATCAAAGTATACCTGACTGTGCAGTCTGAGATTTTTCTAGGTAGCCTGTACTGAGAAATCCTGAAACCAATATGACTAGTGTTGCCTACAGATCATTAACCATGTAATAGTAGCCTTGCTCTTTCATAAGACTTCACAAATCTAAATTTAGCTGTTCTAGTAGTCTGACAAGCCTTCTGTGGTCCTTAGGATTTATCATCAATCCCACTGATAGCAGCTGTACTTGCAGATGTAGGTATAAGCGACGTTGTTCTAAGTGCCTTTCTTCTCTCTAGCTCCTGATGGGCTTTCTAAGGGTCTGCAGAAATGAGGAAACTTCTTAAGTAAGAAAGAGTCACTGAAAGAAAGAAAAAGACAGAAGAGTGCCAGATAGAGATTGGTTGGCCTTCTTGGCTGTGGCCTATTTTACCTTTGCTAAGTTACTAAAAGGAAGTGAAATTCATTTCAGTACCCTTTATAACGTCTCCCATTCTGCTCTATTTTCTCAAAACATATCCTGATTAACATATTTTAGTTATAAACCCAGGACAACTCTAATCTTCTTTGAAAGTGGAAGTCCAAAGTTATTTAATTTATTTTTTTCTTTATTAAGTTAATATTTATTAATGACCAAAACAATATGCCAAATATTATTTTAGGTAATGGGGAATAAGAGAGGAGCTGAACCTCTGCTCACAAATAACTTAATTTCCAAGAACAAGTCATGATATTAACATGATTTCTTGGTTGTATTTCCACTGATTTGTTTGGATATCTGATTTTACTTTCCATCTAATTGTGTGGCAGATAACTCTTAAATTATAAGGAATTGTAATGTTTGTGTTCTTCTATAATTTAGTTTCTGGGTGAAGCGTTTTAAAACGATTATTTTGAGATGTGAAAGAGAAAACTTGGTATTAGGTTTTTATAATATTTCTGAAGATTTAAAAGCCCTTTAAAGTAAAGCTTCTTCAAATATTAGTTTTAGCATAAATTAAAAGCTTTCCTAAAATGACTTTGAATTAGTAGAGACTGACAAATAAGAAGAACGTTGAATAAGGACATGTACCATTTTATGGTAATTTAAAATGAGTGACACTAAAAATAGTTGTTTAAAAATACCAGTGTGGCCATGATTTGACACCTGATTAATTTACCTTTGAATTGTAAGGTACAATTTTAACAAGAATAAGTGATGATGACTTAACCTGAGAGATTATCAGTCTTTTAATATGATGGATTTTACCTTATAGTTTTAGAAACAACTCTGGATTATTTATTTTCTCTGAAGAGATAGATGCAGTTTGAAATTAATGAGTTGTCCAATATCTGACCTATTTGTGGGCACCAGGGGAGATGTATATTTGTCCCTTAGAAAAGAGCTGATTTTAAAGGGCTATATTTTAAGATTTGTCATTGGCTGGGGTTGGTTGGCAGATGCAAGAACCTAATCTTCAGTTAAAATTTTCATATGTGCAATTGCTTAGGTAATAACAATGGAAATTTATAGTTTACAAGGTACTTTTTTATACATTATATTTTATCCTCACTATAACTGTGTGAGATAAGTGTCATTACTACCATGCAAATTAAGAAATGAGAAAAATGAGTATCATAAAAGTTAAATGACTTACCAAAGCACAGATAGATTGGTCTCAAGTATATGATTCAAAATCAGCTATTCTGACTCCAAATTCCAACTCTCTTTCTGTGAATGTGTGTGTGTGAGTTTTGCACAATAAATCACATCTTAGTTGTTCCTGTTCACCTGCTCAGCAGCAGTAAACACACATTTTGTGAAAATATGAAATATGGTGTTATTAAAATAATTTTATATGTCAATCAGAATATAATTAAGATCATTTTGGAAATTAATGACTTTTTAAAATAGAATTTAATATTTATATAATAACATTTTAAAAACCACATTTGAGAAAATTGATTTATTGTTTGTCTAAACTGTACATAGTGGATGATACCAAAGAAGCATAATCTTTGCTAATAGGAAACTGAAAATGTAGTCAAGAATGTTAAAGCTAAACACATAAAAGACTGATATAAACATTATTTAACAAAATGGTTTCATTTTTTTCATAGAAGGAAGAAAATGCAGACTGTAGAAATCAGAAATTTTTGTTTGTTCTTTATTTTTGTCTCCCTTCCCATTCTATTTAACCATGTGTTAGAATGTCTTAAGAGAGAACCAAAGGGATATGTAGATATCCTTCTTAAGAATCTTGGATTTATATTTCTTTATTGCATTAGGCTGATTCGTATTACAGCTGTCCAGCTTGTGTTTTCTTACCTTTAAGCCTCCACCATGTCATGGTCTTCATACCATTTTCATAATTTCATTTCCCATTTCCAGTTTCTGCTTTAGGGTTTCCATAATGTCAACACTTTTCTGGACATTGGTGATAGGTACAAAGATCCAGATGTCATTTAAGTCCATATTCCTATGCACTCCTTAATAATTGTTGAAGATAATAAGACTACTGGGAGTATTTTACCAGAAAAGAAGGTAAAAATATGCTTATTTATTTCATCTTATCTGATAGGTTTCCTTTTCCACCTCCTTCTGATGCTCATCCCTCCCTACATCCATTCATCCTCTATCCCCCTGGTAAAGAGATGTGGATAATTATGAGGAAGCATTATAAGGGAGATAAAATTGGATGTCAAATGTATCTGGACTATGAGAAAAGTTTTTATGAGATAAAGGCATATAATTATGAGAATAAGTTACATAAGTTTTGTTATTAGTTTAAGATATTAATTGTAACCCCCAAGGTAACCACTAAGAAAACAGCTAAAAAGTAGACTCTAAAGGAAATGACAGGGAATCAAAACTGTACACTAAAAACTAAACACAAAAGGAAACAGTAGTAGAAGTGAGTAACAAAAATGATGTAATATATGTAGAAAACAAATATCAAAATGGCAGGAGAAAATTTCAGAGTATTTACAGTGCCTTGGGGCAGAGAATTGAGCATAGAGGCTTTTTCCCCTTCAGACTCCCTTTAGTATTTTCTTTATTTTTTTTTATAATGAGCTAGATTTTGTTCATTATGAGAATAATGTAGGTTTATATAAATAAATTAAAATGTTGGTAGGCTAAATACCAGTCTTGGTATCATGTATAGGTCTAAATGGGCAAAAGTATTAAACTGTTTACTCCTTCTCCAGCTATTACAAAACTACCCCCAGCAGAATTTTCTTTCATTTTTTCTAATTACAGTTGATCCTTGAACAACATGTGTTTAAACTGCACAGGTCCACTTATATGCAGAGTTTTTTCAATAAATACTTACTGTAGTACTAGTCAATAGGAAGTTGGTTGAATCTGTGGATGGGAAACCAAAGATATGGAGGGTTATAAAGTTATACGTGGAATTTTTTACTACACAGTAGTAATTTTTTACCCTAACCCCCACATTGTTCAAGGGTCAATTGTACTAAGTAAAAATAAATCTTCATATAGAAATGAAATTTTACACAGAGTGATAAAACTAAGGCACACTGATATCTTTTCTAATAAAGAAAACTAATCACTTAGGTCCCAGAATACAAAGCTATTGTTTTTCCAATGAAGATAGATTTTTAAAAAATTGATTAAAATTGTATCACTTATTTATTGTTTTTACAAATTCTAGAACATTAATGATGTCTCTAATCATCTGCTAAGAAAATTTGTAAATAAAATTTAAACAGTGCTTAGAATAAAAATGAACAAAACTGTCTTATTACAGTAGTGTCTGAGTATATTGTGTTTACTTACTAATAAGAAACTTAATTGTTTTCCAAAGTTTAAATACCCATTATTAGGGATGATTGAGAATCTGTTAAAATGAGGAAACTAACCAAATATGTTGACATATCAAAATGGATTTGCTGACATCCAGCAACTGAGTGAGCATCTCTTATTGGCTTTAGAGGTAAAGCAGTACCGTGTTTAATCTCCTTATTCACAGATATGTTTGTATCTGTGTACAAAAACTAAAAATAGAACTACCATATGACCCAGAAATCCCACTACTGGGCATATACCCTGAGAAAACCATAATTCAAAAAGAGACATGTACCACAATGTTCATTGCAGCACTATTTACAATAGCCAGGACATGGAATCAACCTAAATGTCCATTGACAGTGAATGGATAAAGAAGATGTGGCACATATATACAATGCAATATTACTAAGCCATAAAAAGAAATGAAATTGAGTTGTTTGTAGTGAGGTGGATGGACCTAGAGTCTGTCATACAGAGTGAATAAGTCAGAAAGTGAAAAACAAATACTGCATGCTAACGCATATATATGGAGTCTAAAAAAAAAAAATGGTACTGATGAACCTAGTTGCAGGGCAGGAAGAAAGAGTTAGACATAGAGAATGGACTTGAGGACATGGGGTGGGAGGGCAAAGCTGGGGCAAAATGAGAGTAGCATCAACATATATACACTACAGAATGTAAAATAGTTGGCTGGTGGGAAGCAGCAGCATAACATAGGGAGATTGGCTTGGTGCTTTGCGTTGATCTAGAGGGGTGGGATAGGGAGGATGGGAGGGAGGCTCAAGAGGGAGGGCATATGGGGATATGTGTATGCATATGGCTGATTTGCTTTGTTGTGCAACAAAAACTAACACAGTATTGTGAAGCAATTATACTCCAATAAAGATCTGTTAAAACATAATTTAAAAATTAAAAAATATATATATAAAAAATAAAAAAGTAAACTATTTGTTGTTTTTGCTCAAGATGTCTAATTTTGAAGTGATGCATGTGTTCAGAGCCAGTTAGATATAAAATATGAAAGCTGAATTTAGCATCTAGACTTATGTAGACAAACGTTCATTGTCAGTGGGTCTCCAGATATTGACAGTGTTGACTTGCCATTGTATCAGATATGGTAGTCCCATGTAAATAGTTTCAATGTGTCTTACCTCCTTGATTCTCACTAGAAGTTGATTTTTAAAATCTATTTATTTGATTATGTGAGTTAGTTGATACTCTTCTAACAATGGTGATATATTAATTGGTGAGATCAGTAATTGTTGGTTTAAAATCAAGTGACATGCATAGTTTAATGCCTATATAAAATTATTTTTTAGTTGCAAAAAGCAGAAACATATTCTAGTTAACTTAAGCGGTAAAATTGAATAAAAGAGTTTGCATTCTGAGAGTAGAAACAATCGTAAAAACAAATAATTAAATTAATAATATAAAAGAAAATGATTTCAGTCAATAAAAAGGACTATGAGGAAAATGTATGAGTAATGGGCTAGAATAACTGGGAATGATTCAGGTGATAAATTATTCAACTTCTGTGGTCAAGAATTTAAGCAGTAGAGGTCCAAGTAAAGGTATAGTTATTGAACAGGGCTTTGAAGGAGTAAGAGGCATTTCCTCTTGGCTAGAGAATAATATGTATAAGCCTTTAGATAATTAGATAGTAATGAATACAGGGTTATAAATATTTTTCCTGACTGTAAAATTAAACTGCATTTCTCTTTGTTTCCTTGTCAGATTGTGCACTTGAGCAGTTATACTGCTCCTCACACAGTTGTTTATAAAAATGCCCATGTCCATGTAATTGCAGTATTTGGAATAACTTTTTTGTTGTGGTTTTAATCTTTGTTAGTCTCATGAGTGAAAATTTTTATTTTAGCATATTTAAAGCTGTTTGTTTTTCTCACTTGGAGAGTACTGTTTTCTTGTCCTTAACCCAGTTTCTCTTTTACATAGAGTTTTATTTTACTGATGAGTTTATGTGTGTATAATGAGACTAACTTCTTTTCACACTCTACATGTATGCCCCACCCTCCAATATTTATTCAGCCTCCGCTCACTTTCACCCTCCAGCCCCCTTGTGTGTAAACTTGCCTTCAAACCTGTAGTTGAAGTAACTGTCTTAATGTTTGTCTGTCGTTGTTGGAGAGTGTCCTATCCTTCAAATATTTCCAAGGTACTAATAGGTAATTCTGTATAATCTTAAATTTGCTTCTAAGCAAGTTTGTGAACTTAAGTCAGTTATGCATTCTTTAACTAAGATAAAGTGAACTCAGAGAATGGTGTCATGAAATTCTTCATTTTCTTTTCGTGGAAATGATGAACTTAAAGCACTGAAACATGAATTCTTGATATTTTAGTATTATATATTTCCCTTAGTTTGTTTATGGATCAGAATTCCATCTGGAAAGTAAAAGTTACACCATATCAATTTTTTTTCCTGAAAATGTAGACATCCAGAGAATGATAATATCCTAAGATTTGGAATCTAGGAGGGTTGGAGGTTCCACTTAAATCTTGAATCTTAAGTTGCTTCTTCTAAATCAGTCTTTCTCAAAAAACACTGAATTGGAGTTTCAGGCCTGGTGCAACCTTAAATAAGACTCTTCAAATATCACCATGCTCATTGTTCCTTGTAGATATAGCTTCCCTGGGAACCCCTCAGGAGAAGAGATGATTGACAAAACAGCAATCTGACATTCTTGAGTCTGTGTCTATCAAAATTATGTCAACTTAATTCCCAAAAATATTCAGCTAAGGAGTTTCAAAATGATACAAGTTTATAAATACTCCTTTGTCTTGATTCAGACAGGATAATCAGGCAACTTGAGACTTCTGGAGAAATATAAAAGTGCCAGTCAGAATCTGACCTGTAGAACAGTTTCAAATGTTGGAGTGGCCCATGAATGAGGTATACAAACAATACTGTAACTTACAGCATCTGTATGTCTTTGTATAACTCAGACTCAGTCTGATTTAACATCCATCTTCATAGTGCTTGGAGAAGACCTAGAATGGGAAGAACAGATCCTGCTGAGTGGATCAGAACCTTCTTAATTTATTTTATGACTGTATATATATCAGCCATCAAGATGATTTCTATCAGTCCTTCCTGTTTTGCTAATTTAAGATCTCATTTATCTTATCTTGGAAATGTATTTCTTATTCGTATTCTTCATCAGTTTTGCACCAGTCTTTCTTTCCTAGTTGTCTGAGGTTTGGGTCTGTCTTACCACACTGCTAATTCCAGCTTAAATTTGCCTGTATTCGTTCTTGCTTCTTATGGCCTGGATGCCTGACTCCAAATTCTAGCTGTAGAGTTACCTCCTACTATGCTTGTCAGGAGATCCCTGCATTGGGGAGACGTTAATAGATTGAACTATCACTACTAGACAGAATTAGTTGATGCTCTGTGTGAAGAGTGGTCTATTTAGACCTCATTCTGTTGGTCACAGCCTTCACCCAGCATTAAACTATGGAGATCTGTTCAGTACTGTTTCATCACATCTGCTTTCCAACATGCCCTTATAGAATTGGCTATATTTATTATATTGTTAGGATTATACATAAACTTTTTTTCTGAGTTCCAATCACAAAATTTAATGTATAGACAACATTCTTAGGAATAGAAGGCTAAACTGAGTCTGAGTAGTTTCCACTTGGTATGGTTAGTCACATTGTTTTTCAGTATCTTTTTTCCTTATTTATCCTCCAAACAATTATTTTCTTTACTAGGCTATTATTCACTAGCATTCACTAGCATATCTGACATAATGTTAGCCGTTATGCTTATGAAATAGGTGGTACAATATCTGAAACTTGATAAACTTTATAAAATCAAGTCAGCCGTACTCTTTTTTTTTTTTGGTAATAATCTACTTTTATTTACAGTGTATCTATTGTGTTATTTATGATTTAAAAATCTGTGAAGATTATTCTTAAGATATTGTAATGATTGATATAAAACCTAATGTCTTTTTTCTTAAAAAATTGTACTTACTACTCCGTGAAGACATCCTTTACAAAAGAGTAATTCTTGCAATATTTTAACACCTATCTGGTAAAGTGTATAAAATAATAAACTTCTGTTTAAATTAATTTAGGATCAGCTTTTCAAATAGATAAAAGTGACCATAAAATAATTGGCAGATTTTAAGAATATAATAAAAAAAATTTTCTTCTTCATCTATTGTTTTCAAAGCAAAAGACAAAGGAAAGTGCTGCTCAGTATAGATGAACATTTGGTTATACTTCAGTTTTCCTGTGGACCTGCCTTTCCCAGATCCTGTCTTGTTTGTCTTCATGAGTGTTCTTCCCAGCCTTCTTTTCTTTTTCATAGCTTCCTTTTTCATATATTTCAATTCAAGTAAAATCTCCCCAAATCTTCATTATTTCATGTCATAACATCTAACTAATTTCTTTTGTGGGACTCCTCATTATTTTATTTACCAGCCTGTTCATTTTCCCTTATTAGTCTTAGGTTCAGTGAAGTCACAAACTATGTCTCGCATATTACCAGTAGTATATAGGAGCTCATAACATATTCTGAATGAGTCCTTTGTCAAATATATTTATTACAGTTATCTTCTATCACCTTCTGGCTTGCTTTTTTACTTCCATTAATGTGTCCTTTAATAAATATAAATTCTTAGTTTTAATGAAGTCCAGTTAAATCAATCTTTATTTGTATGGTTATTGTCTTTTATGCCCTTTTAATACATTGTCCTTACCCCCAAATCATGATAACATGTTTCTGTATTTTCCTGTAGAAAATTAATTGCTTTACCCTTAAGGTTTAAATCTACAATTCATCTTGGATTAAGTTGTATTTATGGTACATTTTAGAGGTTGAGGTTTATATTATTTACCTTATTTTTATAATAATCCTGTCTAATAAGACATATAAAAACTCAGTGTCTTAAATAAATTAGCATTTATTTAGTTCATGAACCTAGTGGTTATTGACTGCTTCATTCATATATCTAGAAGTTAGATAAATACCTGTTTATCTAAGACAATATCCTTCTGGGATGACTGAGATGACCTGGATTGACTTAATATATCTTTCTTTTTCTAGCAGACTAGCCTAAGAATAATTTCATGGAAAAGTCAGAAATGCAAGAGTGACTGCCTGCCCAAACACATACATGATTTTTAAGACATCTTGCATCACTTTAGCTAACTTGCTATTGGACAAAGCTAAACGCATGACAAATCCAGAGTCAGAGTAGGAAGGTACTATAAAGTTTCATCTGAAAGTTATGGATAGATGGAAAAGGGATTACTAGAGTCTATCAATACAATCGATTTGCCAAACTCTGCCCAATAACCATTATTATTTACATCCTGCCTATATGTAAAATATGCTCAGTCTTATCCTAGGACCCTGATTATCTCACCTGATTAAGAAGCAAGTTAGAAAACTAGTATTTTGTGATTTACATTTGGTCTAGAGATTACATCTTTAGATCCATACACATATGAAATAAAAAAGCAAGTTACTTGTGCCACATATTCATAACATAAAATGGTGCAATAGAGATAGGACAATCACAATAAACATTCAAAAATATAAATAATTGAATACACACTGCAGTCACTGTTTCATACCAATTCTGAAATATTGCTGGACAAATGTGTCCCTTACACAATTCAAAATATATAAAATTATATCCCAATATGCTGTCTTGGAATGGTTTCCCAGTTAATCACTTTCCATAACATGACTCTGACCTGTAAGATGCCAATTTTTACCTCAGTACTCTTCTTGGCTACCTTTGACGTAGCAGTTGAAATATAGGCCTCTAGAGAACAGCGTTGAGATTCATTCCTGCCTAGAGAAAGTTGGATACCTAGGGTTATTTTTATAAATTTAATCATCTGTCACGAAAGCGATCCTATGGTAAGTACAATTTCCTAAAATACATAGTGGACTTCATATATATATATCTGATTAGTACTTTGAATGAAACATTAACATTGCTTTCCAGATGTAATTCTCTTAGTAAATTTGTTTACTGCTACCGTGGAATCAGGCTTCTGTGAGACCATACACTGAAGCTAAATAGGTACTTTTTATCCAGCTGAGTATGCATCACCTTAAATTCCTTCAGAACTTATTTCATAGAGATTATTGGCCACATACTTGATTTGATCCACATCTCTAGACCATGTCCTATTTTGAGAATCTACTGCCTGCTGGTGAGTTTGAGAATGAAAACCAGCCTGCAGTTAAGATAGTCGTTGCCTCTGTTTGGCTTGCTTATTTGTCATGGGGGAGTTGGCTGGCCTTTAGCTCATGGAGGAGCAACTGAAGTATTCTGCCTCCACTTCACATACCTCTCATCTCAAGCAGAACAGCTCAGGCATGTTCTCGTGCAAAGACAGAGATGCAATAATCAAGATCCATTTATATAATGCCCTTTCAAGTCTCTCCTTGTTTATATTTTCTAACTTTCTATTGGCCAACGCAAGTCATGTAGTCGAGCCTATGGTCAGACTTATATGGTGGTATAAACAGGACATAGATACAAGGAGGAGTGAAGAATTGGGGCAATAAAGGCAGATATTCCAAAACAAAGAACTCTTTCATGAACAGTATTCTTCTACATATATCCTTGTATTATTAGAGATTCTTCCTTTTATAGTTTCCCTCAAATGTTTTATTTCCAGAATAGACGTCTAACACATTGGTTAGACTTATTTCCATTTTTTTTGATGTTATTGTCTAATGATATTCTAAAGGACATTTTCTAATATAATTTTGTACTTATTTGTTGGAAGAATTTAGAGTAAGAATTGAGTTTCATATTTGACCTGGTATTGTTTGATCCTGCTGAAATCATTTATTATTTCTAATATTGTATCTGCATATTCTTTTGGATTTTCTATCTACATCATATTGTCATCTACAAATAATTATTTTATTTCTTCTTTCAAATCTTTACTTTTATTTATTTTGCTTTCCTTACTTCAAACACTAGAAAATTCAGTGGAATATGAATAGAAAAGACTTATGCTTGTCATACATGTCTTGTTCCTAGCATTAGGGCAAAAGCCTTCAGTCTTGTACCATTAATGCAGTGTTTGCTTTGGGGTGTGTGTGTGTGTGTGTGTGTGTGTGTGTGTGTGTGCGTGTGTGTATGTGTGTGTGTCTTGCTTGTTTGCTTTGTCGATACCACTGATCAGATTTTAAAATTTATCTTTTATTGCTATATTGCTGAGAATTTTAATCATGAAACTGTTTAATTTTATCAAGTTATTATGTTCTGCATCTAATGAGATTATATATTTTCTTTTATGATTTAAATATGATGATAACATAGTTTTATTTCTAAATGTTAAACAAATCTTGAAATAAGCCCAATTTTTTGTGATATAACATCCTTTTTATATGCACCTAGATTCAAGCAGTTAATATTTTGTTTAGGATTTTTGCATCTAAGATCATGAAGGATATTGGCGAATAACATTATTTCTTTGTACATGTATCAAGGGTCTGCTGTTTTCATTAAAATTTAAGAAAGAGTCCAGTCTTATTTTATGTTTTCTGTTTTTAAATAATGACGTTACTTTTTAAAATGCTTAGAAAAATTCACAAGTGAAGTCATTTAGGTCCGTTATTTCTTGTATGGGAAGATTCTTGATTCTTGATTCTATTCATTTTACAGATAAGTATTATGTTTTCTATTTCTTCTTGTAGTTGTTTTGATAATGTGTGACTTCCAAGGATTTTTCCAGTTTATTTAAACTGAGTAATTGATTGGCATAAAATTGTTTTCAATATCCTTTTATCATTAATGCCTCCAATATCTTTTTTTTCCTTAATTGATCTTGCTATGAATTTATCAATTTATTTGTCTTTTTCAAAGCCAACTTTTGATTTTATTGGCTTTCTATATTGTGCTTTATTATTTGCTTTATATTTGATTGGTTTCTGCTGTTACATTTTATGTCCTTTCTTCACCTCTTCTTGAATTCAGTTTTCTGTTCTTTCTTTAGCTTATGAGATGAAAGCTTAGGTAATAGATTTTTAGCCTTTCTTCTTTTCTAATATATGTATTGAGACAATACATTTTCTTTTTAGCACATTTTTAGCTGAATCACATAAGTTTTGAGATATTATCTTATAATTTAAAATATTTTCTAATTTTAATTATGCTTTATTATTTTACCTACATGCTATTTATGATTGTACTGATTAATTTTAAATTCTTTTTTTTTTTTTTTTGCGGTACGCAGGCCTCTCACTGTTGTGGCCTCTCTTGTTGCGGAGCACAGGCTCCAGAAGCGCAGGCTCAGTAGTTGTGGCTCATGGGCCTAGTTGCTCCGTGGCATGTGGGATCTTCCCAGACCAGGGCTCAAACCCATGTCCCCTGCATTAGCAGGCAGATTCTCAACCACTGCACCACCAGGGAAACCCAATTTTAAATTCTTGAAGACTTTCTATTACTCTTTTTTCCTTGCTCAATTCTGTTGTGGCCAGAGAAAATGCTCCATATGATTTCAACCCTTTGAAATTTATCAAAAAATACATTTCAAGTAAACAATCCCTATTTACTTAAAAAATGTGTGTAGTATGCATTTGGGTTTTGTGTACCGAATTATACCAGTGCTACTAAAAGCGTGGAACATAGACTAGTGGTGCCCTACACACTATTATTGATACTCAAATAAGATAACTATATTAATTGAAAAAAGCATTTAGAAACGTTCATAGTTTCTGTAGTTCACCCATGCACATGATCAATGGATTGTTGTTGTGAACAGTATGTAGACATGTTTGTGTGGTAGTCAATTCACATGGTAAGTTACATGTAGGGAGTGTTGTGAACCAGTCTTTTTCAGGAGGACATATCATAAGTGATATATTAAGGCTGTTTATCAGCTTTATCCCCAAAGTTTATTAAAATCTGAGAAAATAAAAGCTTTTGTTTATTTTTACAACTAAATGTGAATATTAAGCTATTTCCTTATTTTGCTACTATAAAAATAAAATTCATTTGTAATCAAGACAGTTTGTGGTTTATAGTCAAATATTATTACTCAGATTTGGTAAGCAATTTTAATCTTTATCCTCAGTCCTACTTTACTAATCATGAAACAAAATTACCTGTCGTTTATGTCAAAAACACACATGCACACTGACTTTTCTGAATGCAGCTATGCTAATCAAACAATAATCGTACAAATAATTTGGAATTAATGGCATTCAAAATAGTTTGTGCTAGTTTTACTTAGAAGTATATTCCCTCATATCGAGTTTGGTTATGCAGCCATATTTAATAGTGAAGTGCTCAAATCACAGCATTTATTTGTGGAGATGTATTGGTTAATGAAGCAATAAAACCATCAGCTATATATTAAGCAGCAATATTTATATATAAAATCTAAAGTTATAAATTCAAATAAAAAGAATGCTTTGAAAGAAAGTATATTGTCTTTAAATGCCACTACAAGCAGATGTTCAGAATTTAGCATAGAAACAGAAAACATTTTGTGAGGTTCTAATAAGGTATAACTTTTGGTTACTAGGACTAAGAAAATAAAAAATGAAATAAAAATAGGACTTGGAATAAACAAATAAACATAAATGAATGTCTGATCATGTTAGACTGAAGAAAAATATGAATATACAGTTTGAATAATTCCATCCAATACTAAACAAATAAATTCTTATGTCTTGAATTCCTTTGTTTATATACATTTAGAATTTAGGCTCTTTGATCTTTTAGTAGGAACAAGAGGTTTTTTGTTATGAGGTACCAATTATGTAAGGATAAAGTAAGATCTTATTGTATAAAATTGTAGATATTGAAGTAGCATGTCTAAATCCTATAAACTTTGCTCCACTACTTACCACAGTGGACACAGGAAGTTAAATGATATTAGGGTTTGAAGTGATAGGGGATTTGAAATTTAGAGCTCTTAAAGTATTTGTGAAAGTCTTTCAATAGAAATATAGGCCAGGTATCCCTTTCCCTCTCCCAAGATATTTCCTCTTTTTGTGCACCAAATGAAATTCTGCTACTCTATTATATTTTTGGAAATATTTTGGACTTAGAAATCTTGGGTTGATTTCTGATCATCCTAAAAGTCTATTAAGCTCTTATTTACTTACTGGGTACTCTAGTATATTGTGAATGAAAACAGATTTCATTACATTGTTCAATAGTCAGAGCATAAAATAATAATATAAATAATTGCATTACTTTTTGATATATAAATTATTCTCTTTAGAGTTTAATAATCACTGATTTTAGAGAAATTTATGCAAATTTTTTTCATATTTACATACCTGAAGACCTGGATTGTGGTTAGCTACACAATTATCTATTACCTAGCCTTTAAATCTCTGTCTAGATGTTAGCTGAGACCTTCTAAAATGTAACAGACACATAACATAGTAATAGTAAAGTCAAGTGTATAGTTGATTTTTACTATAATCAGTTATTCATAATCACATAAAAACAAAACTTAATTTTAAATACCTAAAAGTTAGATAGCCATTATTTTTTCAAAGTCCTTATTATTCATAGGTTAGAAATTCAAATTTCTGTGATATTCTGTCATCTAATATTCAGTGCTTCATCTTATTCTCACTGCTTCCTATATATTTATTCTGATATGTTATCTTA
Organism: Delphinus delphis; assembly: GCF_949987515.2. Classification (NCBI taxonomy): domain Eukaryota; kingdom Metazoa; phylum Chordata; class Mammalia; order Artiodactyla; family Delphinidae; genus Delphinus; species Delphinus delphis. Next base: position 29,395,196 of record NC_082688.1, read on the forward strand.
AAGAGATTCTCAGCTATGGAATTTCCATGTGGAAATGTGCACTGCCTGTGTGATTGCTTCACTGTTATAAATATTTCTCTAGCTCTGGATTTCTCTATTTGAAAGAGGTGCAATTGAGAATAAACCTTTATGCTTATTAAGGTTTTTACCTTTCTACACATATTAATCAGAGAAAGCTTTATCCCATTTAGCTGCCAGTGAAAGTATCACTAATTCAAGATAAGGGTCATTTACAGAATCTATTAAGCAATTGACATATATCTTGTTTCAGAAGATATGTCAGAACTATTTCCAAGAGAGTTTCAGAAATCCAGAGACATTGCAGAATTTGCAATTGGCAGGGCATGAGAACTCAGCAGTCTCAGTCTTCTGGTTGAATATGATGACAGCTGCCTTGACAAATATACCCAAGCCCATAACAAAAATACAGTAATCAGAGCTTTCTCTCATGCTGTAAGTAGAGTGCAAATTTAAATTGTATATAGTATAAGGTTGGGCTATCTCATGGTTGATGAAAAACTGTATTTGTAGTTGATCTTTGTTGTCACATGAAGTTCAAAAGTATAAATTCTAGAACACAACTAGCAAACACTAAGCTGAGAAATTCTGGAATGATGAGATCGTTATTTTGTGACTTCTCACTGAAGTAGAAGCAAAGAGTTTTAGCCCTCACTCTGGAGAACAGGGCTAGTATACTCACTGATCAAAATCTAACTTTACATCATTGCTGAGGAATTTTATTCTAGGATTTCATTGTGTCCATAAAGATATATGGACAAATAAAATAGAAAACCTGGCACTGGTGCTATAAACAACAGATGAAAGAAAACTATATTTCAAAATATAGGCTCCCAAGTTGGAGGGAATGTACAGTCACTATGAAAAACATATGGTGGTTCCTCAAAAATTAAAAATAGAATTATCATATGATCCAGAAATGCCTCTTCTGGATATATATACATATATATATATGTATATATGAGAATTAAAAGCAGTGTCTCCAAGAGATATTTGTATACCCTTGTTTATAGTAGCACTGTTCATGATAGCCAAGAGGTGGAAGCAACTAAAGTGTTCCTCAGTAGATGATTGAATGAACAAAATGTGGTATATACACACATGCAATATTATTCAGACTTAAAAAGGAAGGACATTCTGACACATGCTACAACATGGATGAAACTTGAAGACATTACACTAAATGAAATAAGCCAGTCACAAAAAGACAAATACCGTATTATTCCATTTATATGAGCTCTCTACGGTAGTCAAATTCATAAAAAAAAAGAAGGTAGAAGGGTGGTTTCCAGGAGCTGGGGGGAGAGGGAAATGGGGAGTTGTTTAATGAGTGTAGACTTTCAGTTTTGCAAGATGAAAAAGTTCTGGAGATTGTTTGCACAACAGTGTGAATATATTTAACATTACTGAATGGTATACTTTAAAATGGTTAAGATGATAAATATTATGTGTATTTTGCCACAACTAAAAAAAGTATAGACTCAGTTCTGCTAATCACGTTTTTGACAGTAATAAACAAAGAAGGGTATCCTTGACCTAAAAATATGTGCTAATATTTTCTGAACCAGTATTTGAGAGGTAGCTTCATGTAAGTGTAAAAATACTGACTGATTCTCAATTTGTAGGTATAACTGTAGGATATACTGTCTGCAATGATAAGAAAAGCAGAATGTCATTCCTCTGAAGTATGGAAACAATTTTCTGAGCCAGACTCCTGACTCTAGATCTTATTAGTTTCTCTTTTTCTCTACAGCCATTCTGAGATTGCAACACCAGGAATGTAACACAGTAGGTAGCATTTAGAGGGGAAAAAAATTAAGTAGATCTCCACTTTTCCAATACACCAACACAAATTACAATTAGACTAAATATTTTAATATCAAACCAAGAACAAGCATTTCTGGATGTTTTTGAATACTTAAATATTTCTAATAAAAGGAAGGGAAATTCAAAAGTTCAATAGATCAGAACACCTAGAAAATAAGCCTTCTCTAAGTTTAAAAAAAAGAAAAGGAAAAACAATTAGGAAAGACATTTACACATAATAAGACAAAACTTCAATATTCTTAATATACTAGGAAGAAAAAATGAATAAGAAAACACTCTTCAGTGAGGAAAATAAAGACTATAAATTATTCACAGAAGTAGAAATTGTCAGTAATCAAATTACAATATAAAGAAGGGTAAGCAGATGAAAATAGAAATGATTTTTTTTTTTTGCTTATCAAATTTGAAGATATTTAAAAACAAAGTAATATTAAGTGCTAATATTATATGGTGAGATCATTATTCTTCTACATTGTTGGAAGGATTTTTAGCTGTATTGCAAAACTCAAAATCACTACATTATTTATTGGTGTATTTTTTATGCTACATGGTATCTGTGCAAGGAAAAAAATCAGAATGGTGAGAATATATTTATATATTGATATAATGAAATTTAACATATTATAATTTATAATTGAAAAAATTACAAAATAACTTAAAAAGTGGAGTAGTTACTTTCTATACCAGTGAAATGAAATTTCATGCAAGCTAAATGAATAAGGTATTTGGAGACATTTTATTTTAAAAAAATATTATAATTATAAGGGTGCATATATTGAAAACAATAGATAAATATAGAAAATGTTTTAAATTATTATAAAACACTTTAATGATTTTAGTAGATTGTCAGATTATGGTGACTGTTTTCCTCTTTTGATAACTTTTATATTTTTCTAATGTATTATATACACATTTTTATTATCATAAAATATATTTAAAAATTTATGAAGCAGCTGTAGAACTCAGAATTAGAACATGCATTATATACTAAAAAGTCTAAGTAAGTTTTTGTATTCTCTCTGTATATAATACATGAATTCCAAGAAAATGTTCCATTTTCTATTTTGTCTTATATTGATCGTTGTTTCCCAGGTACCCAAAAGCCCTTGTTGGTACATTTAGTTTTCATGAAACTTCCTATTTTCTCATCTTTCAAGATGAGGAATTGAAAACTTGATAATTGATTTAAGAAAAGTAGAAAGGAATTAGGGGGATACTGTGCTTGGAATTCTAAGCAGTGCAATCAACTGTTATCTATAAGTATTTATGGGGAAGGGCCCCACTTAGAATCAAGGAGACCAGATGGCATGGAAGGAAAAAGAGATACAAATAATATTTTTTGTTGAAAATGAAGCATTAAGGTAGATTCTAGGATTCCTGTCTCTAATTGAGACTGGTCTAAAAATTGAAGCAAGGCTGAGACTTCAATTTGATATCAGTAAAAACTGATAAAGCATTCCAAGTTATTTATCTCCTTTTTTATTCCCATACAAAGTAGTGTTCTCTTCCTCTAGTGTGCTATAGAACCTGTTATGCCTTCCTGTAATTATTGGTTCACTTTCTTTCTCCTCTGATGACTGTGGCCTTCTGTAAAATAGAATCTATGTCTTTTACATGTCTTCTGGTTCTATCCTAGGTCAAAATAGATGCCCAGTCAATGTGTATTCCTAAACTTCCTTTTCTTCTCCCATTACCCCTCATTCTCCTCCTAACTAATATTACTGAGAAATTCTGTGTGCTACCCCTTGTGATAAGTACTTAATGTAAAGTATCTCATGTAATTCTCATGTTGAACCTATAAGATAGTTCTGTAGCCCCCTCATCCCAAGTTTGTAAAGAAGAAAACAAGAGATCAGCTTGGGCAAGAAGCTTGCACAATCTCACACTTAGAAGCAAAAATATGAATAGGGATTCAAGTCTTGCTAAAGTGAACTTTGAAGGAATGGAGTAGATAAAAATTAGGGGGTGAATGATACCTTGCAGTGTTTTGAAGAATATTTTGACATTTTATCTAAATTGGTGGTTATTAGATAAATTTACTTTGAAGGTATTTGGCATCTTATGTAAACTGAGTCATTATTTAAATTTTGGGAAAATTGGGATAAATTTAGGTAAATTCATAAGAAGTTAAAATGTCTGTGCTCTACCAGTATGGTTTACAATTTAAATAAAAAATGATCAGACTCCCCTCAGTGAATAACTCTAGTTTTTTTCTTGATGCTTTAGATTTTATAATTCACATGAAATAATTTAGATGAACGTAATATGCAAATGATGCTACTGTGTTTGATTTTCAAACAAAGTTAATACTCTTAGTTTTAGTTAAAATTTTAAAACACCTTATTTTATGGCATCCAGTAAATAAAATAACATCAAATATCTTTTTCCCCAAATAATATAATTGGCTTCATTGATCTTAAGCTCTAGAAATTCAGATTCACAGGGCATTGTTAAAATGCCATAGCTTACAATTTGATTCTATCCAAAAAATGCTTTCAACACATTTTTTTTTTCATAAATCAAAACCTGTGCTCTGAGACACATTTGTAACTTTGGATCAGCTTGTACAGCTGAGCAAGCATTTTATCTAATGAATGTCATTAAGAGTTCAAATCTGCATTAGAGATGAACTAAATGGCAAATGTAGCCTTTAAAGAAATAAGATTAGAGTGTTTCTTTTCTCTCTTATCTTCATGAAGCTTACTCTGTAAAGAGTTTCCTGGGCAAAATGCCTTCTGGCTTAAGGGTCAATCCAACTGAGCTCTACATTTATGCTATAGCTCAAAATCTTAGAATGATGAGAGGTTTCTAGAAGGAATGCTAACTCAGAATTCAGAGATCCATTCATGGCTTCTTGCTTGTGGGACAAATGAGAGATAGAAGATCTAAAATTATACCTGCCTTGACTATACTTTATCTTCTAATATTAGATCTGAATATAGCCTTCAAATGACATTGCATTTATTCATTTAATAAATAAAACCAAAATCTTAGAATATTTTCTTTTCCATTATCTTTGTTGTGTGTTTATATGTAGTTTGTTCCTGTTTTATAACAATTTTAGATTTACAGAACTATTGTAAATATAGCACAGAATTCCCATATCATCTATACCCAATTTCCCCTGTCATTAACACCTTACCTTAGAATTGGTCACAATTCATGAACTGATATTGATACATTATAATTAACTAAAATTCACACTTTTTCAGAGTTTCTGAATTTTTCCTTAATGTCCTTTTCTGGTTTGACGATTGCATCCAGGTTATCACATTATGTTTAGTAGTCATATCTCCATAAGATCCTCGTGACTATGACAGTTTCTTAGACTTTCCTTGTTTTTGATGACCTTGATGACTTTTTAGGTTTGGTCAGGTATTTTATAGACAGAACACTGTATAGACGGTCCCCAACTTACAATGATTCAGCTTATGATTTTTCAACATTACAATGGTGTGAAACAATATGAATTCAAGAGAATCCATTCTTCAAACTTTGAATTTTCATCTTTGCCCAGGCTAGTGATATGTGGTACTTACTATACTCTCTCTTGTGCTGGGCAGTGGCAGTGAGCTGCAGCTCCCAGTCATACACTTGATCACAAGGGTAAACAATAGATACACTTGCAAGCATTCTGTACCCATACAACCATTCTTTTTTTCACTTTTAGTACAACATTCAATAAATTGCATGACATATTCAACAGTTTGTTATAAAATCGGCTTTGTATTAGGTGATTTTAAGGTTTTTTTGTTTTTGTTTTTAATCTTATATATTGGTCCACTCTGAATGCTATCTTCTGGTGGAATATTCTGTAATAATCTCCAGGAAACATATTAATATCATAGCCACCTTTTGATGGAATATAATCTACCAAGTGATGGGCAGGTTGGGGGCAGGGGAGGAGAGACAGAAGCCTAAAATGCTATATTTTATTTACTTGTAAAGGGAACAACACATCATTGAGCTGAAATCAGTGAGGATGCCACTAGAAATGACTTTTCTGATAGTCTATATGAAGATGAACTTTTTGTCAATAAGGAAATTAATTTAAAATAAGAATCAAAATTTAATTAGGTAAAATGACAGATACTGAGAAATAAAATTATTGAATCTCAGAACTAAATATACATGTAAGAGTTCTAATAGGATTCAAAATAATTGTGTGTATTAGGTAATCTATGTAAACTAATACAATAATAATTGCTATACTGAAAATAAAAGAGAATAAATAGAAAAAACTGAGTCAAAATTTACCCATCCCAAATTTAACCAAACAGCAACTTAATGCAGGAGGAAGTATGGAATAGGAGTGTACTACTGTGAAAATTTCTTTATTTTGCCAGGAAAGAAGGCAATAGAAAAAAATCCTAAATATAAAGAGTTAGAAAAGGAGAGATTCAAATGTGAATGTATGGATTTATTTACATGTAATGAACAAAGGTAATAGAGTCAACATATGGCAAAATAAAAAGTAATAATGATCCTTGTGGGCAAATATCTTATTTTTTAACATAAAAAAATATCTAGGAATGATCGAAGAAAGAGGAGGAAGGCAAAGTCGTGAAAGAGGAAGCGGAACAGAAGAAACAGTAAAAAGAGAAGAATGTGGTAGAGGAAGAAGAGGGAAGGTGGAGGAGAAATATAAAAATATAACCAGAAAAAAATGTGTTAGGACAATAAATGTACAGGTGTTAAACTATTCTTTTGAAATTCATATCTATTTTGGAAATAAAAAGTAGCAAATATAATCAATTATATGTTCCCTACTATTGGAAGATATAAAACAGACAGCTACTTAGCAATATTGGATATACAGTCATTCCTGGATACCAAAATCAGTGTTTGCTCAAGTCCCTTATATAAAATATTGGCCTTCTATATCCTGAACAAACCATGGATTGATCCCTAGGAATCCATTCCTGTGGAACCTTCTAATATGGAGGGCTAACTGCACAATGATGAGTTCTGGGGAAAAAAACAGCTAAGTATCATTCTTAATTAAAAATCTAGAGAATAAAGTAAAATTCGAGAATGAAAATAATAATAAAGAATTAGTATTGAGAGACCTTCAAGATGGCAGAAGAGTAAGACGTGGAGATCACCTTCCTCCCCACAAATACATCAGAAATACATCTACATGTGGAACAACTCCTACAGAACACCTACTGAATGCTGGCAGAAGACCTCAGACCTCCCAAAAGGCAAGAAACTCCCCACGTACCTGGGTAGGGCAGAAGAAAAAAGAAAAAACAGAGACAAAAGAATAGGGATGGGACCTGCACCACTGGGAGAGAGTTGTGAATGAGGAAAGTTTCCACACAATAGGAAGCACCTTCACTGGCGGAGAAGGGGGGTGGCAGTGGGGAAGATTCATAGCCACAGAGGAGAGCACAGCAACAGGGGTGAAGGGGGCAAAGCAGAGAGATTCCTGCACAGAGGATTGGTGCCAACCAGCACTCACCAGCCTGAGAGGCTTGTCTGCTCACCCCCTGGGGCGGGTGGGGGCTGGGAGCTGAGGCTCAGGCTTGGAGGTGAAATCCCAGGGAAAGGACTGGGGTTGGCTGCATGAACACAGCCTGAAGGGGGCTAGTGTGCCACAGCTAGCCAAGAGGGAGTCTGGGAAAAAGTCTGGAACTCCCTAATAAGCAAGAGACCATTGTTTCGGGGTGCACGAGAGAAGAGATTCAGAGTACTGACTGGACGAGCTTCGGAAACGGGTGCAAGCCGCGGCTATCAGTGCAAACACCAGAGAGGGGCATGAAATGCTGGGCTGCTGCTGCAGCCACCAAGAGGCCTGTGTGCAAACACAGGTCACTATCCACATCTCCCCTCCTGGGAGTCTATGCAGCCTGCCACTGCCAGGGTCCCATGATCCAGGGAAAACTTCACCAGGAGAGCACAAGGTGCACCTCAGGCTGTTACAACTTCACGTTGGTCTCTGCCACCACAGGCTCGCCCCACATTCCGTACCCCTTCCTCCCCCCAGCCTGAGTGAGCCAGAGCCACCTAATCAGCCGCTAATTTAACCCTGTCCTGTCTGAGCGAAGAACAGACCCCCTCAGGTGACCTACATGCACAGGCGGGGCCAAATCCAAAGCTGAACCCCAGGAGCTGTGCGAACGAAGAAGAGGAAGGGAAATTTCTCCTAGCAGCCTCAGGAGCAGTGGATTAAATCTCCACAATCAACTTGATGTACCCTGCATCTGTGGAATACCTGAATAGACAACAAAACATCCCAAAATTGAGGCGGTGGACTTCGAGAGCAATGATATATACATTGTTTTCCTGTTTCTCTTTTTCTGACTGTGTATGTGTATGCTTCTTTGTGTGATTTTGTCTGAATAGCTTTGCTTTTACCATTTGTGCTAGGGTTCTGTCTGTCCGTTTTTGTTTCGTTTTGTTTAGTTTTTGTTTTCTTTTTTTTTTTGTACTATAGTTTTTAGTGCTTGTTATCACTGGTGGATTTGTTTTTTGGTTTGGTTTCTCTCTTGTTTCTTTTTCTTCTTCCTTTTTTTATTACTTTCTATTTTTTTAATTTTTAATATTTTATTTTTTAAATAAATTTATTTTAATTATTTTTTCTTTCTTTTTTTCTTTTTTTCTCCCTTTTCCTCTGAGCTGTATGTCTGACAGCGTCTCAGGGCTCCAGCCAGGTGTCAGGCCTGTGGTTCTGAGGTGGGAGAGCCGAATTCAAGACATTGGTCCACCAGAGACCTCCCAGCTCCAGGTAATATAAAACAGTGAAAGCTCTCCCAGAGATTTACATCTCAACGCTAAGACCAAACTCCACTCAACGACCAGCAAGCTATAGTGCTGGACCCCTAAGCCAAACAACTATCAAGACAGGAACACAACCCCACCAATTAGCAGAGAGGCTGCCTAAAACCATAATAAGGCCACAGAGACACCAAAACACAAGAAAGACAAGATCCAGCCTCAAGATCTGCCCACAAGAAAGACAAGATCCAACCTCATCCACTAGAACACAGGCACTAATTCCCTCCACCAGGAAACCTACACAACCCATTGAATCAACCTTAGCCACTGGGGACAGGCACCAAAAACAACGGGAACTACGAACCTACAGCCTGCGAAAAGGAGACCCCAAACACAGTAAGTTAAGCAAAATGAGAAGTCAGAAAAACACAGCAGATGAAGGAGCAAGATAAAAACCCACCCGACCTAATAAATGAAGAGGAAATAGGCAGTCTGCCTGAAAAAGAATTCAGAATAATAATAGTAAAGATGATCCAAAATCTTGGAAATAGAATAGACAAAATACAAGAAACGTTTAACAAGGCCCTAGAAGAACTAAAGAGCAAACAATGATGAACAACACAATAAATGAAATTAAAAATTCTCTAGAAGGGATCAATAGCAGAATAACTGAGTCAGAAGAACGGATAAGGGACCTGGAAGATAAAATAGTGGAAATACCTACTGCAGAGCAGAATAAAGAAAAAAGAATGAAAAGAACTGAGGATAGTCTCAGAGACCTCTGGGACAACATTAAACGCACCAACATTCGAATTTTAAGGGTCCCAGAAGAAGAGAAAAAGAAAGGGGCTGAGAAAATATTTGAAGGATTATAGTAGTAAACTTCCCTAATATGGGAAGGGAAATAGTTAATCAAGTCCAGGAAGTTTAGAGAGTCCCATACAGGATAAATCAAGGAGAAGCATGCCAAGACACATATTATTCAAACTGTCAAAAATTAACTACAAAGAAAAAATATTAAAAGCAGCAAGGGAAAAACAACAAATAACATACAAGGAAATCCCCATAAGGTTAACAGCTGATCTTTCAGCAGAAACTCTGCAAGCCAGAAAGGAGTCGCAGGACATATTTAAAGTGATGAAAGGGAAAAACCTACAACCAAGATTTATCTGTCCAACAAGGATCTCATTCAGATTCGACAGAGAAATTAAGACCGTTACTGACAAGCAAAAGCTAACAGAATTCAACACCACCAAACCAGCTTTACAACAAATACTAAAGGAACTTCTCTAGGCAGGAAACACAAGAGAAGGAAAAGACCTACAATAACAAACCCAAAACAATTAATAAAATGGTGATAGGAACATATATATCGATAACTACCTTAAATGTAAATGGATTAAATGCTCCAACCAGAAGACATAGACTGGCTGAATGAATACAAAAAGAAGACCCGTATATATGCTGTCTACAAGAGACCCACTTCAGACCTAGGGACACATACAGACTGAAAGTGAGGGGGTGCAATAGATATTCCATGCAAATGGAAATCAAAAGAAAGCTGGAGTAGCAATTCTCATATCAGGCAAAATAGACTTTAAAACAAAGACTATTGCAACAGACAAAGAAGGACACTACAGAATGATCAAGGGATAAATCCAAGAAGATAGAACAACTGTAAATATTTATGCACCCAACATAGGAGCACCTCAATACATAAGGCAAATTCCATAAAAGGGGAAATCGACAGTAACACAATCATAGTAGGGGACTTTATAACACCCCACTTTCACCAAATGGACAGGTCATCCAAACTGAAAATAAGGAAACACAAGCTTTAAATGATACATTACACAAAATGCACTTAATTGATATTTATAGGACATTCCATCCAAAAACAACAGAATACACGTGCTCTCAAGTGCTCATGGAACATTCTCCAGGATCATATCTTGGGTCACAAATCAAGCCTTGGTAAATTTAAGAAAATTGACGTCGTATCAAGTATCTTTCTGACAACAAGGCTATGAGACTAGATATCATTTACAGGAAAAAATCTGTAAAAAATACATACACATGGGGGCTAAACAATACACTACTTAATAACCAAGAGATCACTGAAAAAATCCAAGAGGAAATAAAAAAATACCTAGAAACAAATGAAAATGAAAGCACGACGACCCAACACCTATGGAATGCAGCAAAAGCAGTTCTAAGAGGGAAGTTTATAGCAATACAATCCCACCTCAAGAAACAAGAAACATCTCAAACAACCTAACCGTACACCTAAAGCAATTAGAGAAAGAAGAACAAAATCCCCAAAGTTAGCAGAAGGAAAGAAATCATAAAGATCAGATCAGAAATAAATGAAAAATAAATGAAGGAAACAGTAGCAAAGATCAATAAAATTAAAAGCTGGTTTTTTGAGAAGATAAACAAAATGGATAAACCATTAGGCAGACTCATCAAGAAAAAAAGGGAGAAGACTCAAATCAATAGAATTAGAAAGGAAAAAGGAGAAGTAACAACTGACACTGCAGAAATATGAAGGCTCATGAGAGATTACTACAAGCAGCTATATGCCAATAAAATGGACAACCTGGAAGAAATGGACAAATTCTTAGAAAAGCACAACCTTCTGAGACTGAACCAGGAAGAAAGAGAAAATATAAACAGATCAATCACAAGCACTGAAATTGAGACTGAAAAATCTTCCAACAAACAAAAGCCCAGGACCAGATGGCTTCACAGGGGAGTTCTATCAAACATTTAGAGAAGAGCTAACACCTATCCTTCTTAAACTCTTCCAAAATGTAGCATAGAGAGGAATACTCCCAAACTCATTCTCGTGAATACCATCACCCTGATACCCAAACCAGACAAAGATTTCACAAAGAAAGAAAACTACAGGCCTGTATCACTGATGAACGTAGATGCAAAAATCCTCAACAAAATACTAGCAAACAGAATCCAACAGCACATTAAAAGGATCATACACCATGATCAAGTGGGGTTTATCCCAGGAATGCAAGGATTCTTCAGTATATGGAAATCAATCAATGTGAGACACCATATTAATGAACTGAAGGAGAAGAACCATATGATCATCTCAATAGAGACAGAAAAAGTTTTCAACAAATATCAACACCAATTTATGTTAAAAACCCTCCAGAAAATAGGCATAGATGGAACTTACCTCAACATAACAAAGGACTTGTATGACAAACCCACAGCCAACATCGTTCTCAATGGTGAAAAAGTGAAACCATTTCCACTAATATCAGGAACAAGACAAGGTTGCCCACTCTCACCACTATTATTCAACATAGTTTTGGAATTTTTAGCCACAGTAATCAGAGAAGAAAAAGAAATAAAAGGAATCCAAATCAGAAAAGAAGAACTAAAGCTGTCACTGTTGGCAGATCACATGATTCTATACATAGAGAATCCTAAATTCTCTACCAGAAAACTACTAGAGCTAATCAATGAATTTGGTAAAGTAGCAGGATACAGAATTAAAGCACACAAATCTCTTGCATTCCTATACACTAATAATTAAAAATCTGAAAGAGAAAGTAAGGAAACACTCCCATTTACCACTGCAATATAAAGAGTAAAATACCTAGGAATAAACCTACCTAAGGAGACAAAAGACCTGTATGCAGAAAACTATAATACACTGATGAAAGTTTTTAAAGATAATACAAACAGATGGAGAGATATACCATGTACTTGGATTGGAAGAATCAACATTGTGAAAATGACTCTACTACCCAAAGCAATCTACAGATTCAATGCGATCCCTATCAAACTACCAATGGCATTTTTCACAGAACTAGAATAAAAAAATTCACAATTTGTATGGAAACACAAAAGACCCCAAATAGCCAAAGCAATCTTGAGAAAGAAAAATGGAGCTGGAGGAATCAGGCTCCCTGACTTCAGAATATATTACAAAGCTACAAAGACAGTATGGTACTGGCACAAAAACAGAAATATAGACCAATGGAACAGGGTAGAAAGTCCAGAGATAAACCCATGAACATATGGTCACCTTATCTTTGATAAAGGATGCAAGGATATATAATGGAGAAAAGACAGCCTCTTCAATAAGTGGTGCTGGGAATACTGGACAGGTGCATGTAAAAGAATAAAATTAGAACTCCCTAACACCATACACAAAATTAAACTCAAAATGGATTAAAGACCTAAATGTAAGGCCAGACACTATAGAACTCTTAGAGGACAACATAGGCAGGACACTCTATGACATAAATCACAGCAAGATCCTTTTTGACCCACCTCCTAGGGAAATGGAAATCAAAACAAAAACAAACAAATGGGAGCTAATGAAACGTAAAAGCTTTTGCACAGCAAAGGAGACGGTAAACAAGACAAAAAGACAACCCTCAGAATCAGAGAAAATATTTGGAAATGAAGCAACTGACAAAGGATTAATCTCCAAAATTTACAAGCAGCTCATGCAGCTCAACATCCCCCAAAAAACCAAACAACCCAATCCACAAATGGGCAGAAGACCTAAATAGACATTTCTCCAAAGAAGTTATACAGATTGCCAACAAACACATGAAAGAATGCTCAACATCACTAATTATTAGAGAAATGCAAATCAAAACTACAATGAGGTATCACCTCACACCAGTCAGAATGGCCAACATCAAAATATTTACAAACAATAAATGCTGGATAGGATGTCGAGAAAAGGAAACCCTCTTGCACTGTTGGTGGGAATGTAAATTGATATAGCCACTATGGAGAACAATATGGAGGTTCCTTAAAAAACTAAAAAAAGAACTGCCATACGACCCAGCAATCCCACTATTGGGCATATACCCTGAGAAAACCATAATTCAAAAAGAGTCATGTACCGCAATGTTCATTGTAGCTCTATTTACAATAACCAGGACATGGAAGCAACCTAAGTGTCCATCGACAGATGAATGGATAAAGAAAATGTGGCACATGTATACAATGAAATATTACTCATCCATAAAAAGAAACAAGGTTGAGGTATTTGTTGTGAGGTGGATGAACCTAGTGTCTGTCATACAGAGTGAAGTAAGTCAGAAAGAGAAAAACAAATACCATATGCTAACACATATATATGGAATCTAAAAAAAAAAAAAAAAAATGGTTTTGAAGAGCCTAGGGGCAGGACAGGAAAAAAGTCGCAGAGGTACAGAACGGACTTGAGGTCACGGGGAGGGGGAAAGGTAAGCTGGGATGAAGTGAGAGAGTGGCATGGACTTATATATGCTACTAAATGTAAAATAGGTAGCTAGTGGGATGCAGCCACATAGCACAGGGAGTTCAGCTTAATGCTTTGTGACCACCCAGTGGGATGGGATAGGGAGAGTGAGAGGGAGATGCAAGAGGGAGAAGATTTGGGGATATATGTATATGTATAGCCGTTTCACTTTGTTATAAAGCAGAAACTATATAAAGCAGAAACTAACAAACCATTTTAAAGCAATTATACTCCAATAAAGATGCTAAAGAAAAAAAAGAGTATTTAAGCCGTATAAAATAAAAGTTGAATATGTAGTGATTATACTATAAATTGGTACTAAAAATTCTGAAATGTATCTTAAATGTGGGAAATTCAAGCAAATTTATGTCATAAAACTATAATGGTATTATGTCTATTTTTAAGTTTTATTGAAATATAATTCACATACCATACAATTCATCTATTTAAGTGAATAACTCATTGGATCTTTGTATATTCATAAGTTGTGTAGCCATCACTATGATCAGTTATAGTATTTTCATACCCCCAAAAGAAACCCTGTACACGTTAGCAGTCAATCCCCGTTTTCACAAATCTGTACTTACACCCCAGTCCTGGGCAACTACTAATCTCCATTCTGTCTCTGCAGATTTACTTCTAAATGGTATCATACAATATATTGTGTTTTGTGACTTGATTGTTGCACTTTGCATAATGTTTTCAAGGTTCATGCAAGTTGTAATATGTATCAACATTCCATTCCTTTTTATTGTCAAATAATAATCCATTGTTTGGATATACAATAGTTTGTTTATCTATTCATCATTTGATGGGCATTTGAGTTGTTTTCACTTTTTGGCTATTATGAATGATAGTACTATGAACATACACATACTTTTTATTTTTGGTGTGACTGTATATTTTCATCTCTCTTGGAGTAGAATAGCTGGTTCATACAATAAGTCTATGGTTTACAGAACTGCCAAGCAGTTTTTTTTTTTTTTTTAAGTGGCTGCACCCTTTTATATACATACCCAGCAATGCATGATTTTCTCCATATCCTTCTCAGTGCTTGTTAACTATGTTTTATTTTAGCCATCATAGTGGGCATGAAATGACATCTTACTGTGGCTTTGACATGTATTTCTCTGGTGGCTAATGATGTTGAGCATCTTTTCATATGCTTATTTGCCTCTTGTCTGTCATCTTTGTAGAAATATCTATTCAGATTTTTGTCCATTTTTTATTAATTTTGTTATTGAATTGTCAACATCTCTATATAGTCTTAAGGCAAATTCTTTATCAAATATATGTTTTGCAAATATTTTCTTCCTTTCTGTGGGTTTTCTTTTCCATGATGGCACAAAGCTGTTTTGATTTTCTTCCTTTGCTTTTGTTTAGTAAGCCCAGCTTATCTAATTTTTTTGGTTATTGTTTGTGCTTTTGGTGTTATATCTAAGAAACCATTGCCTAACCCAAGATCACAAAGATTAACGCCTTTGTTTTTGCCTATGAATTTTATAGTTTTAGCTGTTAACACTTAGGCCTGTGATGCATTTTGGTTAACTTTTGTGTGTGGTATGAATACGCAGCCGCTTCATAGATTAATTCCCTGTGGAAAAGAGCAGTTTGGGGGGGGAGGTGGGAATTGTCTAGTGTGAACCTTCTGCAATCCAGAACCAGTAGAATGGGATCTACCATGTTCACTGGCTGCCACACTAATTAGGAATAAGTTTTTCTGCCCGAGGATGCTGGAGGAGATTAGAGATGACACTTGACTGCCAAGTCCATGAGAGTAACTGTCCTGCATCACAGGTCTCTGTAGGAAAGGGGGACTCTACTCTTCAGCAGCTGCCCCACCAGATCCTTATTAGGTATTAGAAGTTGGGGATAGGAGAATAGCACCATTGCTCTGCTGCCACCATCCACTTGATGTGGGCCTTCTGCAGTGAGGAGCTCAGGAAAATGTGATCTGCTGGTGTCCACCAGCCTAATCCATACAGAATAGCTCCTCTGCCCAGGGAGCAGGGGAAGATAAGAACTGCCTTTTTATTACCGAGTCTAGTGGAACAGTTATTCCACAAGGCAGACTGTGAGTGGATGGTAGAAGCCTCTAACTCAAGTGCCAATACTGTCCCTACTGAGCTTTGTTGATTTTTGCTAAATTTCGTCAAAAATTATTGCACGTTCTTTGATAAATGTCCAAAGACTTTCAACAATTGTCATTGCAAATTTTGAACTGCTGAGTAGATATCTTCCCAGGAGGAGAGTTCCTCGCGCTGTTTTTCTGGAAGTTTCACCTCTGCAATCCAAAATCAAAGGATTTTCAGCCATTTGAAAAACAGCAGTATAAAGTAGATAAATTAGCATACATACACACAACAGTGAACTATTTTTGAAAGGAATATCTGTGAAACATTGGGAGCCCTACTTTTATTTCCAATGTTAATATACCTTGAAGGAGAGAATGGCAAATGTCCAAAATTTTGGAGCAGAATATAGCATGAATTTGGGTCATTGAGATATCCTAAAGATCAGAACATCCCTTTTGAAATGTGAGCTCTCTAGCACATCAACACTCCCCAAAGTAATGGATACATCTAATTCTCATGAATTTGGAGATACAAGTGGCAAATAATGCCTAAGGTTCTGGCATTATCCCAACTTTAATATGCATAGAAAATGCCTACTACCACTATCAGTAGATAAATTAAATATATCTTATAACAGAAGATGATTCTAAAGACAATAAAATAGCCCAAAATATACCTCATAAAAATTAAGGGAGAAGAGACAAAGGTGATTATTTATGAAAAATAACATTATGATGTTTACTGCTTCCCTCAAGCAAAAGCATTAACATGGATATTTGTAAGCTGATTTCTTTAAACTTAAGAAACAGTATTTTGGCAAGAAATAATTTTATTTATATAATGTTTAGACCCCAACTATTAATTTTGGCCTAGATTATTGTAAAAACTGGTGTAAGCCATAAGAAACAATTGTAGTATAAGCTTAATATGGAAATGCCCATGAAGCTCTATAAAAGTGAGTGTCTGTGCATGTTTGTATTTGTGAGAATAATAATTACAAAGTGTTTTTTGAAGAGTGGAACACAACCATAAGTATAGTAAGTGTAAAATTAAGTAAAATGCTTAAAGCTGTAGTGGAATGAAATCCAATTAGTGACAAAGAGAGATATTAAAAAGCCAAGTACACCAAATATTATAAGGATACAGGACACTATGTGATCATAAAATATCGTGGGAGTTCACCCAGATAAAATATTTTATCCTTGAGGAAGAATATTCTTCATTCAGGAAACAAAAAGTGGTCCATTGTAGCTAAATTGTAGTGAATCACTGAAGAGTTTATTGAATGTTGTGATAGTGATATAGATGCAAGAACTTGAGGGTATAGAAAGCCATATTTTTTCAGCCTACAAAAATTAAAAACTGTGACTTCCCTGGTGGTCCAGTGTTTAAGACTTCTCCTTCCAATGCAGGGGGTGTGGGTTCGATCCCTGGTTGGAGAGCTAAGATCCCATGTGCCTCGCAGCCAAAAAACCAAAACGTGAAAAAAAGGAATATTGTAACAAATTCAATAAAGACTTTAAAAATGGTCCACATCAAAAAAAATCCTAAAAAAATTAAAAACTGTTAAGTAAGTTAATCATGTAGATTACAATTAGATTTGTATTAAAAGTACCACTGCATTTCTGCCCACCACTGAGGAAAATCATGTAGGAAGGGACCAGAGTATAAATGGGAAGATAAAGGCTGTTTTGATAGCCCATGTGTAATATGTGCTGGTGCATGGATTAGGGTGGTGACAATAAGTCTATAAAGATGTCAATAAATATGAGAGAGATTTGGGAGCAGATTTGGGAAGTGACTTTGAAGAAGAAATAAATAATGGCATTCAGATTGGTGGCTTAAACAATTGGAGAGTAGTTGTAATTTCTGATAGAGGATATTGAATAAAAGGACCAGGTTTGGAAAGGAACATAACAAATTTATCTTGGTATATTTTTAATTTGGGGTATTTATAAGGCAAAAAATTAAAGAAATTGAGGAACCAGTAGAATTTTCAGATCTGGAGTTCATGAGAGAGAGCTCAAAGCCAGAGATGGATATTTAAGACCTGGTGGTCATGGTAGTTCAAACCATAGGAGTGGGTAGTCTCTCCTTATAGGAGGCTAGGGGAAGAGAGAGGGAAGAAAAGGTGAGGAGATGGTGAAAAAGGACTAGAAATATTTCAGCTTTTAACGATCAGCTGAAGGAGAAGGAAGGGAAGTGGAAATGGAAAGGAAAAATGAGCATAATACAAATATATCACAATACTACTGTTTTACAGTGTTTGAGGATGGGCGTGTTTTAGAAGGATATGGTACTCTGTATTGGTACTCTGGTCAAGTAACAAAGGAACTGAAAGGCTTTGAGTGTATTAGTGACTTGGAAATTATTAATAACTTGAAATAGGATATTTCACAGCAGTATGCAACTTATATTTCATTTAAATTTTTAGCAATATATTAAAAATATCAGTGAAAAGACTGGAGACTAGCAGTATGAAGTTCAGCACTTTCTATATTTCTCATGACTTGTTTTGCTTCTAAAATACTTAGAATAAAATCAAAACCAAAGCAGATATCAAGTCACAGTTGTTGAATTCGCTTTGACATAGTGAAATTAGCATTAGATCAAAACAGGAGTGGAAAAGAAGGAAGAGTCAGACACACAGTTGGATTTCTTTTATAATTGAGGTACTGTATGATGTCCCATGTATTTCATTCTTCCAGTCCTAGTATCTTAATAGGAAAAGATAACTAAGCAAAGCAGAAACTTTGAGAAGTCCATTGATAAAATTATAAGACTTAGAATTATTTTTGGAGTTCACAAAATTGAACCATGGATGGCATAAGCAAAACAAAACAAATCAAGGAAGCATGAATTGGCTTGAAACCATGGACCATAAAGGTGTCCATATTAAAGTTTATAGCAAAACTATTCCCAGATGTCATCTTTATTATTATTCTTATTTATATGTGTTCTTTGAGTTTTAGTCACTGTAATTACAAGAAAATTACATAAAGTGTTAAGTATTAGAAAAACTTTTTTTTTACTTTGCAGGTGATAGTATTACCTGTAAAAAAAAAAATCACATGATAATCTAATGAACAAATATCAGAAATAATAAGTATTTCAATTGTGTTTTGTTGTAAAATAAATGCACAAATATCATAGATTTATTTTGTACTAGAGTAGTAAGATAGTAAGGAGAATGATATGGAATAAAATATCTCATTCACAGCAGTGAGAAAAATGTAAAAAAAAAATAAGGAAAAACTTGAACTATGCAGGAGCTATGCTTTTTAAGACTATAAACTCTACAGTAAAGAGACTTGCCATGAACTTGGGCTCAGGAGATTATATATTTTAAACCTACTAAACCTCTCTAAATTAAATTCAATACATGCCTTTCCATTATAGAACCCAATGAAATTTACATAAAACTTAACAATGATTCTGTAGTATTTCTGAAAGAATATACTTGCAAATACTCAGGAAGATTTCAAATGGAAGGGTAATGAAGGAATTTGTCTTTTAGATGTCAAATGTATTTTTAAACTGCAGTGTTCAGATTATAAAACATTAGAGTAGGTTACAGACAACATTGAAAACAATAACTTTTTTCCTGTGGTTGCTTTACTTCTAAAATATTTTTACAAGTGTGATTATTTTAAATGTTGGCCTAAAATGCAATGTGAATATTTGAAAAAGCTGTAAACTGAACTATGACAAATGCATATATTTATAGACAGATTAAATATTTATTCATTCACACTGAACTCAGATGTGCAGAGAAATTTTTTTCTTTATTTTTCTATTAGCTGATTTGATCTGCCATTATATCTCACTGCATAGTCAAAGTATACTAATGGGCAATTAATATAATCTGATTAAGATTGAAATATTCTAAATTTTTAATATTTACCAACTTTATTAACTTACAAAAATTAAATTTTTTATTTTGATAAAATAATAAAATCTACTACTTATATATTGATAAAATCTACTTAATATTTTTTTTAATTTTGAAATACTTATAGATATATAGAATACAAAGTGTTCTGATATACCCCTTATCCAATTTGTTTTCCATTATAATAATTTTACATTACCTTGACACATCTAAACTAAGAAACCAACATTGGTATATTACTGTTAAGTCCAATCTGTATTCACATTCATATTCATTTTCACTAATTTTTCTATTGATGTACTTTTTTTATTCCAGAATACCACACTGCACTTAGTTGTCAAGTCTTCTGTGTTAGTCTCCTCTGGTCTATGACAGTTTTCCAATCATTCCTTGTTTTTCATGTCCTTGAAAGCTTTGAGGACTACTGGTCAGCATTTTGTAGAAGGTTTCTCAATTTGGGTTTGTCTGATGTTTTTCTAATGATTAGACTTGGTTGATTAGTTTTAGAGAAGAATATCATAGAGGTAAAGTACCTTTTTCTTCATTTATATTTCTCATTATTTATATTATTTCTAGGGTTATTTGATATCCACATGACATCATTGGTAGTTTTAACCTTGATCATTTGGTTAAGGTAGTGACTGCCCGGTTTCTCCACTATAAAATTATTGTTTCCCCTTTTCAATATCCTGTTATTTGGAAGTAAATCACTATGTCCTGCCCACAGTTAAGTGGCAAGGGTTTAAACTCTACAACCTTGAGAAGGGAATATTTACATATAGTATTTGTAATTTTTTCTGGTGGATTATTTGTCTCTTCTCTTATCTCTTATTTACTTATTTATTTTATAATTTATATCAATATGACCTCCTCAATATTTATTTTATACTTACCTTGCTAATCTAATAGTATATTATTAACGAATATTTTGCTCACATTATTCCAGTGGGGCATCTTTCCACTGGGGAATCTTTTACGTTGGTTCCTGTGTCATCCTGACAACTCCATCCTTTTTGGGTTTTGAGTACTTTCTTACTTTTCAGTACTATAAGATGCATCCAAGTTCTCTAGAGAATAGAGCTAGGTGATATATGTATGATTAATGACTCATGCATATACACATATCTATAATTGTTTCTTATCTGTCTATATGTACGTACACACGCACACGCACGCGCGCACACACACACACACACACACACCCCTAAAAATGAGTTTATATGGATGTCTCTAATTAACACAGGCTCCAGACTTTCCTTCTTGCCTATCTGTAACTTCCCTCTCTGGCAGTGAAAAACCTAGCTCCCGGTATTCACCATCCATTTACTTATGTGGTCAACTCCAGTTTACACATAAAGAAGAATTGTTAATCTGTGACATCATGAAATATGAATGTACCAACCAGAGTACATTGTATATGTTGAGGAATTCCTTTTGTCTTTAGCCTTATATTTTGCAGTCAAAACACCACTTCCCAAAATTATGTAAGCTTTTGTATCCCCTCCAGCCCTTTCAATACAGTTAAGTAATATATCTGTAATACAGTTAGATTTATTTATAAGAGTGGCCTTCCATCCTAGGATTCCTCACCACTCTTTGCTTGCCTTTTGTTTTTTGTTTGCATACATTAAAGATCATGTTTCAGTATTAGGTGTTTCTCTGTGGAGGGGTACTAAGTTGTTTAGGACATCAGAAGTTGTTTAAATTCAATGCCAAGTGTTTCATGAATATTACTTTTAAAGGATTCAACTAATATGAAATAAAATTTTTATAGCACCAAATATTAAAAAGTAGTAGATATTTTTTATTTAAAAGTATTAAAATAGTAAATAAGCAAGCCACATACTAGCCCCAAACAGGTTTTCCAGGAAAATTTATGTTCCAGAACATAAATTCAGTGGTGTTGAGAATCATATCAGAGACTCAGTGATATCTGAGTGATGGATTGTGAACAGGGGAAAAAAATCTAATATTTATCATCATCAAAAGAGTAGTCTATTTCAAAATAAAGACCTTTAGACTTAAACTAAATTGACTTAAATGTTTGTTCACTATGGTACTTTATTTAAAATATCTGGAGGGAAAAATCCACATGTGCAGATTGTCTCCTGAAAAATGACAGAAATCTGGTGTAATCAAAAAACTTAATTTCCATTTTTCTTTTTCTTTTCTTTTTTTTTTTTCGGTATGTGGGCCTCTCACTGTTGTGGCCTCTCCCATTGCGGAGCACAGGCTCCGGACGCGCAGGCTCAGCGGGAATGGCTCAAGGGCCCAGCCGCTCCGCGGCATGTGGGGTCTTCCCGGACTGGGGCACAAACCCATGTCCCCTGCATCAGCAGGCAGACTCTCAACCACTGCGCCACCAGGGAAGCCCCCATTTTTCTTTTTGAATCATGTGTTTGTGCCAAATGACAGCTTCCCTGAGAATGTTCTGCATTCTCAGTCCTGGACCAAATTACTAATTAAGACACATTATCTAATGTCTTCCTAAAAAAAAGTTACATGTGAGTATGCCTATATTTTCCTATTATATTGGCCTATTCTGGCCATCGATATCCCATTTTTCATTTCATATGTATCCAATCTCTCTCTTAATATTTCCTCATTTCTCATAAGGACACCTTGCTCCATTTTTAGCTTTTCTTCTCTTCCTTAATTTTGTCTTCATTCTGACAGTAAGACAGAATCCATCCTAGTCCTTTGTTGATTTACTTGAAAACTTGATCTCAGAGGCAGTGCTCCAATCTCAGGCCTTTTAAGTTCCTTTCTTATCCTTTGGGTTTGCAGTAATTTCATGAGTATTTTAACTAACTCGACTTAAGAAATTGGCATATGTTCACAATAATAAGAGCCACCATTTCTTTTTATTTGTGTTTTAGTAAAATCTAATACCTTTTCATGGGAAAGTCATGTTTGGGTTTCAGATGTAGTTTATAAATCTGTAATTAACTTGAGGTCCCATTAACCCTGATTCTCATATCTGGGGACAGCTCCATGAATCTAAGGTGAATATTTCCTGCTCCCTTTCCTGACTTTTAATCCCGATTGGAATTTGTGGTACCTAGGAGCACTAACAAGTTAAAGCTAGGAGCTCACACATAATTGGTCTGTGGCACTCCATTCAAACTAGCAGCCTTGAAAAAACTAGGACTTGTTTTGTCCAACAATGCACAAGGAAGATTGCATTCAGCGTTAGCATCTCCTGTAATACGAGGTAAAGCTACATACATACAATTAAATATCAAGATCTCATACTGCAAAGGCCACTATTGTTTGTTTAAATCTACCAGTGCGCTCGCCAGACCATTTGAATAAGGTCCAGCAGTGCACACCTCAGTTGAGGCTTTAGGTGACATATATCCCTCTCCAAAGAGAGGAAGAACCTACCCTTACGGAACTTATAGTCTAGAGAAAGAAGTTTAGTTGAGTACTCTAAGGCAGACTGACTCCTGAGAGGTAGGAAGCAAAGGGTAATTAATTAATTAAAAATTTTTTGATGAAAACATGAAGTCAAATAAAAGAATATGACTATGTTAATGAAGTCAGAGCAGGGAGAATAAAGAACAGAATGATGAAGTGTATTTTTAAGCTAGTTCAGGAAGATATATTAAGACAATTTAATCAGAGAAATAGAGTTCTGTGATAAGGCTCATATTTCCTGACACATAATAGGTAATAAACAAAAGAAAGAAAATTAATTTTTTTTGTGTGTCAATGTTTTCATTTCTAGGCCATGCCCTGTGCGATATATTTTAGGAGCTAATTAGTAACTCAATGTGCTTTTCAGAGTTAATAATAGAAGTAACAAAGTAATTAAAATTTATTGAGCATCTATCAATATTTCAGGCATTTTTTAGGATTAAACAAATAAAGATAAGAAAAAAAATATGATATTTGGAAACCAAGTAATGTGGCAAGAATAAACATCTAGAAGGTGGTAGGCCCAGAATCTGGACACATGTTCTGTGTATCACACTATGTTGAAATGCCCCTTTCTAACTTTTATATATAGAACTTTTTTTTCTAAAATTATACCTATATGTATTTTCTAATCATTCAGATACATACATATCTTACCTTTCAGAGCTGTCTTAAATTAACATGATAATAATGTGTATTGAAACCATTCAAGAGAAAAAACATAATCAGTGGCTGTGGAATACCTTTTACACCTCTGTGTTGCTCTTGTTTAATTTTGAATGTTGAACTGTTTGAGTAGCAGGAAGAAAAGGAGCTTCACTTACCTAAGAATAATTGGTATAGAGTGGTTCTTTGCTTGTGGATTCACTGGAGGCACAATCTGCTACATAACTTGAAGGGCCCAGTGCAAAAGGAAATGCAGGGCCCTGGCTTGGAGGCAGGAAATAAGTTTCCTTTTCCCCAGAGCCCACCACCTTGACCCTTGCTGGTTCCCAAAACTTGCAACATCCATGAGGGATGCACTCAATCTCTGGATGGGGAATGGGTGAGAAACCCCCACCAAGTCCTCCGTGGAAGGCACCATGGAGCTGCCTGCCTGAGTTAGGGTTGACTAACAACTTGCCCAACCCCAGATGCTGCAGGACCCTCACTTAAATCTGACCCTACCCACTGCAATCCCACATTGTTTGATAGGACTCATTTACAAAACACACATTCAAAGATAAAAATTTCCAAACTATGACTGCAGAATATTAAACCCCAAGTGCAGGACGATTTTGAGTGCTAGACCCTATGCAACTTCACTGGCCCGTAAAGCCAAACCTGATGAGCAGAATTGATGGAGTTAAACACTATGCTTTTGGACAGATTATACTGCTGTCCATACTTATCCTGATTTCTGCTTATGAAAATAAGGAGAGCAAAATATTTCTCTAGTATATACCCACCTGGAGCCTCAGGCTCAGATTATAGAAGATGGACTGGAAACTTGGCTGTGAAGCTAACTGCCTAAATAGGGACATTGGGGGATATAAAAAAGTTTGACAGAAACAATGAAAGAAAATGATATTCCAGGTCAAGTAAACAGCATGATAAAAACACCAAGAAAGGAAAGTGTAAAGCATATTTTGGAAAAAAAAGAACATTGACATATATTATTGAATTAAAGAAGAAAGGTATAATAATAGTGGGAGTCAGAATGAAAAATAAGTTAGGACTCGATTGTAAATGGTTTACATTCAATTTAAAGAATATTTGAAACTCAAAAGTGATCCATTACAGGGAATTATATGGCCTGATATTGATTGGTTGATATGGATTTTAGTTTTATTGACAACATTTTTTTTGTTTTGTGCCAATCCTAGCCTATTAATAGCTAACATTGTGGCTGAACTGACCTTTATGATTTCAAGATACCCTTCAACACCACTGTCAAGAAACTTTGAAAAAAATAAAGGTTTTTACTTACAGGACCTAGAAATTACATAGCACAGCTGGAGCCACACAGCAGGGGGTTGGAAGTGAGGGGCGGGGAGAGTGAAGGAGAGTCAGAGTGAGAGCTAGTGAAAGAGTGCACTGGCCTGAGGTTCTGCTTTTATTGGGGTTGAGGGTGGCAGCCTAGGAGTTTTGTGGGCTCACTCTTTATTGCTGAATTTAAAATAAAAGTGGAAATTTAAAGTGTGGGAAAAGAAAAAACAAGTGGCCCAAATGGTCAGCTACCGAAATCAACCAGGATTTGTGAAACAAAGAAGCCTCAGTGCAGAGAGATAGCCTGGTACTTTATCTAGTCCAGTTGTTGGGGATGTATTTATTCTAGATAGCCATTTTTGGAGTGGATGCCTCTTGAAGTGGTTGCCTCAGCAATCAAAGCTTAAGCCGGGCACTTGCTTTACAAAAAAAAAAAAAAAAGTCAGGTTTTACACTACACTAGTAATGATTTTGAGTTAACTCTGAAGGGCTACATGTCACAAAGCTCATCTGCTGAATTTCAAACTGTCAGAGATATGTGTTAGGGGGGAGAAACTAGGAATTAGGGACCTGAATACTTGCATTTTGAGCGGGACGGAATCTTTAGAACATACAGGTAGAAATAAGCTCGGGGGAGGGGGAATATTTGCAGAATAAGTGTAAATTTTCATACTCATACAGGAATCAACATAAATTACAAAAGTGGGAAAATAGAAAATGAAAGAGTGTTGAAATTAGAGAATAAAGTCAAACACATAACTGCAAACATTGAGATCATTTTGAAATTCCTGACACAGGTATTGTATAGTGAAGAAGAGAAGGGTCCCTCCATATCTCGGTCTTGAGGAGCAAATGCTGAAGGCAAAGTCAAGGTAGACCAGTAGAAAAAAATAGATGATTTTAAGTAAGACTGTTTTAATAATTTGGCAAAGCAGAAGCCACAGACAAGCTG
Organism: Delphinus delphis; assembly: GCF_949987515.2. Classification (NCBI taxonomy): domain Eukaryota; kingdom Metazoa; phylum Chordata; class Mammalia; order Artiodactyla; family Delphinidae; genus Delphinus; species Delphinus delphis. The sequence goes on from NC_082688.1 coordinate 29,421,337, forward strand.
TATGTAAGTAATTGTGAGTTAGCTAAGAACACACAGGGGAATAGACACACATAGTACAGAGAGTAGATTTTTTTAAACTGATCTTATCACCATTATGTTTAATGTGTTCATTCAAAATTAGAGCTGGCAAGCAACTTCCACAATAGGAAAATCACCTCCTGAATGGGGTATTGCATTCCTCCAGTGTGGTAGAACTTTCAATACATCTTCACGGTAGTCCTGAAATATAATCAGACCAGAGTTAAGTAAGATACTAAAGTTTCTCTCCAGATGCAACAATTTCTACCAAAAGAATAAGCACAAATTCCTCTACTGAAGTTGTAAATTCCAAACCCGCAACCTTAGGAATTTGAGTGATTAAAACTGTAAAATGAACTAGTCTCATATATCCCCTTTCATGTGTCCTCCAAAATTCATATGTTGAAATCCCAACCCCCAGTACCTCAGAATGTGATTTGGAGATAGGGGACGTTAAATAGGTGATTATAGTTATATGAGGTCGTTAAGGTGGCCCCAATCCAATATGACTGATGTTCCTGTAAGAAGAGATTAGGACACAGACACACAGAGGAAAGGAAGGAAGAGGGAGAAGGATATCTACAAGCCAAAGAGAGGTGGCTTAGAAGAAATCAACTCTGCAAACACCTTGCTTTCAGACTTCTAACTTCCAGAACCGTAAAAAAATGAATTTATATTGTCTAGGCTACCCAGTCAGTGGTATTTTATTATGGAAGCCCTAGAAAACAAATATACCCCTCCTGTGTAAATTCTAAGAAAGATTTATCAACTATATCTAGAAAAAGTTAAAGAGGGTCCAATTGATATTTGGTTATGCCAGGTTTAGAAAAATACATGTTTTGAATATACTTACTTGCATTCAAATATGTATAAATGGGGGGAATGCCATAAAAGAGAAGTTTATGAAGAGATAAGCAGAACATATAGTTGATGGCCATACTTTTTTTTAAGATCAATTCATTAATTAAATTAGAGGCAACGACTAAAAACACTTTCCTTGAAAATTAAACATCCCTTTATGAAATAAATATATTTCAGATGACTCCAAACCTTCAGCAGTCGGTAGATATCCTTTATGTCTAAATAAGAAAACTATAACTATAATCAAATGAACTTTGAGATTTTCCAACTCTTTAATATTAGTTTGAACTTTAGGAGTATTCAGTATTAATAGGATGTATTTTAATGGTTAGTTCATTTTTAAAATTCTTTCACAGCTGCTGCCCACTTTAAATTTCATTTTAAAATTTTCTTCTCTGTCCTCCTTACTATTTCCTGACTAACTCTTCATTTATTCTCCATAAATACCATTAAAACAAGAATAGTGGTGAAAATGGTTTTCATTGCAGGTATGGGACAGCAGATAACAGTAGATGTGGCAAGAAAAAAAACTTACATACTAAACATGACTGTCTTAAAATTAGATGTTCATTACACATAAAGGGTAATTTATTCCTGGTCTTCTTATGCCCTTTTTTGCTATCTTACCCTTGCCATTTAGGATAACTTTCTTTAGCACCAACTGCCAGCTTCCCTTCCTTCCTCTCAAAAAAAAAAAAAGTTTCCTCTTTACTTTCTATGTAGAGAAATTGACTTTTTTCTAATGTAAATGTCTCCTATCTGGGCTATGCTTAGAAGACCTCATCTTTCATGCTCATTTATCCCATTATTCCATTTCAAGGTAATTTGTCTAAGACAAAGAAAGCATTTCTTCCTAAGAGGACGTTTCTTTTCCTGCTAATTCAACTGAATCATTTGGCAGGCGTCTTTTTTCTTGATCACAAGAAAATCACTTACAAGCAACGATTAATGAGAAGCTAAGACAGCAATTTGAAATTAACAGGAGACTGACAAAGAAAGCAAAAGAATTTAAACCACAAAAACCCACAATCCTATACTACAATATAAAGTCCTTAGAAGTAGTAAATAGCAGAAAGTATAACAATAATGGGGTAACTGACTTGCACACAAAAATTCTATTAAAATTCTGAAGGAAAGAATAAATGAATAGAATGAATGAAAAGAACATAATTGATAAACAAAAAATACAGTGGCTTAAGGCTTCATACACTTCACCCATGTGCGGTTCATGATAGGGCTCCTGATGCGTGGGAGACTTTTCACATGGTCATAGTCTTGATTACCTTTTTTTGCTTCACTCCCATGATGTGATTAAGGGAATCCCACTCATTAAGAGCTGTTTTCCTTGGTCCGCTATATAATCCTTGGGGGATTGAAGAACAGGAGAAGAAGAATCATGCCACACTGATTGTTACCTACACCTCACAATAACTCTGACATTACTTTTGCACCATTTTTCTGCCCAGTAGCAGCAGCAGCATGCAGTGATCTTCCCATGGCAATGTGCTAGAGAGAAAAGCTGTCCCATTCTTTGACCTATTCTCTGACCATGATGGTGAACATCTGCTACCAGAGGTTGCTGCTTTCCCTCAGTCTTAGGCCACTCTCTTTACCTATTTTGAGTTCTTTATCAGCTTTTATTTGACTTTCATTCATTCAGTCATTCACTTATATCTCCAGATGTGAGCTTGAACTGGGAGTCAGCAGTTGAGATTAGTCTCCATCTTTCCATTTTGTCTGGTTTCACACATATTTCAAGTTGAATAAATAAGGTTATTTGGGGGCAAAGCAAGAAATGAAACTAGAAGATCAAAATATGCATAGGCACAGTTTATAACTAGATGTAAGGAGAACATCGTTATATCTAGTTATAAAGGTCAAATATAGTCAGAGATAGAAATGCCCTACACTGAAATGTAGTAATCCATATCCCTTGACATGCTCACATAGATGTTCCAAGGAATACTTAAGAGACATATTTTAGAGATGATTCATGTTGAAAATGTCTCAAGGATTCTGTTATTCTAGATATATCATTAGATTTCCAAACATATTACGTGGTATTTAATCTTGGTATCAATAAAATCACACCTTTACCTTTTTCTCTACAAAATGTATTTCCAGTGTTTATGTATGTTTTTGATTTAACCTTCTTTATCCCAAGTTGAGTCACACAATTCAGTGTTCTGTCACTTTTACTCTCGCTACACAGCATGAAATTTCTTTCTTTTATTATTGCTAACTATAAGAATTGCAAGTGTAATTACCATGGCAACTATTTCCTTTCGCCTGCAAGAACTTAGGAAATGTAAAAAATGTAGCACATATTATAACTTTTTGAAAACCATAAAATTAATTCTTGAACAGATTCAGCACCTTGAGATTTCCTATTATTTTTCTCTTCTACTACCTCAGTCTGTTAAGAAAACTAGGAGTCACTTTCCAGATATACTCCTCTTATACTTACCCACAGTAATATTTTTCATTCATAACATATTATACTTTGTTTCCACAGGTAATTTTATTTTTATAATGCATTATAAATGCATTATAGGCTCCAGATTAGGCTGAGTGCAGGAGTTCTGTTTGAATCATTTAACAAGGAGAGACTTGAAATGGAAGCTATGCTTTCCTAGAATTTATTAGATTTCTCCAGATGCTACATTGAATGATGATCAAAACCCAGAATTCTTCCATCTGGTCTACTTACTAATGAATTATTGTCCAATGAATAAATAAAATTGATCTGGCAAACATGATGTAAAAATACTAAAATAATGAAAGAAGACCATGGGAGATAGAAGGCAGATAGGCAGGTAGGTAGGTAGGTAGGTCAGGTCAGTAGATAGATAGATAGATAGATAGATAGATAGATAGATAGATAGATAGACAGATGGATAGATAGACAGATGGATATTCCTCATTAGTGATCTTTTGAGCAATTTGTTGTAACAATTATCTCTCCCCTCTCATTTTTACAGAGAATGATCCAGATTTTGCCAAGTTATTCCTTCACTACTTGACAAAGATATATATTGCAAAGGGAATTTGAATAACACCTTTTTCAGAATTGCATTCATATTTTCCCTGAACTATCATTTTTTTGAAGAGGCCAAATTTTGTGTAAAAAAATAATGCATATCCACAAAACTTTCATGTAAGTTTTGGATACATGAAAGCAGGTATTAACCTAAAGCAGGCTTTAGGTTAATACCTGCTAAACCTAAAGCAGGCTTTAGGTTAATACCTGCTTCCCTGTAGGTAAACTTTTTTGTATACTTCATGAAGAAACTTTAGAGAACTTTACTGTGTAAACCCACAGAGTAATGGTTTTGGGGTTTTGCCACCTCTTGTGTGAAACTGACCCCTAAGATGCTTTATTCTCTTAACCGTCCTTCATTCCCCTCCTTTTCAAAATCAGTTAGCTTCACATGGACCCCATTTTTGTCACTTATGTGGTTTCATCAGGTTTCAAGTACCATTACAAGATGACAGTCACCTTTTCTACAGGAATAAGTTAAATTCCTTTAACCTGAAGTACCAAAATTCAATAATAAGTGACTTTTCATCAAACCTTTGCGACAGTGTCTGGCATGAAACATGTTTTGAGAAAAAGGATATAACTATTTAACATCTTGTAGTACTTGGAAAACCTAGATTATCAAAGTTATATAGAAACTTAAAACAAAAGAAAAATAATTGAAGCAACTTTCAACTTTATAAAAGCAAAAAAATGCAGAAGAAATGCGTGTTCCCTTATTCGGCAAACACAATAAGGAAAAAATGCAAAATCCAGTCTATTAGTGTCTATTAGTTGTATGTAGGGGTGTGTATGTGCATTTATGGATAGTTTTGGCATTAACTCTCAATCCATCAGTGCCTGTATACAAAAGAAACCCTTATGTAGGAGAGTTAGAAAACATTCTGTCTTTATCATTAGCGGATAGTCTTATTGTTGTCCTTTCATCTTATGTGACCCTATGTGACAAACATATCCCTGTTCTGCATTGTTTCTGTTTCACTAAGAGCTGTCCTATTCTTGATAGTCTTAGAGGCAATATTAACAAGGTTCCAAGGCTACATCCAAGGCTATAATCCCTCAAAGATGTCATTTTATTTTACATGACATGATATAACGAGTGGATACCAACATAGCTGTTTTTTAGGTTTACACTTTGTTTTATTAATTATTGTTGCATAGATCTGTTTGGTAACTCCAGGAGTTTGAATTCTCTTATGTTGACTTTAAATGGCTTTGGAAATTTTTGAAGGCTTATAAATACTTCCTGCTTTCTAGTCACTTGCATATTCCTCCAGCAGATATAGTTTATTATCTTTAGCCAGAAATCTCAATGCATGGCTTTAGCTAAATTTTCCTTATAAAAGAATATCACATAAGATATACGATTTATATAGTGAGTTTTGCAGATATGTTTGATTTTTGGTCAGATAATGAATACCTATGATTTAAGCTCTGACTGGAGCTTATTACTCTACTAGCCATCTATTTGTAATTTATTCTTTTTATTGTATACTTATAAAAACATCCTCCCAAATTCACTGAATAAGGATTAAAAATAGCTGTCTGAATGTGTTGTTTATTGCTAGTAAATGACATAGTTAACATTTATTTTGTAAAAAACAGAATAAGTAATGGTAGAAAATTCAGGCTTTAAGTATGACATATTTTTTGAACGTTATCTGTTTGAATCTAGCAAAATACTCTAAAGTTCAGATGAAATTTCAGTATGACCATTCACAAAGTTGAATAATTATTATTATTATTTATTTAATGGGTGATTATGAAGATTAAGTAAAGCATTTATATTATATTTTGAATGGTGGTTGGTTCTGAGAAAGAAGTATTGTTTGTTATTGTCATTGTCTTTTGTTTTATTGTTGGTAATGTTTTTCTCTATTCTTCTTAGATAATCCCTTGATTTTAGCCATAATAGAACTTAAATTGTTACCTAATTTCTTCCACCAAATTAAATTCGGTATAGACTTAAAGTTAAAAATGTAAAATTATAAAACTGTGAATAAAATAGAAAATGATGTAGGTGAGTAATGATATAATATCAGGTATAGGGTAGTATATTGAAATTAACAATACACTTTTTTTGTCAATCATTTCCTCTCTATTCCTATACTACATCTTCATAAAGGAACCAAATTCTATCTCACAGGAATTTAGTATTTAGATTAAGAGACTCAAGATAGTCTATGTTGGACACTTGTACATGGAAATTATTTAAAATCATAATTAGCAAAGCTTTGTTATTTCAGTATACTTTCAGAAACAGACCAAACTCATCTACTCCAAAGAAGAGAGTGAAATAAAGGATAAGCTCAGATACTAAGTGGAGATGAAAGTCTGTATAGCGCTAGATTGATGCATACCCTCAGTTCCCAACATTCTATTTCCTGATTCAGAGACTCATAGATTCTTGCTACGTTTCTTTGCTTGTGTTCTGAGAGAGATCTCTAAATCCTTCCAATAATTCTTATTTTTATTGACATAAAGTAATTTGAATATATGTCTATTTTAAAATATTTCTTGACAAAGATAGACTAGCCTTTCTTAAAATACCTCTAAAGGAAACGTTTAACTGATCAACAGATTCAGCTGCATTAAAATTATGAAATTTTCACATGAGAAATATACTAATTTTATTTCATTAGAATCTTGTCAATTGCTCAAACTGAATTTTGGAGATAAAGGATTTTCATCTGAAGAGAATGGATTTTCCTGCTTTTAATAATCCTGGAAAATAGGACAGAATATGAGGCAAACATTTGAATGACAAGAATAGACATTTTCTCCTATACCAAGTTCAGGTTTTATGGAAGTATAAAGTCATAAGCATTTCCAAAGGGGAGAGAGTGAAATGTTCGTGAATACATATATCAAAATAGAAATTAGAAATTAGTTGTACTACTGTCCTTTTCTTTCCTTTAGTATCACTGGCAAAAGCAATTTCTGGCAGTATCACCAAATCAATAAATCAGAAAAAGCATCCTATTTAAAAAAAAAATGCTAAATTTGAGTTAGTGTTGAAGGAGTAGCCCAGCAGAGTTTAAGATGCCATCTTCCCAGTGAGAACCATAAGGAACCATGCCATTTCTTCAAGATAGGAATAGAGCAGGGGAGATAGCAGGGGTCACCAGCAGAGAGTTACTGAGCTTGCAAAGTGAATTTCTTTATGGGGACAGTCAACAGTAATGATGGTGTCATGGCCAGAGGAGAGGTGGAAAAATTTTTTTTCAAGAGTACATTTTTCAGAATTAATGTATTCTACCACCAAACTTTCCTCTTCCACAGGATTATGACCAGCAAGCATTACATGCATAGATCACTAGTTATGGAAAACAAGTATCAATTTTAATTAATTTTGGCAAGAATTTTATGAAAAAATGTGGATAGAGAACATGACAAAGGCTGATGTCAAAAGAGAAGCTTCCTTCTTTTTACCTCAAACCTAAACTTCACAACCCCTTTCTACCCAAGCTTTGTGTTCACTTAACCACTAGCCTCTTTCTGCAGCAGTTTAAGATTGAGTCATCTTCCAAGGGAATTGATTCTCATTAAGCAACTCCATAGTTACAGAGCAGCAATATTATATTTACAAGAAACAGAGATATATAAGCAGATGTTCAATAGTGCAGCATTTATTCTGTAAGTATGATTCAGTTACAATTTTCACATTCCCTAAGCCTTCAGAATTTACAAAGTGTGTTCTATGCTCTTACTCACAATTTTTATCCTCCTTCATATTTTTCATAAACCAGGCCTTCGTTAAACTTCACTGCTCCAAAAACAACTAGAATCTTTTTTTTCCTGTTTGCATGTTGCAGCCCTAAATAACAGACCCCTAGCATTTCATGAGAGAAAGAATAAAGGGGAAAAAAATCTAGAAAATTAATTTAAATTTATCAATACCTAATACTTCAAAAGGAATCTGACACAATAGACCTGCTGTACCTTTTCTACTCCTTAATGCCTGAAGCCAATTGTGACATGTGATTTGAGATACAACTAACTTGGCCCTAGAAAATGCCTGGATTCTCAAAATAAGACTTTGAAATTTCTGGGGAAAAAAAAGTCCCTCTTTATTCTAATTTCTTCAGGAGAGAATTTCTTTATCTCAGGAAAGTAAACTATGGATTGCTATCCATAAATAGATCTTTGCCCTTTGACCTTTCAGATAAGCACATTTTGATTCCCACTGTGAATTCCTATTCTTTTTGACCCCAGGTGTGATCCTGTGACTGAACACAGCAGTCAAAATTATGTTAATCTTAACTGTGTATATAAGCAAGGAGAGAAAATTATTCAAATAACTGTACAAAATTTGATTAACAGAGTCCTTAATCTTCCCATGTGACATTTAGGTACCAAATATTAAAAATATTGCATATACTTATTGGACTTTAGCCATAGCACACCCGTGTTAAGGGTACAGGGTGTTCTGCTTATTCTCTCTTCTCTTTAGGATTTGTTGAACGTATAGTGTACACACACACACACACACACGCACACACACACAAACACACACAGTTGTTGTGAGTTTATGCACATATATATATATATGTGTGTGTGTTTAATTTGAGCAATCTTCCTGTATCACCAGTGAGACACTCTGGCAGAACCTGCAGTGAGAAATACATCTTGTACCATAGACTAAAATAGGACAACCTCAAGTTTTCCTGAGCCAAAATTGTTGCCATCAGAACGTAGTGTTAAAGAAGTGTAACATATTACTAAAAGTCAGAGAAAGGCCTAGTTTTTTGTTGGGTTTTGTTTTTAGTTACTAATTGTCAGAATTAACTATATATTTTACCAGCTTTCTTTCTCATTTCTTATTTTCATAATTCTTCATTGATTAATTTATTGTTGTGCAAAAATACATTTAATAGTATTTCACTCTTAGAAGGTCATTGTGTGGTAAACTTTGCTTGCATTTCTGAAAATGTTTTTATTCTACCTTCCCTGTATATGCTACTTTGGTTGAGTATAAAAGTCTAGGTTCTGACTATTTTGGTTAATATTTCTTCATTGACCGCTGTGATTCCCCTAGATGATAAGTCTGATGTCAATTAGTTTTTTATTCCTTTGTAGATACTCCTGTGATGCTATTGTGTTTGTTATGATTGGAGCTGTTTATTCTCTCTGGAAACTTTTTATATTGCGTTCTGTCCTTTTTACTTTCTTTTTATAACTTACTTAAATTCCTTAAATTGTGTACTTTTATATGAAATATATCATAAAGACAAATATATGAAACATATATGTGATGCATAAGGGATAAGAATAAAATAAAGACCCATGAGCTTGCCAATCAGCTTCAGCAGAACTTTCCCGTCCTCATGGAGTCCCTGGTGGCCTTTTCCTGACTACAACCCACCCTTCTCCCTCTCAGAGGCCTGCTAGCCTCAATTTTGTTTTATTTCTTTTACTTGTGCTTTCTTTAGCATTTCATCACATGTGTGAATTCCTAAAAATTATATTTTAAGGTGGGTGTTTTTGCCATTTAAATATATGATATCATTCTGTAATTTATTGGACTTTCATATTTCTTTCTCTTAAATTGCCTCTCTAAGCATGTGTCCATTTATCTTCTGGATACTTTGTGATTTTATCCTAAATTTTGCAGTCATATATGTTGAAAATACCATTGATTAGCTTATGTCACTGTCATATGACACTGCCATAATTATGGCATCTTTAAAAATAATACTTGATAGTTATCTGGCTGATAAGTCTTGTTCTTTAGGAGTTCCTTGACTATTTTTGGCCCTTTGTTCAACCACTTAAATATTGTACTCTGTTAATTTTGACCAAATCCTATTGGGATATTGACTGAAATTAAGTTGAATTTATATTTCATTTTTGATAAATGTGTGGCATCTTGTGTTTTCTAATTTATGTGTTCTCTTGATTATCTCCTTTAATATGTCAGTAAATTTTATGTATAGCAAACATATATACTGCATATAAAATATACAAATTTTGTTATGGATAAATATTATAAATATATATACATTTTTTTCTGTAAAAATGTTGCCCACAATTTCTTAGATTTTACCTCTTAAGTACGTTAGAATTTTTTGTGCTATGTTAAGTGATGTATTTTAATTAGATATTCAAAATGCTTATAACTGTAATATGAAAGTGTAATTAAATTTCCAATATAAATTTTGTATACAGACATTCTACTATGTTCCATTATGAATTTTAACAGTATGCTTGTAAATTATTTTCTCTACATCATCTGTAAAAATAAAGGATCTGACTTGACTTTTCCTATCCCCTTATCTATTTTCTTTACTTGACTTATTGCACCGGTCAGTTACTTAAGCAAAATTTGAAATAACTCCAGTAAGAATGGATGCCTTTTATTTGTTTCTGGTCATAAAATAAGCACTTTAAATGTTGCATATTATGTGTAATGTTTGCTTTAAGTTTTATAATAGTTAAGGATTATCAGTTAACATTCCATTTTCTGCTTGTTGGGGTAAGATTTTTTTTAAATAATCTTTTTTGTGTGTAACTTTTGGGATGATTACTTATTTTGTCATATACAAGTTAATTTATGTTATTTTATTTTATTTCATCTTTATTGGAGTATAATTGCTTTACAATGTTGTGTTAGTTTCTGCTGTACAACAAAGTGAATCAGCTATATGTGTACGTATATCCCCATATCCCCTTCCTCTTGAGCCTCCCTCCCACCCTCCCTATCCCACCCCTCTAGGCTGTCACAGCATCGAGCTGATCTTCCTGTGCTATGCAGCAGCTTCCCACTAGCCATCCATTTTACGTTTGGTAGTGTATATATGTCAGTGCTACTCAAAAATAATACATTCCTGGGGATTCGCTGGTGGCCCAGTGGTTAGGATGTGACATTTTTCAGTGCCCTGGGCCCAGGTTTGATCTCTGGTCAGGGAACTAAGATCCTGCAAGCCGCGCAGCATGGCCAAAAACAAAGAAACAACCAAAAACATACATTCCTGCAATAAGTTCAAATTGTTCAAGATGTATTATCACCTTTATTTATTCTTGATTTGGTTTAAGTGTATTTGTTTTAAGATATTTGTACCTATGTTTACGTGTGAGAATTGTTTGTAATTAATTTCGATTTAAGTTTGTCTAAAAGAGTTGATACCAACGTTATGAGATTTGGTTAAAGTGATGTGAATGTGTTTGTTCTCTTTCCATTCTTTGTCATAGTTGCATTAAATTTGATTTTATTTTTCCCTCAATTGTTAGTAGGTAAAAACTTCTTGCACCTGCTTGGACCGGATCTTTTTTGTGGGATGACTTTTAAAAACCATTTTGGCTTTTGTAATGGACACAGTAATATTTAGGTTTTTGGTATTGAGTCAGCTTTGAAAAATAGTATGCTTTCTTGAAAGTGTAAGTTTTCAGATTTATTAAGATAAAGATTCCACTTTTCTGGGCTTCCCTGGTGGCGCAGTGGTTGAGGGTCCGCCTGCCGATGCGGGGGACATGGGTTCGTGCCCCGATCCGGGAAGATCCCACGTGCTGCGGAGCGGCTGGGCCCGTGAGCCATGGCCGCTGAGCCTGCGTGTCCGGAGCCTGTTGCTCCACAACGGGAGAGGCCACAACAGTGAGAGGCCCGCGTACCGCAAAAAAAAAAAAAGATTCCACTTTTCTATCTGTTATTTTCTAAATGTTGCTGTCCTCTGTTTTCATACATGTTTTACTTTCCTGATCTGGTCTTTTTTTTTTTTTTTTTTTTTTTTGCGGTACGCGGGCCTCTCACTGCTGTGGCCTCTCCCGTTGTGGAGCAACAGGCTCCGGACACGCAGGCTCAGCGGCCATGGCTCACGGGCCCAGCCGCTCCGCGGCACGCGGAATCTTCCCAAACCGGGGCACGGACCCGTGTCCCCTGCATCGGCCGGCGGACTCTGAACCACTGTGCCACCAGGGAAGCCCCTGGTCTATTTTTTGCCTTCTCTCTTACTTCTTAATTTAATGTTTAAATTTGAAAGGCTATGAATTAGTTGTTTTTCCAAAAAGCTCACTTTTGTTGCTACATTGATCTTCCCTTTTTGTTCAATTCCTATTTTTATAATTTTCCCTTTTCTCTTTTGATATTTAATTTCATTCTACTTTAGTTTTTCTAATTTAAGGTCCATTATACAAAGTTCTCTACTGTAATTTTAATTAGATACACAGATTTTATTATACTACAGTTTTGTTATTACTTTTTTTTTTTTCTTTTGAGGTACGCGGGCCTCTCACCTTTGTGGCCTCTCCCGTTGCGGAGCACAGGCTCCAGACGCGTAGGCTCAGTGGCCATGGCTCACGGGCCTTGCCGCTCCGCGGCATGTGGGATCTTCCCGGACCAGGGCACGAACCCGTGTTCCCTGCACCGGCAGGCAGACTCTCAACCACTGCGCCACCAGGGAAGCCCTGTTAATACTTTTTATTTCTGATTTTATTAAAGCCGTTTCATTCCTTGAGTTACTTAGGAATGTTCATTAATTTCCAAATAATTGAAATGTTGGAATGTTCCTAAATTTTGTGCGTTCTTAATTTTTAAATTTATTAATTTGTGAACAGTGATTTTTGACACCTTAGAGCCTCAAATGAGATAAATTTTTATGAGTGGACCTTGCATGCTGGGGAAATGGTATATATTTTCTTTGTTATTAACTGCAAAGTTACATATTTGTCCGGTATATTCAGGTGTTAAGTTTTCAAAATTCTTACTGATGTTTAATGTCTGTTACTAACAGAGAGAGATGAGTTAACTTCTCCCAATAATAGATCTGTCTCCATTTAATTGTTCAAGTTCTGCTTTATAGCTTTGAGATGATAGTATTGGGTGCGTAAAAGATTAGAATCATATTTTCCAGGTGAACTGAAACACATGTTATTGGGTTGGTAGTGACTCTCATTTCAAAGCTTTTATTTTCTCAATTAGTGATTCTTCTGATTTATTTTAAAATATGAATACCAGTGATCTTTTGGTATTACCCTACAGTTTTTTGTTTGTTTGTTTTGCGGTACGCGGGCCTCTCACTGTTGTGGCCTCTCCCGTTGCAGAGCACATGCTCCAGACGCACAGGCTCAGCAGCCATGGCTCACGGGCCTATCCGCTCTGCAGCATGTGGGATCTTCCTGGACCGGGGCATGAACCCGTGTCCCCTGCATCGGCAGGCGGACTCTCAACCACTGCGCCACCAGGGAAGCCCTACCCTACAGGTTTTTTAATCTGTTGTTGTTGTATGATTAGTTTATATTGATACTGAAAATACCTGTAATAAGATGCTTATTGTTTAGTGTGAAATGTAATATTTATATTATTATGTAGATATACTGTATCTGTCTTTTATTATTTTTGGAATATTTCTTTACATCAAACTACACTTGACAGTAGTAGGGGAAAACAATGCACTACTGGGATTCAGATGTGTCTCTCTTGTTCTCTGAGAATTCAGCGTCCTAATTTTGCTAGATAGAGCAAACTACCCAAAGGCATTGCCCTGTCTTTGCCAACAGGTAACAATTGTTATAAATATCGAGAAAAAAATGGGGATTGGAGAGAGAGAGATAGGCAGACAGACAGAAAGACACACACACACAAATTTAAAAGTTTGTCAAAATTCCCAGTTTGTCACTTAAACTGAATTTTCCTTACACAAACAGGGGTCTTGAGAATAACAACTATATTACAAAACACATGTGACTAAATTTGCCACATCATGGACTTCTAAAGAAGTAAAGGGATAGTACTTAAACAATTATTATTCTGAGTAGTTACATCTTATTTTGGAGGGAGAGGTTATCTAATCTGTAAGTGCTTACTAGAAATTTCTCTAGAAAAACCTTTACCTTTGCCAGGTTTTACCCCCAGATTCAGTGATTGCTATCTACTTTTTACATTAACAATACTTGATACCTCATGGAAATGAGATTGGATAAGTATATATCAAGTACTGATATATATTTTAAATATATATGTAATAGTATTTTTAATTTCAACATTTTTATTATTATTGATATTTCTGATATGGAATGTGGACCATAGATTTCTTAAATTTTTTCTACTATTCAGGTAATAAATAAAGGAAAAAAATGGGCTCTTCAACCAACAATATTATCATGCTTATTCACACTTTCAAAATGTGAAATGACATTTTTCAAATGTAATGATATAAACTTTTTAATGATTCACATTAAGTTCAATTTGAATATACGTAGAAAAAATATTTTGTTATTTTATCACCAACTGTAATCTTTTGACAGTTTAATACTTACTGAATAGTATAGTAATATAAGGTATGGAATATTAAAGTTAAGACTAACAATCAAGTCTAAGTAATATCTGTTTATTCTCTGCATGACCTAAGTCCTACCAGGAAGCACAAATAAAGTTTAATTTGTACTTGGGTGGATGGGGGGATTCGTGCATTTATTTTTTTAGGAAGTGTGATTTTATATACAATTCAAGAATGGCTGAAAGTATGAGTCAGTCCTTTTCCATTAGTGAAGGATAAATTCTGACAATTGCCTAGTAATAAAATATAGATTTAGTAATATCCTTGATGCTTCTATTTACTCTAGAATACACAGGAAGATATTTATAGGGAAAATGATGTGAATACCTCCTACTATAAATAGTTATATAAATTAATTACAATCATAATGGAAAATATATTAACATTTTCCATGTAAGTTCACTATTTTAAATTCACTTTTGTACAGCTATAATAAGAAATGTTCCTTAATCTATAAAACTGAACTTGTGATCATTTAAAGGGATTTTAACTTGTTACAAAAGTAAATGCATAGTTCACAAAGATTGGATGGAGGATGTTTTGATGAGATTTGAATGCCCAGCAGACAAGCATCACATATGAGCTAAGTGATGGTCTCACATACATCATCCCGCCATTAAACATTATTAAAATTCAGCAAAATTAAAATTCAGTACATACCATAGACCTTGAATAATAAAACCTTGAAAAGTCTTCATTGCCAAAGTTCTGTTGTACTTCTAGTAGGACCTTTATAAATTTCCTTTTTCTGTGTATCTTTCCTCCTTGGTTTTTTCATGCTCATGTTCTTAATTATCTCTATGGTGTTTAGCATAGTCTTTTCTTAGAACATTCTGTAAATGATAAAATAGTGTAGAAACATGATTAATATTTGTGGCTGGGGCTAACCTCATAGCCAGTGTGAATGGAAGAAGAATTTACATTTCCAAAACTACACCTGTATTTCCAAATTTAGAACTTATATCTGGGGTGTTTACTATTACTTCACTCTTCCTAAATATTGTCTCTACTTTCAAATGTTCTTGATCATAGCAGTGTTTATTTAATACAAACTTCATTTCAATTTATTGAAAAGGAAATAAATTACTGACGGTAGGACTTAAAATTCAAAACCCATTGTATTCCAATAATTATTCTCTATTAAAAAAATATGACATACATAATGAAAGTCAGTGGATTTAGGACATGGACCAGTAAATATACATTTTTTTAAAAAAATTAATAGCCTTGTCATAGGATACCCATGAGTGGTGAATATTTTATAGATATGTGCAACAATTCACAAAATGTCTTCTTTGGTGAAATGTCTATTTAGGTCTGCTCGTTTATTGCTTTTTATTATTATTATTATTGATTTGTATGAGCTGTTTGTATATTTTGGATATTAACCCCTTGTTGGTAACATCATTTGCAAATATTTTCTCCCATTCTGTAGGTTGTCTTTTCATTTTGTTGATGGTTTCCTTTGTTGTGCAAAAGCTTTTGAGTTTGATTAAGTCCCATTTGTTTATTTTTGCTTTTATTTCTTTTGCTTTGGGAGACTGATCTAAGAAAATACTGCTATGATTTATGTCAGAGAATGTTTTGCCTGTGTTCTCATCTGGGAGTTTTATGGTGTCATGACTTATGTTTAGGTGTTTAAGTCACTTTATTTTTTTATGTGGTGTAAGGGAGTGTTCTAACTTCATTTCTTTACATATAGCCGTCCAACTTTCCTAACACCACGTTTTGAAGAGACTGTCTTTTCTTCATTGTATATTCTTGCCTCCTTTGTCATAGATTAATTGACCTTAGGTGTGTGTGTTTATTTTGGGGCTCTCTCTTCTGTTCCGTTGATCTATATGTCTATTTTTGTGCCAGTACCATGTGTTTTCATTACTGTACCTTTGTAGTATGGTCTGAAGTCTGGAAGGGTTATGCTTCCATCTTTGTTCTTTTTCTTCAGGATTGCTTTGGCAATTCTGGGCTATTTGTGGATCCATATAAATTTTATTTTATTATTTTTAAAATATTTATTTATGTATTTATTTTTGGCTGTGTTGGGTCTTCGTTGCTGTGCGCGTGCTTTCTCTAGTTGCGGCAAGCAGGGGCTACTCTTCGTTGAGGTGCACAGGCTTCTCATTGCTGTGGCTTCCCTTGTTGTGGAGCATGGGCTCTAGGCACACAGGCTTCAGTAGTTGTGGCATGCGAGCTCAGTAGTTGTGGCTCACGGCCTCTAGAGCGCAGGCTCAGTAGTTGTGGTGCATGGGCTTAGTTGCTCCACAGCATGTGGAATCTTCACGGGCCAAGGATTGAACCTGTGTCTCCTGCATTGGCAGGCAGATTCTTAACCATTGTGCCACCAGGGAAGTCCCGATATAAAATTCTAAATTTTAGAATTATTTGTTCTAGTTCTGTGAAGAATGTCATGGGTATTTTGATAGGGATTGCCTTAAATCTGTAGATTTCTTTGGGTAGTCTGGCCATTTTAACAATATTAATTCTTCCAGTCCAGGAGCATGGGATATCTTGCCATTTCTTTGAATCATCTTCAGTTTCCTTTATCAATGTTTTATAGTTTTCAACATATACTTCTTTCACCTCCTTGGATAAGTTTATTCCTAGGTATTTTATATTTTTTGACGTGATTTTAAATGGGATTTTTTTCTTTCTCTGATATTTCATTATTAGTATAAAGAAATGCAAAATATTTCTGTATATTAATCTTATATCCTGCTACCTTGCTGAATTCCTTTATTAGTTCTAATAGCTTTTGTGTGGACATTTTAGGGTTCTTTATATTGAGTATCATTTCACCAGTCCAACTGATATATTGTGTCATTTAGAACCTTTGTTACTTTGTTATTATTGTTATTATTTTGTTATTATTGTTATTACTTTGTTACTTTGTTATTATTGATTTTCTATCTGGATGATCTGTCCATTGATCTCAGTGGGATGGTAAAATTTCCTACTACTGTTGTGTTATTTTTAATTTCTCCTTTTATGTCTGTTCACATTTGTTTTCTATATTTAGGAGCTCCTATATTGTGTGCCGGTATGTTAATGTGTGTAAAATCCTCTTTTTGTATCGATCCCTTTATCATTATATAGTGTCCTTCTTTGTCTTTCTTTATGGCCTTTGTTTTACAGTCCATTTTGTCTGATATGTGTTTTGCTACCCCTGCTTTTTTGTCATTTCCATTGGCATGAAATATCTTTTTCCATTCCCTTACTTTCAGTCTCTGTGTATCTTTTGCTCTGAAATGAGTCTCTTGTAGGCAGCATATTGTAGGTTCTTGTTTTCTCTGTGTCTTTTGATCAGAACATTTAGTCCACTGACATTTAAAGTAATTATTGATAGGTATGTACTTATTGCCATTTTAAACCCGGTGTTCCTGTTGTTTTTGTGGTTCTTCTTTGTTCATTTCTTCTTGTTTTTGTTTTTCCTTTTGTGGTTTGATGATTTTCTTTTGTAATATAGTTTTCAGTTTCTTTCATGGATTTTTGTGAATCTATAGTATGTTTTTGATTTGTGGATAGATACTGTGGCATTCAAGTACAATATGTTGACCCATAACTATATCTACTTGCTTTAAACTGATAGTCATTCAAGTTCAAGCAAATTATAAAAGATTTACATTTTTATACTCCCTTTCCCCATATTTTGTTATTTTGATGTTCTATTTTATATCTTACTACTTATCCTTTTACTGTTATAGTTATAATCACTTTTACAATTTTTTATTGTTTTTTAACCTATGTACTGACTTATTTAAGTGATCTTCAATCCTTTTACATACTTGCCTTTCCTATCGTGATTTTCCCTTTCCTATAGATTCTTGTGTCGTTTCTATTTATAGAAGACCTTTCATTATTTCTTTAGGGTGGGTTTGGTATTGCTGGATTCTTTTAGTTTGCCTGTCTTAGAAATTCTTTATCTGTACTTCTATTGTAAATGATAACCTTGCTGGGTAGGGTATCCTAGGTTTCAGGTTTTTCCCTTTCAAGACTTTAACTGTATCATTCCATTCCCTTCTGGTCCACAAAGTTTATGCAGAGAAATTAGCTGATAGCCTTATGGGGGTTCCCTTGTAACTGACTTTTTTTTATCTTGCTGCCTTTAGAATCCTCTCTTTTTCTTTAGCTTTTGCCATTTTAATTATGATATGTCTTCGTGTGAGTCTGTTTAGGTTCATCTTGTTTAGGACCTTCTGTGCTTTCATTTGTCTTTCTATCTGCTGTTCTCATTGGCTGATTTCCATTATTATGTCTTCCAGATCACTTATTCATTTTTGTCTGTTATTAATCTTCTGTTCATTGTTTCTAGATTGGTTTTTATCTCATCTATTGAATTGTCTATTTTTGATTGCTTCATCTTTATAGTTTCTAATTACTTGTTACAGTGATCTGCATTTCTATCTATAATCTGTTTAAATTTCTTAAGCCTTTTTATAATAATGGGTCTCAATAGTGTCAGGGACAGGTGTCTCTGACATAGCTACCTAAACTCTCCTCTGGGCTGAGGACGAGCTTCTCCAAGAATGGCGACAAGTCACCAAACAGCCTCCTTTAGCATTTTTATTACCTCCTTTTTGAACTCAGGGTCTAGTAGACTGGTGAAGACTGTTTCATTATTTGATATTTCAGGGGATTTTTCTTATTTTTCTTAATTTGGTGTCATTTCTCTGCCTTTTCATTTTACTTATATTACTTATATTTCTCTTTCTCCATGAATTTAGGAGAAACAGTTATCTACTGTGGTCTTGAAGGGGTGTTTTTATGTGAGAGCATCCCTGTATAGACTGTGCGTGTCCAATATTTTTGATGCAGGGGCTCATTTTGGTACAGTCACCTGTGTTTCCTCAGGGTGTGCTGTCCATTATCCCCTTGATAGAGGGTGTGGTTGGTGCTGATATACCTAGAGCCTGTGTGGGATATGAGTCAGGGCTTCCTCTCTGCTCCATGTCTGTCATTGCCCTGTTGGGGACAAGATCTCCTCTCCAGTTGTTGGATTAGAAGCTTTGAGGGTCAAGCTCAATCAGGCTTTGTTGCCCATGCGTGTATACCTTGCCCCAAAGGAGGTGATTGCTAATGTAGTTGAGGCCTACGGTCACAGAGGACCTATAAGCCGCCTCCATAGGTGTCCCTGGTTCTGCTCAGAAGCAGCCCAAGGTCGCATCCATTTCTCTCTTGTTTTCATCCCAGATCTAGTTAGTGCAAAGCTGTCCTGTGTATTAATCTGCAGGTGGGGTTGGAGTTTGGGAGTTGTGGCTGCGCAGGAGTTGAGGTGACTGCACTGCTGCCTGAGATCTTGGCTGCCTCTGTGGCAGTCTTCTCCCAGGACTTGTCTGCCTCAGATCCAGCACTAAGCTGCAGTGTGGAATGGGCAGAGCTTGGGCACTGTCACTGGGAGACAAACTGCTGTGTACTTCTGAGCGTGCTGACAATGGCTGTTGCCATCCCAATGGGACCACACCCCAGATCCTCCGGGCTGTCTCTCTGTAGCTAAATGAGTCCTATCCCAGGAACTCTTTGCTCCAGATTTACTGGTTAGCCTTTGCATACTGTTGTGCCACCATCCCCCTCTTTGCACACACTGACAATGGCCAGTTTTGTTTGTATAGGAGTTCTGCCAGTTTCCAGTTAGTTTTCCATGAGAATTATTCCACATGTATTTATACATATAGATATATGTATCTATATGTATAAATACATATATATATATATTTTTTTTTACTGTGATTGCATTGAAATGGAAATAAGCATAGGTAGATTAGCTGTAGTGGTTTAGGCAGAACCTGATGATACTTTCGACTCATATGCATTACTGGAGATGAGAACTGAGGACTACTTAGGAATAACTACAGAACTTGAAATCAATTTGAACTGCAACAGTACAAGTTAAGATATTTAATACTGTACTTATTCTTGGAGTCTGCAGTTCAAATCATGTCCCAGGGTAAATGGTGATATTTTCCTCATTAAGATATTATGACAGATGAATTAAACTTTTTTGCCCACTTGACTTAATGATTCTTTTTTCTCTAAGCCTTTTTTTTTCAGTTTTATTGAGGTATAATTGACAAATAAAATTACACATCATGGTGATTTGATATACACATACATTGTGAAAGGATTCCTCCCATGAGTTAATTAACATATCCACAGTTGTTAACACTGTATTGTTTAATGAAATTTACTAAGAGAACTTAAATATTGTCACCACCTCCCCCAAGAAAAATTACTCTTCTCCCAACATTGGCAGTATGACTAAGCATTGATACTATTGAACACTGTCTTTCGTTGATCCCTTTTGTATCTTCTGGTTAATATTATGAGTATTTTTTGTGTATCAGTGAGAAAAAAATTAGCATGTTTACTTGAAACATGTAGCAGAATGACAAAGGTAACTCCTATAACTGCTGTGCCTTTGAAATTTATCCCAGTCTTATTCATAACATTAATTGGATTATTCACCCATTAACCAAAGGCATCTCACATGCTGTGCATTTTGAAAGGTCAAATCTGTGGGAAATTTTATTAAAGAAATCTCAGTGCTGATATTAATAAAAATAGTCTTCACGTTAAAGCAGGGTGGCAAATACATGGCCTACATGCTCTCTCTCTGTCCTTCCGTTTCCATGTCTGGGATACTAATTGATAAAGATATGATTTCCTACTGAGCCTTTTGCGAATCCTCCTCAACACAACACGCTATGCAGCCAGTTGATCAGAGCTGGCATCAGAGTTGGAACTCATTTGTCATCCCCATTTTAACACTAAGTAAATCCTTTGTTACCCCCAAATACTCACCTTAAGTGCGTATTTACTTAGGTTTTTCTCCCCCCACAAATATGGTTTTCCGGTTTTTGTCAACAAGATCTGCTGCTCCTTATCTTTTTTTTTTTTTTTTTTTTTTTTTTTTTTTTTGCGGTATGCGGGCCTCTCACTGTTGTGGCCTCTCCCGTTGCAGAGCACAGGTTTCGGATGCGCAGGCTCAGCGACCATGGCTCACGGGCCCAGCCGCTCCTTATCTTTTCAGCTCACCTGAGCTCACAGGCAACTGTGGATGTTTCCAGCAAACTGACAGTCCTGCCTTAAGCACCAGAGTCTCTTATTCTCTGCCTCAGAACTTTCTGTGTCACTACAGGTGCTTCCTAAGCAGGGACGACCCAGAACTGTGGTAAGGTTCTCAGTCTGTATTGCAATACTCAGTGAAGACCAATCCATTTCTCCCAGTGGGAGAGGAGAGTCAGCATAAATGCCCTGGCCTTGCCATTCCACAGTAGGAAGGTTCTGATGTGTGTTCTCTGTGGCTTCTCAGAAGATCCACAGGGGGACTGAGTGATTATCTGCTCATTAGTGTTTTGCTTCCCTGATTCACTTTTCTCATTCTTCATTTGTGCTTCCTAGGGTCACTGAAGTCCTTACGTCAGGGTCTGCTTTTAGAACTAAAGCTAAAATGGTGTCTTTTGTCTTCATGTTATGTAAAACATTGATTCACAAACTGCAGTCAGTGAAGTTTCTCCTGATGATCCACGGACTGAGCTGTGAGCTCTGACTCGCCACTCCACAGTAGATCCAGTAAAGCCATTTTTCCTTCCTCTATGGAAAGTCCCACAGGACTACCTTAGAGCACTGTAGGTCAGAAATCCAACACGGGTCTCACTGGCTAAAGTCAACATGTCAGCACAGCAGCATTCTTTTTCTGGAGCTCCTAGAGGATAATCTGTTTCCTTGCATTTTCCAGTTTCTGGAACTGGCCACTACTTGTCATCTCTATCACTATAGATGTATTTTTGATGTGTTTGTTGTGGAGAGGTGAGCTCCACGTCCTCCTACCCTGCCATATTAATCCCCCTCCTTTTTACTAATGATCTTTATTTCTGTATTACAATTATTGATAATAGTGGTTTTATTAAAGTTAGAGAAAACCAGTAGTATCTAAAATATATAATTTCAGAAAATTAGTGTATATTTTATATGGGGCATAATGTGATGTTTGCTCTCTCTTACGTAAAACATTTCTTACAAAGCATTAAAGTCCATCAGTTATTTCATCTTTAATGACACTCACTTTTAACATTTTTTTCTTACGTGCTCTGTGATGTTGACAATGTTACATTAACACAGATAGACACACATATGCACACATTCATAGGAGAAAAAAAAACTCAAACCAAAAACACCTTGTAAATACTCATACCACTGCAGGTGCTGAAGCATATTGTGGAGTATTTATAGAATTCTATAATATCAAACATGACTAAATGATGATTTTTTGTACTACCTTACCTTTCCATTTAAGGAGGCCAGAGAACTTACATATTTCTTTCAGGACATATACATTTCTAAAGACAAGATTTCTTTCTTTCTTTTTTTTTTTTTAATAGTATTGCTTCTGTGATTTTAGTCACACTGAAAATCTTTAACCATCACTGCAAGCCATTGCAATGATTTAGTCATATATCCACTGATCAACAAGCTTACAAAAGTAGCAATTCTTTAACATCTGTATTTCAGTTTTATAGCTCTAAGCTTTACTCAGGGAAAATTAATCAGTAAAAGAGGGAAAATCAATCAGTAAATGAGGAAAAATATCTTCCACATATAAATTGTGTGATGAAAGGTCTAAATTGAGAATTGAAACATATGGCAAGATTATTGAGTAGAAGGTTGTCCTGTACATGGAGCTCTCCCTTCAAATTGAGCTCCCAGACTGTTTCACCTCCCGTTTGGCCTTAGTAGGAGACCACGCAAATAAGGGTTAGAGAAACAATCTATAGTTAAACAACCAATCATCTCTGTTGCTTATTGTTAGGAATAAAGAAAAAGTTAGCAAATAACTAAAAGTTAGAAAACTGGATATTACCTAGAGACATGTATAATTCTCATTGACTGAATGATTTTCTTAATATTTTATTATAATTTTTTAATTTTAGTGACCAAAAGCCTTTTTTTGCATATGAGTTATAGTTTTAAATTTTTTCTTTAATCATTTTCATCTATTTCTAACAGTCAGAACTCATAGCCCACATTTAGGTCATAAAATATAGCTTTAGAAAAAACCCAAGAGCCTCTGCCATAGGTCAAAGTCTAAACTGATAAGTAAATTCATTTTTAGGTGATACTAGTAGTCCTTATGGAAGAATTAATAAGTACATAGGTTAGAAAGCAGAGCTACATGTAAAGACTGAAAAACTGTGCCTGTATTTTTTTCCCCCCACTGTATTTGAAGGGGGTAAAAATCCTTAATTGCCCTTATGTAGTTCAAACATTTTTTAAAATTCTACTTTGTTGTGCCGGTCTATAAATAGGAAGGGTATGAAGCTAGGTAACATAACTTCTAAGTTAAGCTAACCATTTGAGAGGGAGTATAGTTACATTGAGAGGAATCTTATCAAATGAGATTAAGCCATATCCTTGTGAGCAAAATAGCAATTGAAGAATTAGTCTGACTTTGCTAAGACTTGTATGTTTCAGTTTAGGATTTTGGAGAAGCCTACCCCAAGTAAGTCATTTCAGTTAGGTGCTCCAAACTGACATATTCATTTACCTGACATGTGGTTTGAGTGTATACTACATGTCTGAGATAGTTTTTTACCCTGAAGATACAGCAGTAAATAAGTCACATAATTTCTTTCCCTGGTGGAGTTTTTATTCTTGTTGGGGAGATAAGCAACACGCAATAAATGATTTTGACTAGAGAGATAGGTAAATAGATTAAAGATAAATTAGATTAGAAAACAGATAAGATAGATTGATTGATAGATATAGACAGAAAACAGGTGATCCTGTATGTTACATAGAAGAATAGAGCATGTTAGTGGATAGAAGCAGCTGGGTGATAGGAAAGTGAATGACAAAGGATGGGCAGAGAAACATGTTTGGATCAAAATGGATCACAGACCTAAATGTAAAATGCAGAACTCTGAAAGTCTTAGAATATAATATGAGAGAAAATCTAAATGATCTTGGGTTTGGTGGTAACTTTTTAGATACAAAACGAAAGAAATTCATGAAAGAATTGATAAGCCAGACTTCATTAAAACAAAATAAAAAATTCTGCTTTGTGTAAACATTGACTAGAGAATAAAAAGACAAGCCACAGACTGGGAGAAAATATTTGAAAAAGACGTATCTGATAAAGGACTTATCCAAAATATTCACGGAACTCTTAAAAATCAACAATAAGTAAACAAACAGTCTGGTTAAAAAATGAGTCAAAACCTTAACAGACACATCACCAAAGAAGATAAACAGATTGCAAATAAGCATATGAAAGTGTGTGCCACCTATGTGTCTTGGAAGAAATGCAAATCAAAACGAGATACCACACTAATTAGAATGGCCAAAATCCAAAACACTGATAATGCCAAATCTGGGAAGGGTGTAGAGCAACAGGAACTCTCATTCATTGCTGGTGGGACTGCAAAATTGTACAGCCCACTATAAAAGACAGTTTTCAGGTTCCTTTTGTGTGTGTGTGTGTTTATGAGCAAGTGTGTGTGTAATATCTATATGTGTATATATATATATAATATATAATACATATATACATATATATATACACACACACCTTTTTTGACATGCAAAAAGCTGTACATATTTAATGTATACATGTTGATGACTTCATGAGTTTGGAGATAAGTATACACCTGTGAAAGCATCACCACAATCTATGCCATAAACCTATTCATAACCTCCAAAAGTTTCTTCCCACCTTCTTTATATATTGTTACCATTTTTTATATGATAAAAAGCAGATCTACCCGCTTAGCAAATTTCTAAGTACATAATGTAGTATTGTTACAAAACTAAACATATTCTTATCATACAATGCAGCAATTGTGCTCCATGGTATTTACCCGAAGGGGTTGAACATTTATCTCCAGGAAAATATCTACATATGAATGTTTATAGTAGCTTTATTCATAATATCCAAAGTTTAGAATCAACTAATATATTTTTCAGTTGGTAAATGGATAAATAAACAGTCTTACATCTAGGTAATGGAATATTTTTCAACGCTATAAAGAAATGAGCCATGAAAAGACATGGAGGAATCTTAAATGCATATTACTAAATGAAAGAAGCCAGTCTGAAAGGCTACTAACTATATTATTACAACAAAATGATATTCTTGAAAAGGAAAAACTCTGGAGACAGTAAAAAGATCGGAGGTTGCTAGGGGTAGGGGGAAAGGGTGGGATGAATCAGCAGAGCACAGAGGAGTTTTAGAACAGTGAAATTACTATATATGTCATTATGCATTTTTTTAAAAACCCATAAAGTGTATACCACTGAGAGTGTACCCTGATGTAAACTGTGGGCTTTGGATGATAATGATATATAAATGTAGGTTCATCAGTAGTAACACGTACTACTCTGGTGGCGGATGTTGACAATGGGGGAAGCTATGCATGTGTGGGTACAGGTCATATATGCGAAATCTCTGTACCTTCTGATTAATTTTTCTGTAAATCTAAAACTGTTCTAAAAAATAAAATCTTTTTAAAAATATCCAGAAAGGTAAAATTTAAGGTGAAAATTGTTAATTTGAAGATGTCAACAATATGAAGTTCGTGGAGAATTGTGTTATAAGCAGAGGGAACAAGTGTGAAGCCTAGAAACCTTAATGGTCTATATAGTTAAATACAGAAAGAAATCCAGTGTGGCAAGAGCATGGTAGGCAACATGAGGGCAGAGAAATAGTCAGCAGCCAGATCATTAAAGGCTTTATAATCTAGAGTATAAGAAAATTTATGCTAAATGTGACTTTGATACACTAGAAAGTTTAGAGTAATGGAGAAACATCATGATTTTTGTGTTGAGAATGGTTTGTGGCAAAGTGGTGAGAAATGATGTAGGGGGCTTCCCCTGCATTTAGGTAGGGTTTGGGGGGGTTCCAATTGAGATATAATGGCTAATTGGACTTCTAGTGTGGAAATGGTAGAAATGCAGTGAAGTAAACCAATTCAGTTATCTTAGAGGTAGTCAGGAAGGACTTACTGACTGATAAGCAGGGTAAAGAAAAAAGAGTAATTATGCATGACCCATCAATTTTGGATTGAGTCATCAGGTTAGATGTCACTGTCATTTACTGAGTTGGTGAAACTTTGGAGAACCACAGGTTTTGGTGGAGGGATATCAAGAGTTCTATTTGGGACATGTTAATTTTGAGGTGCCTGGAAGACAGTCATGTAGATGCTTTAATTTAATATTTGGATATATGAATTTGGAGTTGGGTGGAGAAATCAATACTACGTTTAAATGTGGGATTCAGCAGCATAAGAATGTTGTATAAATCCATGGGGATGGATGGAATAACTCAGGGAAATATATAGATAGAAAAGAGAAGAGGGACCAGGGTAAAAAGATACTGCTATTGGATTTGGCTACATGGAGGTTCCTGGTGACCTTGGTGCATTTCAGTAGAATAGTAAAGGCAGACACTCAGTTGTTCTTTCACTGTACATTAAATTTGAATCTAAAATTTGGCTTTTGAATACTGTGTTAGAAAATGATCTTAAAAGCATTTTTAGAGGTAAGAGGGGGATTTAAAATGATTTCCTAAACTAGTACAACATTGTTGTGTTATCAACTATACTCCAATAAAAAATGAAAAAAAAATGATTTCCTAAATTCCCAGAGTGATGCTAACAATTTCAGAAAAGGTTGAATGCCTAAACATAGAATTTTACTCTAAGCAGAGGGAGAATGTGGAGTTTCCTGGAAGGGGGAGGAGAACAGTGGGGCAGGATTTGATTCTCTTTGTCATTGCAGCTGATCCAGATCAGCAAGGTAGGACCATCTGGAAGACCGTGAATTACAATAGCCATTAATCCTTGAGCAGTTGATGTATGGGGGACAGGGGCCAATATTTAAAGAACAGGCAAAACAGTTATACTTCACTATTAATAGAAAGTTAGCTCTTGAGGGCATATGGAATAGGAGACCCTTCCTTTAATATCAAGGAGAAGCTTTAACTAGGATCTAGAGTTTACACTGCAAAGAATAAAGGGGAGAGAAAATCACTTGGTGAGTTCTGCAACGATGCTGAGTTTATCTGAGAGAGAATGACTTAAATCAGAAAATATTTAATTGGCACTAATTGGCAGGTCCAAGATTTTACCTTTTGCTTTATATTGCTTTTTATTTTTCTTCACATTAATAAGATTCATGGGTCAAAAGAGAGTTTAATATAGTTATAAAGATATAAAGTTAATTGTTTCCACATCAAAATAATATCATATAGGTATTTTCACTCTGCTAGATTCTGTTGAATTCTGGTTAATTTGGTTTTGTATATATATTTATCAGATTATCAAGAATCAATATGTCTCATTTAAATTTACTCACATTTGTAGTTCGGACAATTTTGATTTTCATCCTTCCTTAAATGGAGAGAAGTTGGCCACCATTTTCTGTTAGAACAATCAAACGAAACTTTTGTTAAGTAATTGTTAAAATTATTAAAGTTCTATATCATAAGCCAGTCTCTTCTCCCTCACCTTAAATAATTCTACTTCCCTTAACCTTTTCATTGACACTTGTAAAATCTCCATTCATGTGGTGTTTCCCTCCATATTCTTAAATATTTCTTATTATGAAAAAGTCCAAACTTGCTGAAAGTCTAGTAAAAATCTAGTGAGCAGATTATGGAGATTTTATAAGAATGATAAATTTCAATTCAAACCTTTAAGTCAGTTTAATTGTTTTTAATCTTATTTGACTTAAAAGAAAACAAAACTAACTTACCAAGTATGTTTATCTTGTCTTGGAAGCAGAGTATTCAAAATCCATCCACCTGGTTGTGGCTGTTTATACTTCAGAGATGGTACAGGCTCACAAAAAAGCAGTAATTTTTTTCCTCTTTTTCTTTTTTTTTTTTTTTTCTTTTGAGGAACGCTACCTTTAATTTGTTTTTGTACTTATTTGAAAGTAGACTTTATGAAATTTGTTTGACTTCCTCTCATGACTCCTGTGGTTCTTTATTTAAATCTGTGGGTGCAATTTCAGGTTGTTTAAATCTATGGTTTCAATATCTGCATCCTTGAATTTTGTTGACGCCTTTGTTGATTTTTTTCTTCTTTGTATCCACAGATTCAACATCATTAACTTCTGAATATTCTTTATGAATCTTTCTAGGGATCTTTCATTGAATTCTTCATATCCCCAAATTTAGCATAAGTATCCTCCAAGTCCTTTTAACGTCTTTCTTATATTTTTCATGAAGGTTTTCTGAGCCCATCTTTGTGTTCTTCTTTCCCCCATTAAAAAACTTATTCCATTAATTCTTTGAATCCCCCTTTTCATATATTCAGTTTCAGACTACTAAAATTGTTCCATCAAATACTCTTTTGAATTACCATCCAAGGCCTACTTGCCCTTCTTGGCATCTTTCTTTGCATCCTTCTTGGCATCTTTCTTTTCTTTCTTGGCAGCATCTTTTGACTCACTATCTGCCTCACCGGGCTTTTCATCTTTCTTATCTTTTTTACTCTCCTTCTTCTTTGAATCTTTCTTGTCCTTTGATTCATCTCCTTTCTCGCCAGGTTTCTTTGAATCCTTGCTCCCTTTCTTATCCTTCTTTCCATCTTTCTTTTCACCTTCTGATTCTGTAGTGGACTCCTTGCCCTTCTTTGAACCTTTCTTATCTTTTTTGGAATCTTTCTTTGCATCCCCTTTTTCACCTTCTAATTCTGTAGCAGACTCCCTGCCCTTCTTTGAACCTTTCTTATCTTTCTTTGAATCTTTCTTTGCATCTCCCTTTTCACTTTCTGTTTCTGTATCAGACTCCTTGCCCTTCTTTGAACCTTTCTTATCTTTTTTGGAATCTTTCTTTGCATCTCCTTTTTCACCTTCTAATTCTGTAGCAGACTCCCTGCCCTTCTTTGAACCTTTCTTATCTTTCTTTGAATCTTTCTTTGCATCTCCCTTTTCACCTTCTGTTTCTGTATCAGACTCCCTGCCCTTCTTTGAACCTTTCTTATCTTTCTTTGAATCTTTCTTTGCATCTCCCTTTTCACCTTCTGTTTCTGTATCAGACTCCTTGCCCTTCTTTGACCCTTTCTTATCTTTCTTTGAATCTTTCTTTGCATCTCCCTTTTCACCTTCTGTTTCTGTATCAGACTCCTTGCCCTTCTTTGACCCTTTCTTATCTTTCTTTGAATCTTTCTTTGCATCTCCCTTTTCACCTTCTGTTTCTGTATCAGACTCCCTGCCCTTCTCTGAACCTTTCTTATCTTTCTTTGAATCTTTCTTTGCATCTCCCTTTTCACCTTCTGTTTCTGTATCAGACTCCTTGCCCTTCTTTGACCCTTTCTTATTTTTTTCAGAGTCTTGCTTTGCATCTCCTTTTTCACCTTCTGATTCTGTAGCTGAGTCGTTGTCCTTCTTTGAACCTATCTTGTATTTTTCAGAACCTTTTATTGCACCTGCTTTTTCATCTTCAGATTCTGTAACTGACTCCTTGCCCTTCTCTGAACCTTTTTTCTCTATTTTGACATCTTTCTTTGCATCTGCTTTCTCTTCTTTAGCTCCTGGTTCTTTCTCTGAACCTTTCCTAAGTTTTTCCTCTGAAACTGTGGACTCTGCTTCTGCATCTGATTTGTCCTTCTTGTCTTCCTTACTTTTCTTAATTATTGATGGAGATAAAGGTTTTGCTGCATCTTTAGCATCCTCCCTGGAGTGTCGAGCTGGTTTCTGTAGAGGCTGCCTCCTAGCAGCTAAATAAACAGATGGTCTCTCAGAAATTCTCATTAAAGAATGGTGCATCCATAATGGTGGTTTATGAGCTCCCCTTAATTTGTCTTCATCATATCTCTGAAATATTGGTTAGAATAATAATGAACAACTTGTGTGTGAGTTACACAGCCTTTATTACCAGATATTGAATACATTTAACTTGAACCATGAAAAGATTTTAGATTTTGATAAATAGTGGGTAAATGGTAGATTGCATAGTTTATTATGCTTTTTCAACTTTGTTCCTTTTTTGTATTAAAGGACAGCATGCCTCATTTAAGGCCTAATTTTAATTTAGAGGATCTTCATAATTCCCTCAAGATTTTATGTTAAAATTCTCACAGAACTTCACTGACTAATGACAAATCAGAACCTCTCTTCACAATCATGAGAGATTTAGGTTTTGTTTTTGTTTTTGTTTTTTTACTCTGTGTTCTTGAGATTTCTTGGAATGTCTTCCCCACCTTCCATTTCTGTGCTAACTCAGAAACTAATTATTCTCTAATATCTAAGAGTTTCATGTTCAGGCATATCCTGGTCTCTATTGTCATATTCAGAGTCTCTGGAATTTAGAATGCTACCTGTGGTTAAAAGTAAAAGCCTAATACTCCTCTGCCTGACAAGATATAATTTGAGTATCAGATAGGAAACTGCAGTAATGAAAACTATAACATTCAGTATACATTAGTTTGAGCAGAATGGTACATTCTGTTTTCAACTCCTAATCAAATATTTTTAAAAGCTTAATTGCAAAAATAGCAAATTTTGGAAAGAATGTTAATGGCTGTAAAAATAAATTTAATAAAGAAAGGAAAATGAAAAAAGGATGAGAAAACAGAAGAAACCTAGGTTACTACTGATTAAATATATTCCCTAAAATAAACAAGAGTTCATGATATGTTATTTTGTGAAAACTTTTCTTGGAACATTTTCATATTCCTTGATGATTCCAGAAACATTGGGAAATATTAATCTTCTAATACTCAAAATCTGGAATTCTATATTATAGGAAATGAGAAAGCATTGAAACTTCCTTAGTTTATAATGTAACTCCATGATTCTCATGAGGGTGTTTCTCCAACTGGGGAATATTTTCTGAATGTTCATACTAACTGTAGCCTTAGGATCTCCAGATTTCTGTGCTTCTTGGATACATATTTTCTATAATGTGGGATTGCTGAGCAAATATTTAATATGAAATAAGGGAGTAATTTTTATATACTGAAATGCAAATTAAATATATCTACTTTCTCCAAGTAGTAGAATTGAATTACCTTCAACTGTGCTGTATAATATGACATTTAAAGGCCACATGTGTGAACTGAATCAAATTGAATGTAAAATTCAACTGCTCAGTTGAAGTAGCCTCATTTCAAGTGTTCAGTAGCCATATTGGAATTGGAATGCAAAGATATAAAATACTTCCATCATCACAGAAATCCCATTGGTCAATGATGATCTGTAACATATATAGCTATACATGATTTCACAAGATTATTACCAGTAAAAGTATGTGATCTTTTCAAAACTCACAGGAACTGTTTTGTCTTGTAGTTGGGAAGGTTTTGATCTCCTTCTTGTTCCTGGCCGTGGTGGTTTGGGAAATACCAGGGCAAAATGTTGCTGATTCCATGATTTTTTACTTAATTCACTGACTAAAATAAGAAAACATTAAGCATACACTTCAGAATAAATAGAATTTTATCAGACCTAAAATGGCAGTAAGTTTCTCTTGCCCATTCTTTCCCATTGCCCAAGTACTGTCAAGAGGTTAATAATTCATAAATAAATTTGGTTTGGTTTAGAAAAAATAAAAAATAAATAAATAAAATGGCAGTAAGTAATCATATGTAAATTAATAAATAAATGATTCATATTATGGCTTCATGTATTTGGTAATGTTTGAAATTCTGTACTATTAATATGAGAAAATAAAATTTGATTTTTTAAAATTTTAACTAGTTTTTTTTTTTTTTTTTCTGTACGCGGGCCTCTCACTGTTGTGGCCTTTCCTGTTGCGGAGCATAGGCTCCGGTCGCGCAGGCTCAGCGGCCATGGCTTACGGGCCCAGCCGCTCCGCGGCATGTGGGATCTTCCCAGACCGGGGCACGAACCCGCGTTCCCTGCATCAACAGGCGGACTCTCAACCACTGCGCCACCAGGGAAGCCCTTAACTAGTTTTGTAGTTAATTATATAGTCATTGTGAAACTAATATAGTCTGTAATATAAATGGAAAAAAAACAGTTTTACTGTTTCCTTTTAATCTTTCTATCTCTTCCAATCTAGATTTTTCCTTTATACTCTTTTGGCTAGAATACAATTCTACTGAGAACAGAAATTATGGTAGCTACTTTTGTAACTCCCAAAGTACTTAGCACAGTTCCTATTTAAAATATTCAGTAAATATATGACTGAATATAAAGGCTAACACTTAAGATCCCCTTAGTTAGTAACCATATTCTAAGCTACAAGAGTAAATGTCATACACCCCAGAACCCCATTGTCATCGGTGGCGTACTAATGAAGAAAATCGATAAATAAAGAGTACCTACAGAATTGTGATTGTGAGAGTCGAGTTACATAGAAACTATAATATAAATGGTTAAAAATATTTAGGTTACCAATAAGACCTGTGAGAGAGATATCCTCATCTATTTAAGTATGTACAAAAATGCTGTATATAAGAGAAAATAGACTTGTCCTGTGAGTCTCCTAAAGATAGAATCAGGATCAATGAGAAAATATGCAGAATGAAAGATATATTTAAGTTTAATATATGAGAGAAAATTGATTACTTGATATAAGAAGTCCTTCACCATCAGATTGACTGGCCTTGTCAAGTAATGAATTTTTTTGCCAATTATATGTCCGATATAGAATATCAGCAATGTAGCAGAAGACGTTCCTGACACAGGTAAGAAGTTATTTATCCATTTTTTTACACTGCCTTTCAACTGTAAGATTATCTAACTGTTTGAATTCTAACCTGTAAATATGTCCACCTTTATGTTGCTGAACATATTCACTTAATCTTCTGTGGATAGTAAGACAAAATATCTTTAGAAGGTATTCACTGAGCCCATGAGAAAGGTGCTTAGGAAAATTAAAAGCTGATTTTTAGTAATACTCCATGACAGCTGTTGTTTATTACTTATCCCTAAAATTAATCATACCTGTTTTAAAAAATTGAACTTTCTTACCTGGGATGTAATTATCACATGTCCCGAAGTTTATTTTTTGGCTATTAAAATAAGAGGGGAAAGTTTTAATTAATTTATACAAAATCACTCTATTTAACGATCATTACTGTACATAAACACTTGCCATGACCAACTAGAGAAATATTTTACATTCTTAGATCTCTATTATTATGTAAGATTACTTCATCCTAGAAAAATAGAAATGACCAAATACGTGTTTTTAACACAAACTTCAACATAACTAAAACAAGATGGATAAAAACATTTTAAAAAAAAGTCACCAGGACTTCCCTGGTGGCACAGTGGTTGACAGTCTGCCTGCCAATGCAGGGGACACGGGTTCGAGCCCTGGTCTGGGAAGATCCCACATGCCGCGGAGCGACTAGGCCCGTGAGCCACAACTACTGAGCCTGCGTGTCTGGAGCTTGTGCTCCGCAACAAGAGAAGCCGCGACAGTGAGAGGCCCGCGCACCGCGATGAAGAGTGGCCCCCTGCAGTTGCTCACTGCAACTGGAGAAAGCCCATGCACAGAAAAGAAGACCCAGCACAGCCAAAAATAAATAAATAAATGAAATTAAAAAAAAAAAAAAAAGAAAGTCACCAAAATGCGTATCTGAAATATGGACATTTATGGGCTTTTTAATGACACCACGATTGAATTTTTCCCCACTTTATGCTCCAAATTCTCTTACAATTGAACTGTAAGACATTGTAAGAATTATAAGACATCATCTTAAAAACACTATGCCTAGGTGAGATCAGATCCTCAAAATAATCTCAGAATTTAACCAAATCCAAATCACTCAATGGCATGCATGTCTGTCTGTGAATGTGTGCATATGTGTGTGTGTGTGTGTGTGTGTGTGTGTGTGTGTGTCAGTGTATATCACAAGCATTGATATGGATTTTGACTTTTTTTCTTCTCTAGGAAAATATGAGAAATAAAACTATGTTGCAAAGTAGTTTCTATTTACAAATTTCCATTTGTCTTAGTACTATATGAGCATGTTTATTCTCACAAAGGGGAGTTTTATATCTAATTCTTATTTATTTGTAATGGAGGCACATATTAAGATCTGTTAAAGAAATATTATTATACATCATCCCATTATATTACAGAAATAATGTCATTGTTGATCATGAGTGAGTTTGGGGCTTACACACA
Source organism: Delphinus delphis (assembly GCF_949987515.2). Classification (NCBI taxonomy): domain Eukaryota; kingdom Metazoa; phylum Chordata; class Mammalia; order Artiodactyla; family Delphinidae; genus Delphinus; species Delphinus delphis. Next base: position 29,455,625 of record NC_082688.1, read on the forward strand.
CACGCATACACACACACATAAAAACACACATGCTCATAGAGTGATTTCCTTATTTTAACATTATATAAATATTAAGAATAAAGTGCAGTACAAAAATATCTTGGTACCTTCATTAAAATTTTTGTTCCCAGTAAAAAAACCTGGCACATTTTTGCCACTCTACAAAATTTTGAATAAATTAATTGAATAAAATTCAGGATGTGTTGACTAATAAGTTACCTGGTCTAGTGATTTCTTAACTGAGGGCGTGTATTAAAATTACTCACCCTACTATATCTCTAGGTTTAAACCTAGCCAATCTACATTTATATACTGCTTAAGAAATTTTGATTTTCAACCATGATTATGAACTTCTCTTTTCTAAATGCTCTGAAAGAGGAACTATGTCATGAAACAATATTATTAAATTTGAGATTTAAAAAGTGGTACATAGGCATGGTCCATTAAGTTCTGTGTAAGCTCTGAGGAATATTCTTTGATCATAAAGCAATTCAATTAAAAATCAATAACAAAATTACAGTTGACCCTTGAACAGCAAGGGTTTGAACTTCATGGGTCCACTTATATGTGGATATTTTTCAGTAATACTACCATACTACAAGATCTGTGGTTGGTTGAATTCCTGAATGTAATACCGCAGATTTGGAGGGCCAACTATTAAGTTCTGTGTGGATTTTTGACTTTGTGGGAATTGGCTCCCCTACAGCCCATGTTATTCATGGGTCAACAGTATATTGAAAGTACATAAACATTTGAAACATAAACATCTCCTTCTAAATAACCAGCGGTCAATTTACAATTCACACTTATGAAAAAGAAGCAAATGGACAATAATTTATAACAAAAATTGTGGAATACTGCAGACAGTACATAGAGAGAACTTTATAGCTTTAATGCATTTTATTAGAAAAAAGTTTAAAATCAATGTTGTAAATTTCTGCTTTAAAATTAGGAAAATATCATAATAAAGTTAAAGGGAGAAAATAATAAAGCTTAACCAAGAAAAATCAGTGAAAGGGAAAACAAAATTAGAGCAAATATAACCCCACTTTTATCAGTGGAAAGATCACCCAGACAGAAAATCAATAAGGCAACACAGGCTTTAAGTGACACATTAGACCAGATGCACTTAATTGATATTTTTAGAGCATTCCATCCAAAAGCAGCAGAATACACATTCTTTTCAAATGCCTGTGGAACATTCTCTGGGATTGATCTCATGCTGGGCCCCAAAGTGAGCCTCAGTAAATTTAAGAAAATTGAAAACATATCAAGCATCTTTTCCAACGACAAGGCTATGAGATTAGAAGTCAACTAACAAGAAAAAAAAAAAAAACCTGTAAAAAACACAGATATGTGGAGGCTAAACAATGTGGATCATTGAAGAAATGAAAGAGGAAATTAAAAAAAATACCTAGAGACAAATGACAATGATAGCGCAATGACCCAAAACCTATGGGACACAGCAAAAGAAGTTCTAAGAGGGAAGTTGATAGCAATACAATCTTACCTCAGGAAACAAGGAAAATCTCAAACAATCTAACCTTACACCTAAAGCAACTAGAGAAAGAAGAACAAACAAAACCCAAAATGAGAAGAAGGAAAGAAATCATAAAGATCAGAGCAGAAATAAATGAAATAGAGATGAAGAAAATAGAAAAGATCAATGAAACTAAAAGCTGGTTCTTTGAGAAGATAAACAAAATTGATAAACCTTTAGTGAAGCTCATTAAGAAAAAAAGAAAGAGGGGTCAAGTCAATAAATCTAGAAATGAAAAATAGGAAGTTACAACTGACAGCACAGAAATACAAAGTATCGTAAGAGATTCCTACAGCCACTATATTCCAATAAAATGGAAGACCTAGAAGAAATGGACATATTCTTAGAAAGGTACAGTCTCCCAAGACTAAACTAGGAATAAATAGAAAATATGAATAGACTGATCATAAGTATTGAAATTCAACAAAGTACAGGACCAGATGGCTTCACAGGCAAGTCTATCAAATATATAGAGAAGAGCTAAAACCTATCCTTCTCAACTCTTCCAAAAAACTGCAGAGGGAGGAGCACTCTCAAACTCATTCTGTGAAGCCACCATTGCCCTGATACCAAAACCAGACAAAGATACCACAAAAAAAAAAAAAAAAAAGAGAAGAAAATTACAGGCCATACACTGATGAACATAGATGCAAAAATCCTCAACAAAATACTAGCAAACAGAATCCAACAATGCATTAAAAGGATCATATACCACTACCAAGTGGGATTTATCCCAGGGATGCAAGGATTTTTCAGTATCCTCAAGTCAATCAGTGTGATAACACTACATTAACAAGTTGAAGAATAAAAACCATATGATCATCTCAATAGATGCAGAAAAAGCTTTTGACAAAATTCAACACCAATTTATGATAAAAACTTTCCAGAAAGTGGGCAATGAGGGAACACACCTCAATATAATAAAGGCTATATATTACAAACATACAGCTAACATCATACTCAATAGTGAAAAGCTGAAAGCATTTACTCTAAGATCAGGAACAGGACAAGGATGTCCACTCTTACCATTTTTACTCAACATAGATTTGGAAGTCATAGCCACAGCAATCAGAGGGGAAAAAAAGAAATAAAAGGAATCCAAATTGGAAAAGAAGTAAAACTCTCTCTCTTTGCAGATGACATGGTACTATACATAGAAAATCCTAAAGATGCTACCAGTAAACTACTAGAGCTCATCAATGAATTTGCTAAAGTAGCAGGATATAAAATTAATACAGAAATCTGTCGCATATCTATACACTAACAATGAAATATCAGAAAGAGAAATTAAAGAAACAATCCCATTTACCATAGCATCAAAAGAATAAAATATCTAGGAATAAACCTACATAAGGAGGCCAAAGACCTACACTCTGAAAACTATAAGCTGCTGCTGAAAGAAACTGAAGATGACACAAACAGATGGAAAGATGTTCCACGTTCTTGGACTGGAATAATCAATATTGTCAAAATAACTATATTGCTCAAGGCAATCTGAAGATTTATTGCAATCCCTATCAAATTACCAGGGGCATTTTTCACAGAACTAGAACAAAAAATTTTTTAATTTGTATGGAGACACAAAAGACCCTGAATAGCCAAGTCAATCTTTTTTTTTTTTTTTTTTTGGCCACGCCACACAGCATGTGGGGTCTTAGTTCCGCCACCAGGGATCAAACCCATGCCCCCTGCATTGGAAGTGTGCATTATTTTCTTAACCACTGGACTGCCAGGGAAGTCCCAAAATCAATCTTGAGAAAGAAAAACATAGCTGTAGGAATCAGGCTCCCTGACTTCAGACTATACTACTAACCTATGGTAATCAAAACAATACAGTACTGGCACAAAAACAGAAATACAGATCAATGGAACAGAATAGAAAGCCCAGAAATAAACCCACGCACCTATGGTCAATTACTCTATGACAAAGGAGGGCATGACTATACAGTGGAGAAAAGACAGTCTCTTCAATAAATGGTACTGGGAAAACTAGACAGCTACATGTAAAATAATGAAGTTAAAACATTCTCTAACACCATACACAAGAACAAACTCAAAATGGACTACAAACCTAAATGTAAGACTGGATACTATAAAACTCTTAAAGGAAAACATAGGCAAAACACTCTTTGACATAAATGGTAGCAATATCTTTTTCAGTGCATCTCCTAGAGTAATGGAAATAAAAAGAATCAAATGGGACCTAATTAAACTCAAAAGCTTTTGCACAGTAAAGCAAACCATAAGCAAAAAGAAAAGACAACCCACAGAATGGGAGAAATATTTGCAAACATTGTGACCAAGAAGAGATTAATCTCCAAAATTTACAAACAGCACATGCAGCTCAATATCAAAAAAAAAGAAACAACCCAATCAAAAAGTGGACAGAAGACCTAAATAGACATTTCTCTGAAGAAGACATACAGATGGCCAAGAGGGACGTGAAAATATGCTCAACATCACTAATTAGTAGAGAAATGAGAAATGCAAATCAAAACTACAATGGGATATCACCTCACACCAGTCAGAATGGCCATCATCAAAAAGTCTACAAACAATAAATGCTGGATAGAGTGTGGAGAAAAGGGAACCCTCCTACCATGTTAGTGGGAATATAAATTGGTATAGCCACTATGGAGAACAGTATGGAGGTTCCTGAAAAAACTAAAAATAGAGCTACCATATGATCCAGAGTCCCACTCCTGGGCATATATCTGGAGAAAAGCATGGTTCAAAAGGATACATGCACCCTAGTGTTCATTGCAGCACTGTTTATAATAGGCAAGACATGGAAGCAACCTAAATGTCTATTGACAGATTAATGGATAAGAAGATGTGGTACACATATGCAGTGGAATATTACTCAGCCATTAAAGAGAATAAAATTATGCCATTTGCAGGAACATGGATGGACCTGGAGATTATCATACTAAGTGAAGTAAATCAGACAGAAAAAGACAAATATCATATGATATCACTTATATGTGGAATCTAAAAAAAAAATGAAAAAAATGAACTTATTTACAAAACAGAAACAGACACACAGACATAGTAAACAAACTTATGGTTACCAGAAAGGAAAGGTGAGACATATGGATAAATTGGGAGTTTGGAATTGACATATACACACTACTATATTTAAAAGTAGATAACCAAGAAGGACCTACTGTGTAGCACAGGGAACCATGCTCAATATTCTGTAATAACCTAAATGGGATAAGAATTTGAAAAAGAATAGATATATGTATATGTATAACTGAATCACTTTGCTGTACACCTGAAATTAACACAATGTTGTAAATCAGCTATACTCCAATATAAAATAAAAATTTTTAAAAACCAAATTAGAGCAAATATAAAAATCCAAAATTTGTTTTTGAAAAGATTATTAACATTTATTAACTTTTAGGATTCCCTGGTGGTGCAGTGGTTGAGAGTCCGCCTGCTGATGCAGGGGACGCGGGTTCGTGCCCTGGTCTGGGAGGATCCCGCATGCCGCAGAGCAGCTGGGCCCGTGGGCCATGGCTGCTGGGCCTGCGCATCCGGAGCCTGTGCTCCGCAGCGGCAGAGGCTGCGGCGGTGAAAGGCCCGCGTATCGCAAAAAAATTTATTAACTTTTAGAAAAACTGATGAAGAAAAACAGAGAGAACACACAAATTACCAATATCTGGAGAGATGAAGCCTTTGTAATTATATAGATTTTAAAGGATAATGAGGAATATCAGTAACAATTTTATTGTAATAAACTGAGCAACTCAAGTGAAATAGATGAGCTCCTTGTAAAACTCAGTTTATTTACCAATACTGACACAAGATGAAACAACAAAAATGTGAAGAGCCCTATAATTATTAAATAAATTTAATTCACTATCAAAAACCTTCCCAGAAAAGAAGGCACAGGCCCATGGAGTTTTATTGATAAATCAAATTAAAAACTTAAGGGAAAATACTAACAACTCTACACAAGTTTTTCAGAAACAAGAGGAAGCAGGAAGATATTTAAACTCATTTTTGAGATCAATATAAGTAACCCTGTCACCAAAATGTCTCAAGGACATTACCAGAAATGTATATTATAGACTAATGCCATGCATTAACATAGATGCAAAAATTCCTTAACAATTTATTAATTATTCTTGCTGAACAATCTATAAAAAGGCTAACATATCATGATCATTGAGGTTTACTCTCTGCAATGTAACCTAGTTAGTTTAATATGAATTAATCGTTGTAATCACTCCAAATAACATATAAGAAATTCATCTGATTATCTCAAGATATGCAGAAGTAGTTTTGAAAAAGAGTAACATTCATTCATAATTAAAAACTCTGGGCGCTTCCCTGGTGGCACAGTGGTTGAGTGTCCGCCTGCCGATGGAGGGGACGCGGGTTCGTGCCCCGGTCCGGGAGGATCCCACATGCCGCTGTGCGGCTGGGCCCGTGAGCCATGGCCGCTGAGCCTGCGCGTCCAGAGCCTGTGCTCCGCGGTGGGGGAGGCCACAACAGTGAGAGGCCCGCATATTGCAAAAAAAAAAACCAAAAAAGCAAAACTCTGATAAAACTAGGAATAGAAGGCATCTTCCTCAAATAGATAAAATGAGTCCTGACAATAGTTATTATTAAAATCAAATTAATTAATGGTGGAATATTGACTGTCTTTCCTCTATAAACTATAAACAAGGCATGGATGCTCACTTCCTTCAGCATTGTAATCCAGATGCTGTATTGTTCCATAAGGCAATAAAAGCATTAAAATGGAAAGGAAGAAGTAAAATTGGACTTTATTCACAGAGGGCATTGTTTAGTAAGTAGAATATCTAATGACACCTAAAAAATAATTTAGAGATATTTTTTGAACATAATAAGATCATATGATACAAGGTCTAATTATATCAACTAATTATATTTCTATAACTAGAAAAGTTGGGCATATAAATTTAAGAAAACAATATAATAGTATAATTTGTAATAACAAAAATTATTTTAAAATAATTTTATTGAAATATATGTGAGACCTGTATAAGAGAACTAAAGAAAAACAAATTCCTCAGGGAAATTAAAGATGAAAGGGAAAAAATATATATATACACACACACACACACACATATATATATCTGATTAGAAGTAAAAGAACCCTTTAAACCCACTAGAATAGCTAAAGTTAAGGATTAATGACACCAGTCATCAGCTACAATATAGAGCATCTGACATGTTCAGCATCAGTGGTGGATGTACAAATGGTACAACCACTTTGGAATACCACTTGATTTTTTTTTTAAATTTTTTCTTTACTTTTTTTTTGATATGGACCATTTTTAAAGTCTTTATTGAATTTGTTACAACATTACTTCTGTTTTATGCCTTGGTTTTTTGGCCGCAAGACATGTGGGATCTTAGCTCCCTGACCAGGGATCGAACCCGCACCCCCGGCATTGGAAGGTGAAGTTTTAACCACTGGACCATCAGGCAAGTCCCTTGATTTTTTAAAAATAAAGTTAAACATACACATGTTCTGTGTATGGTTCAGCATTTCCACTAGTAGGTTACCCAAGAGAAATCTCCAAAAAACTTGGGAAAAATGTTTATAGCAACTTTATTCATAATAACCCAAAACTAAAGTAACCCATAATAATCCAAAACTAAAGTGATCAACAGGAGAATGGATAAACTAAGTATGGTATATTCATGTAATGGAATACTACTCAGCCATGTAAAGGAACATATTACTGATGTATGCAACATGGAAACATGGATGAATCCAAAAAAATATATTATACTGAAAGAAAAAAATCCAGAAACCCAAAAGCATATATGTTATGATTTAATTTGTGTTAATTTCAAGAATAGGCAAGATTTTCCATGGTAACTTAGCAGCCATTTGTGGGGGAGAGGCAGAATGGACTGACTGGAAACTGGCAAAATGTAACTTAATGGTGTGGTTGAAAATTCTTATGTTTCTTAAGGTTGGTTAGGTTAGAGTTAGTGACAATTCAATACATTTAGTTTTATTTTTACTGAGAAGAATTTATAGGACCCCTAAAATAGCAATGATCCAAATACCATAGTTCTCACTCTCTATATAAATTTACGTATGTCATAAGCAGTTAAATCAATTTAATCTTTTAGGACTGGAGAGAATTTTTCCATTCTTTCCCCTAAGTCTAGTTCTGCTGGTGAGAGCATCTCTCCCCTTGCCTCTCTGGGACAGTCAAGAAATTTTCTAGACCAGGATGCATTCAGATTCAATTCTTGAAGTTTCTTATGAAAAAAATACGATCTCTCAGTGTATGTTTTATTGGTTTTTATTTGAAAACTATTTTTATGTGAATATAAATTTACTTCTATCCTTTTTAAAATGTCCCTCAAAAGTGTGAAGATGGTCTAATTTAATTACTTACTCTAAAAAGAAGAAGAAACACAACAATTAAGTCAAACGGTTGTTATTTTGTGATATGCCTAGTTTTTTAATTAAGGTCTTGGAATACACACACACACACACACACACACAATAACTAATACTTCTTCTTAACTAAGATTAAATGGAACACAGAAGCCACAAATCTGCCTTCGCTTCAGGTCCACATATCTAAACATTCCAAAATCAGTCTCAGTGTCCGTCAGCTTTTTAATGTAAAGAAGATACACATTGTCAGCCTTGTGGAATGTAATATTACAGATTACAGTAATGTACATTACATTGTAACGTTACACGTGTACAATATAGTAATTCACAGTTTTAAAGGTTATGCTCCATTTATAGGTATTATAAAATATTGGCTATATTCCCTGTGTTGTACAATATATCCTTGTAGCTTAATTTATACATAATAGTTTGTACCCCTCTCTGCACTGGTAATCACAAGTTTGTTCTCTATATCTGTGAGTCTGTTTCTTTTTTGCTATATTCACTAGTTTGTTTTATTTTTTAGATTCTATATGTAAGTGATATCATACAGTGTTTATCTTTCTCTGTGTGACTTATTTCACTTAACATAATACTCTTCAAGTCCATCTATGTTGTTGCAAATGGCACAATTTTATTCTTTTTTATGGCTGAGCAGTATTCTATTTCATATATATCCCAATATATCCTGACAACCGGTTTTGGATTTTGGGATTCTGTGTCAGATGCACAGTAAATAAGGCCACAAAGGACTTAGCAGAAAGTTTTCCAGGGACGGACTGGGGCCTGAGTCATTGTTGTATTGCTAGAGGGGTCTCGATGTAAAGGCAAAGGTCAAGAGCCACATGGGTATTTTCTTGCTGAGGGATGGCTCTATGTGTAGTATCCTGAGATTTCCTGTCTCTTTCTAACATTTTCTAGAGCAGTGTTTCTCAACCTGAGTGTATTTTGAATCTCCTCCCCCAGGGGATATTGTGCAACGTCTGAGATATTTTTGATTGTCACAGTTGTGTGCATGTGTGTGTGTGTGTGCGTACGCATGTGTGCACACATACTTGCTGATACTGACATCTAGTACGTAGGGAACCACAAATGCTACTAAACATCTTATAATGCACAGGACCCCCATTCCTTCCTGCCCCCCACCCCGTCCTCAACTCCAATAAAGAGTTATCCCCCCTAAAATGTCAATAGTGCCAAGGTTAGTAAACCCCGTTTTATATCAAGGTGAAACCCTAGGCCAAGATAGTAAGAGAGGACTTATTAATGCAGCACAGGGGAGAGAAAGATAAAATGTACAGTGGATATGAGATCTGGAAGCTAATGCTGGAAGTTTTTAAAGTTCAGATTTTTAGATACCTATCTGATGCCAAATCTTTGGGCAAACCTCTTGCACTTCCCTCAGATGTCTTAGACCTATTCAGTATTAATAATGGAAGGATTGAGTTGACTGACACTACTTGAATTGAAGACAAAGGCAAGAAGAGGTGAAACTCTTGAGTTGGGTTGTTGCGATTTGGATGAACAAAGGTATTAAAGAAGATTAATTGGGCAGGGGGTGTACTGAGCTCAAAGAGGAGAATTTTCTTTATCAGGTACAAAGTTGGTAGTCATGGCACAGAAATGTAAGTCTAATATTAAGTTCCTATCATTGTTAGAAAAGTTCAGAGGAAAGACAAGCAGAAAATTATTTTCTGCATCTCAAATTCTCTGTTAAGAGAATGGGAAGTTGCCACTTGAGCCTAAGGAAATATGATAATTAAGGATTTTTATGTGGTCTTCATTGGCTAACAATGAGGCCATTTGATTATGAATTCAACCGCACTTTTATTCTACAATAGCACAAGAGTTTGGGGATTACAGTAGAAAACAACATAAAGAAATAGTCATAAAACCAAAAATAGGTTTTTAACCATTATGGTGAAGTTCTTTGAAAGCTACACAATCCTCATGATAGTAGTAATGAAATCAATATTTTATTGTGCTTAAACATTTTAAAGTAAGTACAATATGATGTTATTCTGTCAGGGTGTATTCCCAAGCAGAGATTACTGTGTAATAGTGAGCAAGTCACTCAACATCTAAAGTAATCAGGACAAATACAGTCAAACATTTTACTAAAGATTGTCCTTTAAAGTAGTGATTGTATTATAATGAGGTAGGCACAGGGAAGCCTGTTTTATTTTCAAGATTTGTGTTTTATCTTTTCTTTAACAGTAGTGTCCAAAGAAAACCCAGTTACACTTTCCTTTATATTTCCAGAGTTAACATGCCTTTGCCTTTGTTCCATGTCTTCACAGTAAAATGGTATACATAATTGAAAGGTTTTATTTTCCTACCTCACTTTAACGCAAGATAAATTAAGAATATGGACACTATTATCATCAAACTTCCCATGTCTGCATAGTCTGCTTTTCATTGCAAAGTACTTTTGCATACTCAGTATTTCTCAAGAAGATACAATTAGTGTTTAGTTGTTCTTCTTTGTGTTGGGCTGCCCCACTTACTACCAAAGGTTTAACACCCTTGACCCATGCTGTCTAAAGTTCAGCAGCACTCCTTAGTCACTGTGACAAAAAAAATGTTCTTATAAATTTCCAAATGGCCTCTAAGGAGATGATAGTTATCTGAATGTCAATCATGAATTCTTTCATTCTATATGATCCAAAATACAATATGATAAAAAAAAAGGAAGAATCACATGGAAAAAGAATTATCCATAGCCATGTATATATTTTACCCAAGTGAATGAAATAGTTAAGTCTTGGATCAGAACAACTTATGATATTGCTTGAGAACATAAGTGTCTGTTAAACACACACTCTCTTGTTTGTCGGTGACATAATAATAATATAACAAACATCTCTTTACATTAAAGAGAATAAATGTAAAGTTAACTAGAGCATTTCAGTTATTTTAAAACATAAAATTTGACAAGAGGACTTACAATCTTGGTACAGACATTTCCCCCGCCTATGATTTGCCAGGACTTAAGCACTGTGAGTTCAAATTAGTGATGTTGAGAGGTGACATCATAAAGAGGCCAAGACCACTGAGAGTTAAAGGGGAAAACAGGAAGAGCCACTATTACTTGTTTTCCACTATTACTTGTGTTTTATGTTCTCTAATATTCAGTCTAATATTGGTGTTTACTTTCATTCATTATTACTGACTAAATACAACTGGTAGTTTCAAAATAACCAATTGATTTTACATCTTAATAAACAGATTGTTTCAATTTTTTATATAGTTTTAATTTATTGATGAAAAGGATGAATCTAAACATTTATCTACTAAGCTTGATTGTAATCCTAACTTCCCTGACATTCATGTATCTTTTGTTAAATCATTTGCATAACTTAACATTGCCTTTTCCCATTGTAACCTTATGGGCTGCTCATAGATACAAGGTTTTAAAGAAGGCTAGGTGATTATTAAAATTACCAACTTACTGACAGAGCTGAGTTAGATAATTTTAATTCTGCCTACCACTCCACCCCACTAATAGATGAATAAAAATACTACTAGTGGGGCTTCCCTGGTGGCGCAGTGATTGAGAGTTCGCCTGCCGATGCAGGGGACACGGGTTCGTGCCCCGGTCTGGGAAGATCCCACATGCCGCGGAGCGGCTGGGCCCGTGGACCCGTGGGCCACGGCCGCTGAGCCTGCGCGTCTGGAGCCTGTGCTCCGCAACGCGAGAGGCCACAATAGCGGGAGGCCACAACAGGGAGAGGCCCGCGTACCGAAAAAAAAAAAAAAAAAATACTACTAGAGTAATATTTGAAAATGTTGCCATTATTTAGCTCCTTTTGGGGAATTTCAACTGACGTTTTTTTCCCCTAAAGAGTAGTTTGTTTGTTTTTTTTTAAATTTTCTTGAAGTTTAGTTGATGTACAATGTTGTGTTAATTACTGCTATACAACAAAGTGATTCAGTTATACATATGTATATCCTTTTTCACATTCTTTTCCATTATGGTTTATCACAAAATATTGAATGTAGTTTCCTGTGCTATACAGTAAAACCTTGTTTTTTATCCATCCTATATATAATAGCTTGAATCTGCTAATCCCAAACTCCCAATCCTTCCCTCCCCCATCCCCCTTGGCAACCACAAGTCTGCTGTCTATATCTTTGAGTCTGTTTCTGTTTCATAGATAAGTTCATTTGTGGCGTATTTTAGATTCCACATATAAGTGGTATCATATAGTATTTGTCTTTCTCTTTCTGACTTAACTTCACTTAATATGATCATCTCTAGGTTCATCCATGTTGCTGCAAATGGCATTATTTCAGTCTTTTTATGGCTGAGTAATATTCCATTGTGTGTGTATGTATATCACATCTTCTTTATACATTCATCTGTTGATGGACATTTAGGTTGTTTCCATGTCTTGACTATTATAAATAGTGCTGCTATGAACATAGGGGTGCATGTATCTTTTTGAATTATAGTTTTGTCTGGATATATGTCCAAAAGTGGAATTGCTAGATCATATGGAAACTCTATTTTTAGTTTTTTGAGGAACCTCCATACTGTTCTCCATAGTGGCTGCAACAATTTACATTCCCACCAACGGTACAGGAGGGTTCTCTTTACTCCACATCCCCTCCAACATCACAGCCTCACACCATACACAAAAATAAACTCAAAATGGCTTAAAGACTTAAATATAAGACATGACACCATAAAACTCCTAGAAGAGAACATAGGCAAAACATTCTCTGGCATAAACTGAACCAGTGTTTTCTTAGGTCAGTCTCTCAAGGCAATAGAAATAAAAGCAGTGATAAACAAATGGAACCTAATCAAACTTAGATTTTGCACAGCAAAGGAAACCATAAACAAAACAAAAAGACAGCCTATGGACTGGGAGAAAATATTTGCAAATGATGTGACTGTTAAGGGCTTAATTTTCAAAATATACAAACAGCTCATACAGCTCAATAACAACAGCAACAACAACAACAACAAAAAAAACAGGCAAACAAACAACCCTGTCGAAAATGGGCAGAAGACCTAAATAGATATTTCTCCAAAGAAGACTTACAGATAGCCAGTAGGCACATGAAAAAATGCTCATCATTGCTAATTATTACAGAAATGCAAATCAAAACTACAATGAGGTACCACCTCACAGCGGTCAGAATGGCCATCATTAAAAAGTCTACAGGGGCTTCCCTGGTGGCACACTGGTTGAGAGTCCACCTGCCGCTGCAGGGGACACGGGTTCGTGCCCTGGTCTGGGAAGATCCCACGTGCTGCAGAGTGGCTAGGCCCGTGAGCCATGGCCGCTGAGCCTGCACGTCCGGAGCCTGTATTCCGCAACGGGAGAGGCCACAACAGTGAGAGGCCCGCGTACCGCAAAAATAAATAAATAAATAATGCTCTAAAAATTTATAACAATACACTTTTCATAATCTATGGTAAAGGCATCATCAAGAAAGGTAGAAGAGACGATTTTGCAAATACTATCAAAACTCACTTTCTCAGTAGTATGCCCACTCGTGTGATGTCCTGGGGTCTCATCATCCCTTCATATACATCAGACAATCAACACTTGAAAACTTCTTTAAAATGCAGTGGTCTGTTGGTACCAGGGATAAGGCCCAGGACCTCAACATTCCTCTTAAACACCAAACTCCCATAGATAAACTTGAATATCCAATATAGACTCTAGCACTGTACACATAAATATATCTGAATAACAAAGGTGATTATAAAACTGCAAAATATAAATGTAATATGATGAGAATACTACAGTGTAGAATTTAGCTAGGAATAAAATCACCTCCAGAGAAGCAAAGTGCAGAGACGTTACAGATTAAAATAAGTTTGAAATATTTACTGATTAATGATGTTTCTCACATAAACCAAAGTTCTGAGTATAAAAAATAAGATCTTTCTAAAAAAATCAAACAAAAAAACAAAAACAAAATCAGATCTTTCTAATATTATAGTTACTTTTTTCAAAATGAACAATATGGAGCACACACACTGTTACACTTGTTATTTCTTTCTTATATTTTTTCCTTTAATTTAACTAGTGATTCTTTTTCAATTTACCAGTCTCAAGGTATCAATACGTCTGCCTAGGTCCTGTAGGATAGAACTCCCTATCAGTCCTTACGTAGCTATCTCGGCTTGGTTTCCTAACATAGGGGTTGACAAACATTGTTTTATTTTGTTCTAGATTTGGTTTATTTCAACCCTAGTTCTCCACCATTGGTAATTTCAACCATAAAACTGGACAGTGGCACCATTTCAACTCCATTTCATATCTGGATAATGTATTTCTGGCTTTGGCTTTATTTTGGTGCCAAGTTTTAAACCACTTACAATGTGTGAACTATGTAGTGGCACCAACTCACATCGATGTATCTATATTTGTGGCCTTCTTTTGGTAATATATTTATTTCTGAATTATAAATCCTTCTTTGGTGTCAACATGACTTAATTATTTATTACATTTAAGTGTATCTAATATTTCTGTGTGTTGAGAAGTTATTAGAGATTTTGTCATGTACTCAGTTCACTGCCTACCACAAGGAATCTTTTCAAAAAGTGTCACTGGATTAGAAAGTAGAACTTTATTTAACTATTGAAGCAAACTTTGAATTTCCACATCAAATATGAACATGCAAATATGGAGGGATTATCAGTAAGAAGCAACTGAAGTATCACTCTGCTTCATATAATGACTGATGCCAAAAGCAAACTTCAGAGCTCTCACTCCCCCACATCTCTCTCTCTATCTCTCTCTCTTTATATATATATATATATATATATATATATATATATACACACACACATACACACACACCAACAGTAGCTCTATATTTAAAAAGTGACGGTAACCAGTACTCTTTTAGAAACTACCTGCTGATAGTCCACATGGATCAAAGAAATTCAAGAAGTGGGCCTCTCCGTAGCTCTCAAGAATTTCCTTTTTAAAGCTGATATCATCTGTTTATGAAGCATCAGGAGAGATCTTCCTCTAACTTAGTGCCTGGATAAATTAAATGCTCAATAAACATTTGTTGAATAAATTAATAAATTTGAAATTGAACATGCAATTGAATAAGAAATCACATAAATAAGTGTCAGGGTTTTCACCCACTGTCTTCCTGGAAACACAATTTAGAATTTGAAAGAGGCAGTCAATTTGGGCTTGCCACACCCTTGTCCAAATGTTTACAAAGTTAAGTGTTAAACTAGTCTCATGAAGCAGTTGTTTTAATAGTAAAGTTAGATTGTTTTCAGGCATTGCAACTTTTGACATATTGAAGAAATAAAGATGTTGCCACATAAAAAGCTATTTCCAAAATGTTGATTAACTTAAATCAGTATAGAAGAGATCTAACCATTCCTGCCCTTGATTTTTTATGTGCCATAGGCAAAATTGATTATCTCTAAGAACTTTAGATGTCTAAAACAGTGGTTTAGTGTCCCCCATTATACTTGGGTTATTACCATGTATCTACTCTCCTCCATTTAATTCTGGTATCAATATGCATCTTTTTATTTGAGAATATTTCTTTCTTATGTATCAGAACCACCTGAAGGACTTGTTAAATACTGATTGTTGGGACCCAACTCTAGAGTGTCTGATTTAATGGTTCTCTGGTAGGGCTTGAGAATTTACAGTTCTAACAAGTTCCCAAGTGAAAATAATACTTCTGCTAAAGAGACCACACATTGAAAATTATTGCTTTAGGCCTGTTGCTATGATTTAATAAATTAAAAAATAATTATTTAATCTTGTTATTAGAGTTAGTTGGAGGAAAGGGTCATCATTGCTATATATAAACATGTATCAGTAATGACAAATGACATTGTACTTTTTAAATTTAAAAAAAAAATTTATACAATTTTTAAAGATTACACTCCAATTACAGTTATTACAAAATATTGGCTGTGTTCTCATGCTGTATGCTACATCCCTTTAGCTTATCTTACACTCAATAGTTTGTACCTCCCACTCGTTCACCCCTCTGTATCCCCTCCCCCACTCCCCACTGGTAACCACTAGTTTGTTCTCTATATCTGAGAGTCTCTGTTTTGTTATATTCAGTAGTTTGTTGTATTTTTTAGATTCCATATGTAAGAGATATCATACAGTATTTGTCTTTCTACGTCTGACTTATTCCACCTAGCATAATGCCCTCCCAGTCCTTTTTTTTTTTTAGAAAATTGATCATATGTCTTTCTTCTCCTGCATTAAAATAAAATTTTACATTCAAAATTGGCTCATTATTTTGGAATGTTATTTCATAAATAATCTAGGAAAATAAAAATATAGATAAGAATTTTTAGTTCATTCTTAATGCAATTATACTATATATTTCTGTTACAACCAAGAGAATGCAAATGCTATTAAACAGTTTGTCACAATTATGTTTATCCATAAATCATTTTTCAGCTTGGAAAATTGTCTAAACTTCAGTTAGAAGGTTGCTTTTCTTCCTTTGTGCTTAGCTACAAATTTAATTAGCTGCAATATCTTTTCCCCCTTACAAAGTTGTTTGTTTTTGTTTTGTTTTTTTTGCTTACTTAAGTGACAGTAATTAAACTGTCAGTGAAAGGAACATTTAGAACACATACAAGAACATAACACGTGTAAATTTTGGTTATTCTGCTATGCCAAGTACAGGAAAACTGTGATATAAATGATAATGATAGAACAAAATAAATTGCTTTGAGGATAACTGATTTTAGATAGCAATTGCAAAATCTTTTTTTCCAGCTACTCCACTCAGCTCTGGTGTTAATATACATCTGTCTTATTTGTTTGGGTATTATTATCCAAATATAAATATCTATCAAATCCAAGTATCTTTTGTACTATGAATGTCAAAACATTGTATTTCTGAATATGGTATTCTAAAGAACCCACTCTTGGCTAGAACATTTGTTATGTGATTACAGATGCTCAGTTTATTTATTCACTCATACAGTAAACACTTATTAGATTTCTGTTGCACATCAGGAGTTTTACTATCTATGATATGCAAACATAAGAATTATGTTATAAAGTTCCTTGAATATATTAACATAGAGAAACTTGGAAGAAACTAATTTCAAGCCAATTTGAGGAAAATATGAGGATAAAAAAATCATCAAAGATTTTTCTTACTCTTTTTCTATGACTTAATGAAATAGTTTCCATTGTTATCCCTGTTTTTATTTCAATATCCAAGTGTAACATTTGATTAAGTTGCAGATCAAGAAGTTGTACGTAGGCTGTTTGGTTCCAGAATCAGTTCTTTTAAGCACTGCACATATAGCTCATAATCTTTCTACTTGCAGAAGGAAGTCTGAGGGGTTATGTGATCACAAAGAAACAACCCTGCCAAGAGAATTCAAAGAGTAATGTTTTATAGAAAGATGGTACTTAATCTGGGTCTTGAGGGATGAGAAATACATGAGCATTGATAAAACATAGAAATATAAAAAATTAAGGAGTAAGGAGAAAGAAAAGTAGTTTAATGTGGAACAACTGACACAGAAAGAAAAAAGTGTTGAAAGATGAGGTTAGGATTTAGGTAGGCATAAGTTTGGTGTAATATCTGTATGCAAATAAAATAGGTTTAGATGATGGTTGAAGAGGAAGCAAGTGCACAGTTAAAAATATAACAAGACAAAACAGTGACATGGGCAGTGTTGGCATGAGAATCAGGAGTTACATATAAATCCCCATCTAGTGTCTCTATCACAGTGCATAAGACATAAACAAGTCACTTATTTAATTTTCAACGTTCCTGTCTGTAAAAGTATTGAGCTGGATGTTCTTTTCAGATCCTTTTCTATAGAAGGATCACTTTTATTGAGGCAAAAAAACCATGGATATGCTTTTCTCTTTAGATGTGTATTGTGTGAATAAGAATAATTGCAACCTTTTAGTTCCTCTCTCTCTCTCTCTCACACACACACATTAAAAACTGCCAGCAAATGGGTTAAATTCCTTATATACTATCAATATCATTAATAATTTTAAATGATGTTTTTTGCGCTCATTGATGCTATTAGGGATGAAGAAATTATGGAAACTAATGTAACCTAAAAATAGCAGGGGATTTCATGTGCAATCCTCCAACAGCTACGTGAGTCGTGGGAGGATTTTAAGTGGAGGTGTGATGATTTGACTTGCAAAAGACCATTCTTTTTTTTTTTTTACATCTTTATTGGAGTATAATTGCTTTACAATGGTGTGTTAGTTTCTGCTTTATAACAAAGTGAATCAGTTATACATATACATATGTACCCATATCTCTTCCCTCTTGCGTCTCCCTCCCTCCCACCCTCTTGCTACAGTCCATTGTAGGTCTTTCAAAACTACTTTGCCTTGAAGATCTTCTAAGAGGAAAATGGAGGAAGTTACATTTAAAACCTTTCTACCTATCTGAGATTATTTAGGTTCAGTATTAGATTTCTTTAAGTTAATATTGAGCAATTATTTTCTTAATTCAGAGACATGATTCACAGGGTTATGGTATGGATTAAATTGAGTTAGATAAAAAGGGCATCATAATAGTGTATAATGGTAATAGTTTACCTCCTTCCCATTTTCATGTAATGTTTAGCAAAATGGCCAAAACACAGTAATGGTTGGGTGAGAGCTCCATGAGGGTAAGAGCTGACTAAAAGTAAAAGAAAATTGCATTAGTTTGAGCATAAATTTCAACATAATGTTACCTTACAAACAACAGAAGTATTCTTGTTAAATCTTTTTATCCATCCAAGAAACACTGAGGACTACTTCTTAGGGATTAACGTTCAGTAAGAAGCTGACTATAGAATTCTGATCAAAAAATAATGAGCATTCATTCTGAATAGGAGTCTTCCTGAACTCACTTTAAAAAAAGTGTAAAACAGGTTATATCTGAAATGTTATCTATAAAAATTCAATAAGATTTTAAAATTAATGTTTTAAAATAAAAATAAATGATATTGCTCCTATTATAAAAGTTAAACATGCTTATTTTAGAATGTGGAATAGTAGAGGTTATAAACCTGTATTTATTGAGTTAATTAAATGTCGACAGTTACTGCCCTGAACTCAAGGGAATGGAGGTGAGGTTTTCTCAATCTTTTACTCATTCTTCAGAAATGCCACAACAACTATATATCAGTTTTAGAAGAACAGCAATGAAGATTAAACCAATAATGACTTAAAAGATTGTTTTCTGCCCTCCAGCAGGTGATAGTTTATACATGAAAATAAACGTATAACTATATTTCCAATATAAAGTGTGGGAAATAGAATCACACACTATATAAGGGTTGATATGGATATGTGTTTAACGTATCTTTATCCAAAGATGAAAAAATAAAGTGAACATAGGTAAATAATAGTTTATTTCTGCAAATTATCAATGATTCACTTATTTCATTCTCAAGTGCAATAGTTGGCATTCATTATTCTAAAACTGTCATGGAATTCAGTAAATGCTAAAATACATATGATGAATTGGGTTATATCAAATATGTAAATCTGCAGTTACCTTTTTAAAAAGCAATGTAATGAGAAGACAAACAGTGCAACCGATGTCTAATTGTTCCAAAATTGTATTTTTTCTAGTTCAGATTTATAAAATGAATTCAGTTTTGCTGAAAATATGAGATTTCCCATTCTATACGTAAAATTTTAAATTGTATGTAAAGAGAATATACATGGCATATTTCTGTAGCATGAGAATATTTTCTGGAATTTGAAAACTAATTTTTAATTTTTTCCTACTTGATGGTATTACTGAAAAATTCAGACAATCCTAGTTGTGACATGAGTGTCTATATGTGTCTCTGCATATCTATATATTAACAAAATATTTGAAAAGTCATACAGAGGATTAAAATCACTTATAAATGCATTTATTATTTGAAAATTATATACTTGACAGCACACTCTTGAGGATATATGGCTTGAAGATTTGTTTTTATTGTTATTTTAGCCAATTTTCTTTCTGTTTTTCATCTAGATGTTTATATAGATATGAGGTTTTACTTTCTGTCATATGGAGAACTAATTATATTGTCTTTTCTTCAAAGTAATAGTTAGGTTATATTAATAGGATCCTCATTTTTCTCCTAACTTTAAATCTTGTTGGATAAGAATGAAACTACACCCTGAGAGAAGATTTCAATATTGTGCTTAAAACAAAAATGATAGTTTGATTATTTCAAAATTTCTTCATTGTTTTCTTACCTATATGTTAGGTGTCCGCAAATAAACCCTACTCCAACATCTTTTTCTATATTTTTTGTTAAAGTTGCCAAGTTAATTTAAACAACTTCTGGTTCATAGTACTGTTCCCACAAAAT
Organism: Delphinus delphis; assembly: GCF_949987515.2. Taxonomy (NCBI): domain Eukaryota; kingdom Metazoa; phylum Chordata; class Mammalia; order Artiodactyla; family Delphinidae; genus Delphinus; species Delphinus delphis. The sequence continues at coordinate 29,475,890 of NC_082688.1, forward strand.
TCACCTTCCTACACTTGGTACGCCTGCCTTGTCAGCCCTCAACCGTGAAAACCACGTTCCATGCACTTTTCCCTTAGGTCCCACTAGAACACAAGCTACATAAACGGAGAATTTTTATCTTTTTTCTTCATTGTAGTATCATTAGTTCTTATTATGTTCTTGACATATAGTGTATGCTTAATGTATAGGTACTGAATAAATGAAGGCCCTGAATTTATATCTTTATCAGTGCATGTCTCCTAGACCTCATCTATTATTCCTTCAACTCAGCTGCATTTTCATCACCTCCCAATTTAAGTCATCCTAATCCCATTTCAGTTGAAAGTCCAGGGGTTTACCTCCTTTACTTTCATTGTAATTAGTGGTTTTTATCTAATACCTATTGCTACTTAGGGTATTTAATAAGTGCAAAAATACCATCATTAGGACATATAAAGCTAGAAACGCAATTAAAACATATATAGTACATTGTTACTTGGCCTGCATTTCTTAGTTCAATATGGGATTAATCCATGGAAGACCTTTAGGGAAATTCTGATTAATTGGCATGGAAATGTTTCATAAGCCTAAATTTCATCTGATTATCAAAAAAATCTATATCTTCACCAAAGCCAGTGATTTAGCATATAGTGATCTGGGAAATTTTGATCATGATCCACAAGAACAATACACTCTTTTTTCATCTTGGCCTAGTACACATACATATACACACACGCACATATATGTTGATTATTAAAAATTACCCGTATAACAAATGAACCATACTTTCATTTTCTATTCTAATATATTCTATCTTATCATTTGAATTAAAATACTGGTTATAGGTTATTAAAAAAATTCTGTAGCCCTGAGACAATTTATATACTGCAGTTTTAAAATCACTGATCCACTACAACCTCTGTATTTTAAAAATAAGGAAAGACACTCAGACAATTGAATTAGATTAATAATGATGACATCACATTCTTATTTTAGCTAAAACTGCTTTGAAATTCATTTGTAAAAGAATGATACTCAGCCTTCAAAAATTGTTATTATAATATAGATGCATGGATAATATTTACTTTGTAATAAGCTTATGAAAAATTATTATATCATAGTACTTCCTATAACAATGTCAAGTACCATTCAACACCTCTCTTACAAGATTTCCAAATCATAAAAATGTAAGCTGTTCAACTTTTAAATATGTATGTAAATAATTATTTGCACTTATTTATTTCTTCCAAGAGGGTGGTCATAAAGGCTCTTTCATTAGTCACATAACTGCTTACAAAGTGGAAGATTTCCTTCTTTTTGTAGCATTTTAATAATACAAAGTGAGTAATTTATAAATTAAATGCAGGCTTTTGGTAGAGCACCTATGGATATAGATCTCGAGAGTTGCTATTCTGAGTTTTCTTTAATTCTTGAGGAAATAAGATTCATAATTATGATGCACCCAAGGCTGACGTTTACAGTAGAATCTGTACTTTTTCTCACATATGTGTGAAATTATATGAAGCCAGAAATCTGTTTATAACTGGTTTCATATCAGAGTTATTTATACACAAGTATACAATTTAAAACTTTGTTACACCTGTGATCAAAACTTTGAATAGTTGTTCATTACATCTATTGCATGTGGTTGTTGTGAAGATCAAGTACAATTTTATATAAAGACTACCCCTAGCTAGTGCTTGGTATATAATAAATATTCAAGAGTTATCTATTCTTTTCTCTTTTGTTTAGAAGTAAAATGTTAAGAATGGTTCTTAAGAATTGTTTTTTCAATGGGTACAAAGTTTCTTTTATGAAAGATGATTAAGCTCTAGAGATCTGCTGCACCACACAGTACCTATAGATAACAGTATACTATTCAGAACATTTTGTGCTTAAGCAGAGAGTCAACCATTCCTAGACTGACTGGAAGGATTAATAGGAGGGCCAGTGGTGCAATGGATAACCTGTCTGACTCTAAGGATCACTACAAAAACTAATGTAAGATGGTAAAATTACAAAATAAAGTAAAATAGCATGCTTGACAGAAACTTAAAGTATGATATGAAAAGGAAAAGAAAGGGAAGATAGATTTATCACACAAATATGTGTTTATTCAACCATTATTTATTGACTATACTTTAGGTATTAGTGTCTTGCCAATGTCTGAAAATTCAAGACAGAGTAAGACATTATCCCTGTCCTCCATAGCTTACAGCCCAGTGGTGTTGGGAGTGATGTATTTGTAATACTAGTGTAAAAAGTTTATTAAGGGATCAAACGGGTAAGTTACAGCTTTGGTTTGCTCTCATCATTGCCCTCAAACAAGGTATTTCAATCACCTGCTTCCAGTTTTTAGGATATCTCAGATGCATTCAGTAATTTAGAATTGTCCAATTGGGGAGGGAGGTGCCATGCTCCCCTTCTTGCAAGCATTCCAGATATCTAGAGCAGTTCTTTTGGAGACATTATCTCCCCTTTGAAGATGGAGCAATGATGGACACAATTTAGGTATCAGTAATCAACAGAGTATATCAGCAAAAGTGACAGAATGAATGAAAGGTTTTTGTTACTGTTCTTGTATGTCATCCTCAAAAATACGAAAACAGTTTGGCCCTTTGCAAAGAATGAGTCTCGACAGGCCACCACACTATGCTTCATTGTCTGAGTTTGCTCCAGCAAACAGGTGGAAAGAGACAAATATTTGTTCCTTGGATATAACTGGACAAAATAGGTTCATCAGGGGAGTGTCAAGTATCAGTGTTCTCTTTTCTACAGGAGGATAGAAAATCATTGTTTGGATAACTGAAATGGGGCACTGAAGAGTTTAAGAAGAATGCTAAAGGGAATGAGGTGGGTTTTATTTATTTATTTATTTTAATTTTTTATTTTTGGCTGTGTTGGGTCTTCATTGCTGCACACGGGCTTTCTCTAGTTGTGGCAAGTGGGGGATGCTCTTTGTTGCCGTGCGCAGGCTTCTCATTGTGGTGGCTTCTCTTGTTGCAGAACATGGGCTCTAGGCACGCAGGCTTCAGCAGTTGTGGCACGTGGGCTCAGTAGTTGTGGCGCACGGGCTCTAGAGCGCAGGCTCAGTAGTTGTGGCGCCCGAGTTTTATTTTGTACCCGAAATAGGTAAAGCATAGAATATAGGTTTTGTACCTTACAAGACTAGGAAACCACAGGCAAAGGGAAAGGGCTTAGGTAACTAGAAAATATTGCATTTTTCTCTAACATGGATTAAAAGAGGGGAAACCTGGCTGGTATGTTGTGGGATAGTATTGATGACTTGGTTTTAGATTTATGAAACATGGTCCAGGATGATTGTTGAATGATGAACTGCTGACTGAGAATTTGTGTATATTTTGAGACATAGGAAAACTGGTTTGTTTAGAGCCTAGCTAACCATACTCATATAATGCTTTAACACTTCAATAATGACCAAACCCCACAATAACATGTTCATCTCTTCTTGCTTTGTGTCAGACTTAAACTTCTGATAGCTCAGTGGATTTGCTGATTAGATCTTCCTCAGCTTGTGAATAACTAGAACTTAGCTCTGTGTAAGAATAATTTATTTATGAGTTTATATTTGTACTAAATGGAAACAGTATCATCAAGACAGATGAGTTCCTATTACTGCATACGCTTGCAACAGAATTTGCTACAAAAACCTGGGAACATCCTTGCTGCAAGCCCTGAGTCACCTGCAAAAGGAGATAATCTTGAAAGAGTCAGAGTACGTGGTACCACCCTCAAAATTGAAGGCCTATGCCATTCAATTTCTCCAGAAATCATTTATAAGTTACAAAAGAGAAAGGTGGAAAGCATGAAGCATCTGCCTGATATTCTTTTAATATCTTAACTTTTGTCCTGAGAAATTACGCATCTGTGTTACTTTGTAAATACATACATACATATACACATATATGGATATATTGTATACACACATTATAACACACACACACACACACACACACACACAGAGAGAGAGAGAGAGACAGAGACAGAGAGTGAGAGACTGAGAGAGAAAGAGAGAGAGAGAGAGAAATCTCAAAATTTTAGTTACCCTAAGAAGAAAAGCTATAGTTTTCACTGTTAATCATTTCAACTATAAAAAAGAGAATTGAATCACCTTGGTCCTTAGAAGCAGAAAACAGGTCATGTCTTCAGAGCTTCACAATGGAAGAGTCACTCTTATCAACTGTACCTAAGGCAGGGGCAAAGTCTCTACTCTTGAGACATTAAAGCAAAAGGAAAAAAAAAAATCTTTCATGCCTAATGGTTAGAAAGAAGTGAACAGAGTCTCTGACTTTTACTTAAATAATTTCTTAAGAGAACTTAACCCCTTTCTAAAGATGGCACTCTTAAAGTTCTAAATTTTGTATTCAGGTAAAAGCTGAAACAATGAATCAATGTAGGTGTACAAAGAAATTGGTATCTCTCAGAGAAAACAATTTCCTAAAATAGAAACGTGAAGAATAAAATATAACAGTAAATCTAATAGTGCTTTGGGATGGAGCAGATCTAAATTTTAAAAAGGAGGGAAAATAAAAATCTGTCAAAATGAAAATAGATAGAACTAGAATAGTAAGAAAATATAACATTTGGTCTTATATCACCAGGTTGCAGTGGTTTAAAATGGGAAGTGAATATCCCTATTACGTATTATAATGGTGGAGTGACATTAAGAGTAAAAAATATGTGCCTACCAATGATCCCAAATCAAAAATTAACTCAAAAATGTATTAAAGTCCTTATCTTAGGGATGGAAGTATAAAATTCCTAAGAGAAAATAGGGGGCAGAGTTTCATAACACCGGATTTGGCAGTGAGCTCTTGGGTATGATACCAAAAGTTCAGACAACAAAAGTGAAAATAGACATATGGGACTATATAAAACTTAAAAACTTCTGCATGGCAAAAAGAGTGAAAATGCTACCTATGGAAGGGGAGAAGATATTTGCAAACCATGTATCTGATAAGGGGCAAATATCCAAAATATAAGGAATTCCAACTCAATAACAAGAAAACAAATAACTGATTTAAAAAAAAAAAATGGTCCAAGGACTTGATTAGACATTTCTCCAATGAAGATATACAGGTGACCAACAAGCATATGAAAAGTTTATCAACATAAATAATCATCAGAGAAATGCAAATCAAAACCACAATGAGATATCTCCTCACACCTGTTAGTATGACCACTGTCAAAACAAAACAAAACAAACAAACAAAAATAACAAAATAGGGACTTCCCTTGGTGGCGCAGTGGTTAAGAGTCCGCCTGCCAATGCAGGGGACACAGGTTCAAGCCCTGGTCCAGGGAGATCCACATGCCGTGGAGCACCTGGGCCCATGCACCACAACTGCTGAGACCCGTGTGCCTACAGCCCGTGCTCTGCAACGGGGGAGGCCACTGCAATGGGAAGCCTGAGCACCACAATGAAGAGTGGCCCCCACTCGCCGCAACTAGAGAAGGCCCGCGCAGCAATGAAGACCCAAAGCAGCCCAAAATAAATAAGTTAATTTATTTTAAAATAATAATAATAAAAAAAAATTGTTGGAGAGAATATTGAGAAATTAGAACCCTCATTCACTG